>NC_045436.1:42951556-43063909 GCF_002776525.5 Piliocolobus tephrosceles | reverse complement strand
AATAAATAAATAAATAAATAAATAAATAAATAAATAAATAAATAAATTTCAGACAGTTGTAAGAACTACGAAGGAATACAACCAGGAGAAGCTTCATATGAGAACTCTATAATAACTCTATCTTCATGTAAGAACCCTATCTGCATTTTAAAGGAATAACAGAATTGGGGAAGCTGGAGCAAAAGTCTGGAAATGAGAATAAATGGTACAATGAGAAAGAAGAGAAAGCTTTGCTAGGATATATAGCTGCAGCAATGTCCAACAGAAAGTGTGTTTTAAAATGCATTCACAGAATGTTTGTCTAGTAATGTGGACTAAGTTATTGAAGATTCAACTGATATATTAAGGTACACATTTTCAAATGGCAATTTATCTTTTTTATTTCGAAGAAAGAATTTGTTGTAGAGAAGGTAAGGCAGGTCATTCATTTTCATTCCTTTATTCTACATGCACATGACAGTAGTCTTTGGCAGGACTTTAAAAAAATTCGTAGTTTTTGTCTGTCTACTTTCTGAGCACCTCAGCATGTTTGGTTAAATTTGCCGCATTCAAGATGGTGCAAGTGGCTGCCTCGTTTTCCGTTATTCCAAATTTTCAAGATTTTATTCAGCATTGTTCCTGTGCCTAGGGAAAGGAGAGGAAGTATTTTTCTCTCTCCCTCTGGCACAGCACTATGCATGCACAGCTCAAACTGCTATGACCAGATCACACAGGTCAGTGACATGAAATTTAAATGGGCCTCTGCTCTCTGGCTGGTGACCTTAACTACCACTGTTTCTGTGTGAAAAAAACAAACAAGCAAAAAAAACACCATAGAAGCCATCATATGAAACAAGTTCTAGAATGTAGCCTATTTGAGATGGGAGTTTTGCAATTTTGCAAAAATTTCAATGAACACAAATCTTTTTATTTTACTTCTTAATTTTTTTCCTCTGTACCTATTCCTTTCTCTGCTTGCCACCCTTCCCATTGTTCTTTCTTCCTGAGTTAACTCAATGTTTGAAGCAGTAAGGATTCCTACTCTAAAGACATAGACCAGGCCTTGGAGGAGCCTTATGAGGTAATGAAATCTTCCTCTGGGTATTCAAATTTTCTCCAAACATCATAGGCTTTTGAGTCTGGCAAGTGTTCTACTGAGCTGACTGACAGGTGCCAGGTGACTTAATCTCTCTGGGCCTGTTTCCTCAGGTGCAAAATGGAAATGAATAAAGTCTATCTTGAAGGGGTGTTACAAGGTTCCAATAAGATGAGGTATGTAAAAGTACTGTCTAAGGAAATGAACACAACAACTGCTTAATTTGCCTTAGTGCTTATCTAACCTAGTTGTTCTCAAATGGGGGTTATTTTGCCCTTGCCAGATGGCATTCGGCAATCTCTGCAGATGTTTTAGGTTGCTATAATTATTGGGGGGGGGGATGCTACTAGCATCTAATGAGTCAAGGCCAAGGATGCTGCTAAACATCCTACAATGCACACCATAGCTTTCCCTATAACAAATAATTATGCAGCTCAGAATGTGAATAGTGTCACTGTTGAGAAACCCTCAGCTGTCCTTCGCTTGAACAATTTTCATGATAGGAAATTATTTCCTAGTGAGGCTAGCCACTCAATCACTGGAGAGTTACCTGAGAAAAACATTGGTTCAGCTCAGGCAAAATCTGTAACTCTCACCTGCTGGCCAAGGTTGTGCTTTGTGAGATAGTAAAATAAGCCCATTCTTCTTCTTGTGACAGTCCTCCCAATACTGAAAGGTGGCTGTTTTCCCTCCCCAAACCCCACAGACTTATAGAGAGTCATGCAGGACACTCTGAAATAAATGAGAATGAAACCCCTACAGGTTAGCCATATTTGGACGTTTTGTCTCCAGTTTTGTCTACAAGTCCAAAAGAACTAGAAGAGTTTAAATAAACCCAACTAGATCAAAAATTGTCTATAAAACCATAAAGAACATCAAACAGATTTCTCTGTTAACAAGAAGTTATGAGTCCTTTGCCCAGGGTACATTCTTTACCCGTTTCTTCCTTCCCCACCACAAAAAGTCAGCATAGCTAATATTGTGTCATACATCCGCTACACAAAATCCAAACTGTGTCATTTTCTAACAAAAGTTTAGCACTGTTCTCCATACAGTGCATTCTTTGGAGGAAAAAAGGCAAATATACAGATTTATACTTACGTAATGAGAAATACAAAAATAAAAAATCAAGTTTGCCATCTTGAGCTTGAAATCATTGTCAAATCTTATTGGAAATACATTTATTCTGATTTCTGGCAATCTAACCCCCTTTAGCCATTTCACAGTTGGTGAGCAGAGAGGATGTTTCTGCCTCATTTACAGTGTCTGAACATGATTCAGACAATCAACTGCAACATTAGTCAAAGGAATCAGTGGCTAATGATTTCTGACAAGCACTGCAGTAACAGGCTGAGGACCAGACTGGGCAGCCACAGCATTCAGGGCTGTTTTAGAGGAGCCAGCAAATAGGCACTGGTGGAAGATAATACACATGAAGGCAAACAGCAGTGGCCCCACATCACTTAAAAGCTCTTACATACTTTATGAAAAGACATAGTATGTGACATGCAATAAAAACACGAATTCTTTTCCACAAATATGTTGTCTTGAATGGGCACTGAGGACAATCAGGGATGTAGCTATGTAAACTATAATACACAAAAGTGGTTACATCTTTTGCATTCTGCTGAAACTAAACTCTTAAATCGGGAATAGTCTGGCCTTATAATTATTAATATTGATCATTTGAGTATGTACTCTTTCTCCCTGAAATCCATTATTCATCATTTAGACTACCTCCCATACATTGACTGCTTACATTGCCCAGCACCTGAAGTGGAGGCTGTATGGCCAAGGGCAGGAAAGGCTGAGTATTGCAAGACATGAGCACTAGTTTCTCTTCTGCCATGAGCTCATTGTGTGACTATGGGCAAGTCACTTAGTTACCTCGTGCTCCAGTTTACAAGTCTACTAGATGATGGAGATCAATCAAATGGTCTCAAATTCTCCCTTCCAAAAGTATGATTTGGATTTTGGAACTCTACATTGATATATTTAATAATCAAATATATGTCTTAATTGTTTTCACTAATTTATCTTTGGCTTCACAATTCCTGAACAATTTACTTTGTCTCTTTAAACTTTCTTTTTGAGAAGCAAAGGGATGAATCATTGCATTTGATTGAAATTTTATTTTCATACTCTCTCATTTGATAAGTCCTGCAGAGTTTCAGGGAACTGCTTTTTTAAAATGTCCCTACATTGGAATAAATGACAGAAAGGAAAGCTCAATTAACCTGTTTGGTTAATGTTAAACAGCAATTAAATGTAATTATCAGTGCTGTACAAAAATAGCAAATTTTTGTTTTACAGTCAGAAGTGTTTAAGAATTTGATGAAAATCAAGATTAGCCTTAAATGTAATAGCCTGATTAAGAATACCCAATTATCTTTCACATGCTGAGTTTACATTGCGTTTTCAAAAGCTGTGAAAACATAAATACATCAGAAAATTTCCAAGAATCTTTTTTCACCTAAAACTCTCTCTTTAAACATCCAACTTCCAGATGACTCTGAAACCTCAAAACAATGAGACAAAATTTCATATGCAGTTAGAAATAAAAGTTTTCCTCAATAGTAAATTGGAACATATGGCTCAAAACTGCCATTTCCTAAATTGGTCATTATAGTTTCGTATTACCTTAACAAGATACATATTGATGAATAATTTTTATTCTAACTCTCAATTGTTACTGTACTATAAATCAAAAAGTATAGAATATTTATCCTGTACAGCCCAATCACAGTGTGAGTTATATTTACAGTTCCTTGAAAGAAAATTTCCCAGCCTTTTACCTTCTTTTTTTGTTTGTTTGCTTATTTTATTTTTATTTTTTTATTTTAGAAATGGGGTTTTGCCATGTTGCCTAGGCTGGTCTTGAACTCCTGGGCTCATGCGATCCACCTGCCTTGGCCTCTCAAAGTGCTGGGATTACGGGCATGAGCTACTGTGCCCAGCCCCCAGCCCTTAACCTTTTGCTAAGGAAATCCATTGGAGCTCTCCGGTTATATTTTGCTAGGAAGCCTTGAGCAATGAGTAGCCAATTCATTGCCAGTCTGGCAATCTCTGAGGCAGCCTGATACAAAAATTCTGTGCAATGTAAGATTAAAGCGATTAGTTTAGTGTCATCAAGTCCTCTTAGGGAGTTCAGAGCAGCTGAGTTGTTAGTAACGGCAGAGGTGGGAGGGCGCTCAGACATAAAGGAACAGCAAGAGACCAACTGACTTATGTCAGCAGAGTGAATCGATGGACTGCTGCTGCTCTGGAGGGGGAAATAAGAAGACTCAGCCCCTTGTCTTCCAGGGGTCTTCCAGTTCCCAAAAATCTTTTGGTCTGTGTGCTTCTCCTGGGAATTCGTAGGATTAGGATTTCTCTCCTTGCCACAGCAATCTTCACAATCAACTCTCGTACTTGAGGTAATCTGAATGAATCTCTTTCTTGAACCTCAAGAATAAAACAGAGAAGCACTGAAAGATAAAACAGCTGCCTTAGAGCTAAGGCTGTAAATAGATAAAGGCCTTTTCCTTCCATGTGTATCAGTGAGACACAATACAGGTTGATTCTTTCAGCCTGTGTCTACTGGCAAGAGAAATAGGCCAGTAGACACAGGTTACACACAATGATTAGTGACATCCTTGTCAGAAAAGATACAAGAGAAAGTAAGTTGCTTGTGTATTATTTTTACTAATAAATTCTCACACTTCACTTGGTTATGTTTCTATGAGGATTCAAAGTGAGTGGGACAAATAATTTCATTATACCTATGATAACATTACCAATAATATCAGTTCTCAGTTATTTATGGAAACTAAAGATGGTGGTGGCAAACTGAATCAAATAAAGTGCCAGTCAAATCTAATTTGACCAAACAGGTGTTGTCACTTGCTTTGCCAATGCAGAAATGTCAATATTTACAACTAGACTTACAATGTGCAGGACTCTAGGAATCTTACCCGAGCAGTATAGACCTTTCTCTAAGGAATGGGCCCAGCTCTGTCTGCCTCCAGGCCCTTGTTAATTGCAGGCCCCACTGCCTGCATTGTTCTTTCTCATTTTACTCCTGCTCTTCCAGTACTTATACACACACTCCTCTCTCTCTCTCTCTCTCTCTCACGCACCACTTCTTTGTGCTATTCTAGCACTTACCACATTGTGAAACATATCTACTTATTATCTGTCTCCCTCTAGTTAGACTGTAAGCACCCCGAGGACAGGATCCATATCTGTTTTGCTCTCCATTGTGCCCCTAGCTCCTAATCTTATGTTAACATTGAATATTGTTGAATGATTATTGTAGAGCCCTTGGGAGGTACTAGTAGTACCTGTAGAAACATTAACGTGGCTATAACAAACTGTTGTATGTGTTGACTTTTGCATTCTACTTCATTCAATAAAAGGGAAAAAAACATGACACTTTATACCTATGGTAAATGAAAAGTGTATGAAAAATTTCAGTTAACAGTCAGTCCTGGAGAGATAAAGTATCAGCAAACAATCTTCACAGAAGAAGACTTAAATGAAATTTCAGGCTGACACAAGAACCCCCTATCTAAAGGTGTGTTTGGTTTGTTTGATCACATTCTTAAACAAATAAAAGTTTCCCCCATTATGAGTCCAAGGGGTCATTATGCTAAATGTGGACAGGTCGATCCTAGTATTTGGAATGATTCTTCTTATCTGTGGAGGAAATATAAAACATTTTTTCTTCCATTTACTCTAGAATAATAAGAGACAAATACAGTTTCTATCCTGATAAGTACCAAAATGAGGCAGACAGGTAAGCTGTGAAAAGTCACTAGCATGGTGACAAGTCTCTCAACTTCTCCCCACTGGCCACTTAACCTTCTTCCTTTTGGCCACCTTGAACAAAATGGATTCTGGCTCTGCCGAAAAGGATCAGGGAGTGTTTTACATTTGTGGGTGACTACTTAGAAGTTTTTAATAAACACTAATCCTATGAAAATTTCTATATTTCCACATGAACTGATTACCATGAGGAAATCTGTCTCTCCACTGGCAGCAAAGCCATCATCTATTCATCATACCTCTTGCTGGATTTCTTTCTCATTTAAGGCAGGATTCAATAAAATTTCATTGTAGTTTCCCTTTCTCAGAAATCCATGAAAGCCTTGAAAAACATGTTGAGCATATTCTGTCTGTACAATTTGATATCCTTTCCACCTCAGGCCATTATTCTGGTAAACTTGGTAAACCCTAATTTAGATCCACGATGTAATGCTTCCATATCAGGCTGTGTGAACACATTCCTTTAAAATAAAACATGGTAGAAAAGTCTTCCACTGAATGCTTTCACACAGAAGCAGCTTCGTCTATTACCCTTTCACAGTGATAGAAGAGACAAGAAAACAATTTATGAGTCATTTCCATTCTGACAGAAGCAACAATGACTGGAAATGCGATGCCTGCCAAGAGCTTTTATCAAGTAGGTTATAACAACTACTAATAAATGTAAATAATAAATGTCTGGGATCTTAGGGGAAGCAGTGGCAATAGGAAATGATTTTTGGTACTTCTGATGGGGTTCCGCTACTCTTGGAATTCCCTGGCTTCCCAGTAGAGTTTTGGCCTGACAATAAACAACAGTTTAGTACTTTATCTAATCCCAGCCAGGAGGTGAGTTCAACAGCAAGCTTTTGCAGATGTTCACATTCAATAATCTATCCATAATTGATGAAACAGGGAGGTCAGATGTAATGGCTGCTACTATTCCAGCAACAAATAAATGGTTATTGACAAAACAAGCCAGTGTGGCGCAGAGTGCTGAGCAGTGACAGGTAGGAGCCGGCACTGAGCAGAGGCAGGGAGGACTGTGTGGCTCTTCATCTTGAGAATTCCTCGGCGAGCCATGTGCAGAAGGGCCACACTGACACAGAAGCAGATGGAGGTGACTTGTCAGGGAGAAGGGAGGCCGCTGAAGTACAAAAAAAGATGAAGACATGCCGAGGTGGAGAAAATGCTGAGTGAGCCACGGACAAGGCTGGGGACCAGGGTAAGTACAAATGCATCAAAAGTTCAGAAGCGCCTTTGAATGCTCGCACTGTGATCCAGATGTCTGAGTTGCATTTATCACGCAGCGTGTCTTCACTCACATATCTGCTGTCAAACTGTGCAACCTGGATAACTCCAACACCAAAGTGGATGCATGGGATGCATTGGTGCCCAAATCCTCCCACTGAGGGACTTTCACAGGTATTGCACTTAACAGTGTGGACTGTGGATACCTTTTCCTCCCCCTGTGCATTTTTTTAAAAGTCCATGAAAATCACTTGTACAACTGTAACAATATTTTCAGATAACCTAAACATACAAAACTGTAAAGCTACAAACTTTCTCAACACCAGAACTAACCTGAAATAGATGCTGCTTAGAATCAAATGTACTGGAAAGAAATGTGAGCGGAAGGCAAAGTTTTATTTAATAACAGAAAACAAACATTGTACTTTCTTCACCTCAACCTATGCAAGGAGTATAATAAAGCATTAATTGAGGATACTTTTACTGACTGAATAAAATTCAAGATATACATCCACAAATAAGCAGCTGAAATCCTACTTCCATTCCAATGCTAAGAAATAATGTTTTTTACACAGTTTACTGTGTAATATTATAAGATGAAGAATGGTAGGATAAAATGGTAGTTATTGCTATAGGTAGTCATAAAGAGGCTTGGGACAGAGAAGTTTTAAATATTAATATTCATAAAATCACTTAAATCAATTTAACACTCTTTAGTGGTTTATTTAGATGTGTGATTTATTTTATTCTTTGCAACCAATGCCTTTGATCAGCTCTGAAATAACGTATGAGCTGAAAATAAAATGGCAAAACAAACTGCTGCTAGTTTTCTTATAGTAAGCTTTAGGTTTTATAGCAGGAACTAGAAAATTACTGTTATATTTGGTGCTTTTGAATTACTTATCAATACTTAGACATTGAGAATTACAGAGCCCAGGAGGAACGGTAGACAACATTGCCAGTTGCCCTGCTTCCTTAGCCCTGCCATCCTCCCAGCTGGTTCTGCCCATTTGGGAGGAACTTAGACCTGTCCCTGTCCCCGGGACTGCTCCTGTTCCTGGTCTGGCAGGGTGGAAAGTTGGCATCACATCAGTTTGCCATGGGTCATATCATGTTTTTAACCTTTGTTAAACTGACTGAGCTTTTGTCCTGTCCCTTGAGACCAAGCATGCATCCCAGGGTGCATCCCATCCAGTCTTGTTCTTCTTGCTTGAATCTCTGTTTTGGTGCCTAGCCTGGTCCCTACTCTCTGCAAGTCTGGAGACCTACCCTGCTGCCCTCAGTATGCTTGAGTCAGCAGTCCCACCCTTGAGCCCCAGTCCCTATGGCTTGGTGCTTGTCACTTGCCAATGGCAGTCACTACTATTTATAGAGCAAAACTACATGTGCAGAGTGTCTTATATTCATAGTATATTCAATCTTCACAGAACCTTGAAATATATATTAATATTCCCATTGTACATCTGAGAGAAATACAATACAGAGAAACTGAGTGCCTTGCTCTGGAGTACACAGTGAATTGGTGAAGGAGAAAGGATTTGAACGGGGTTTATTAGACTTCAAAACCCATGTTCTTCAGCACTGTGATATGCTTGCAGCTGGATCACACTGAACGTGATTGTGCTGACCTGGACCTTCACCTACAGCTCACTGCCTTCTGCCCCAGTTGCCAGAAGCTATCCTCCACTCACATACAGGGACATTTATCACAGCCCAGTGTCTGATGTTCTAGATGTCATCCTCATCATTGCCTGGTCAGAGCGTTGCATATTAGCAGCTGCTATTTTTTCATCATGCAGCTTAATAATTAGAGGTAATAACAGTCAATACTAACTTAGTATTTTTAGGTCATTCCTTGGCCTGAAATGAACCCCTTTTCACTTAGAAAAAAAAAGCCATGCTTGAAAGTGACCTCCAAGTGTAGCTATGGTCCCACTCCTTATCTCTCCTCTTCTCCCCTTTTGCTTTTCTCCAGCATCACTGGCTCCAAGCCCCCAGGCACACTGCCACCTTAAGGCTTTTGCCCTGGCCATCACCACTGCCTGGGTATGCTTTCCTCAAGTATCTGCATGACCTAGTCTCTCACAGGCTTTCAGTCTTTCCTCAAAAGTCAGCCTCTCAATGCAGCCTTCTCTGATCACCCATTTATAATTCCCTCCACCCTACCTCTTGCCGTGAAACTTCTGACTCATTATTTTGTTGTACTTTTTTCCATAGTGTTCTCATTGTCTAGCATACTGTTTAATTCACTTGTCAATTATGTTTCATCTTCATTGTTAGTTTTCCCCAATGGGACGGAAGGTCGACAAGAACAAAGATATCTGCCTGTGTTGTTATTGCTGTACCCAAAGCGCCTAGAACAAGCGTTGGCAATATGTGCTCCAAAACTGTGTTCTTAAGACTACATGTGTGAACTAATTTAATCTTCTTAACACCCCATGAGATGGCATTATCATTATTATTCTTGTTTCTTTAAAGGTGAGGAGACAAAAGCACATAGAAATGAAGCCACAGGGCCAAGGTCATACAACTGGTAAATGGTCAAGAAAGAACTTACACTTGACCATCTGACTTCAGATACAGCATACTTATCCAGCCCTCTCTTCCACTCCAATGACAAGTAGCTGCCTGACAATGCCACCATGCAGGCTAGGCTCCAGCTTCTGGATCTTTTTGGTACAATCTGTTCTATTGTGGATTGGCCAAGATTACAATGGTGTCTTGCAACAATGTCCATAAGGGAACTGAACAAAGTTTAATGACTTGTCCAAGGCCAAGAGCTTGGTGACAAAAACCACAATCAGAATCCAGGATGTCTGATTCCCAATTTGGTGATCTTTCTGGTATTTTCAAAACCCATTTTGAAGACCCTAATGATTACCTGGTTAATACTTTCCCATTCCCATGTAACATATTACAAAAAACAATTAAGAAGTAATTTTGGCTTTGAAACCATGTGACAAATAAATATTGTTTATTCATACAATATTTTCAATGGAAAATGTTTTTTAATATCTATGATATTATAGACATATAAAATGGAGATATAAACAATCATTCCGCTGTAAGCTAATATAAGCTCATAGGGAAAATGAATAAGTTTAATTAAATTTAGGAAAAACGTATAGTTAAATCATTTGCATTACAACAGTAAGGACTGATAAACATACCTCTTCTCACTATTCCACTGGAATTTTCATCAATATGCTATATTAACAAATATCATCTTCATTTTACAAAGCAAGGGGTGGTAAGAGATTTGTCTGTGATCTGTTAAGTCAGCTGTGGCAGCATGAATAGCACAATCCTTGCACTAACCCAGCAAATCATACTTTTACTATTCTGTAATTTTCACTAACATTTATTGAGGAAGTAGCATATGCCAGACATAAGTCTAAGTGCTTTCTGTATGTTAACTCATTTAATCCTCACAACCACATTATAACTTAGATGCTAGAGTAATCTTCCTGCTGCAGGTGAAGAAACTGAAGCACAAGATGGGCTAAATAATTCACCCAAGGCTTCAGGATTAGAAGTGGCAGGAACAGGATTTGGAGTCATGCACTGTGATTCCAAGGGGCCAACCTCCTAATCACTAGATCATAATCATATTCTGACAATGGTTGAGATGGCAACAGAGAAAATTAAGATTGATGAAAAGGTCCCTGTCCCCCTCCTCTTCTTTCATTTTATCCAAAATTATAAGCATCTCCCCTACTAGATCTTTCAACTGAAAATCTAGCAATCAGCACTTTCCACATGCTCTTTCCCTTGCATTTACTGAGTTGCTAGTAGACAGCAAATTTGCATCTGCAGCAAGAAGAGAGTGAGGATTGTAGGTATAATATGTTGCTTACACTGCTTTTAGAAAAGAATAATATTACTTTTTCTTTTTACAAGTGCCTTAACTGTAGAGCTGAACATATTTCACTGTCAGAAAAACATCCAGAGAAAACAAAGCAAATTCAGCTAAGAAGTTATGTCATAACAAAGGAAGAACCCATGCTATCCCATTATCTATAATAATGGAGGGGAAGAAGGAAATGAAAATAAGAAATGGAAAGTAAGAATTCCTGACATCTTTTTCTCTGGAGAAGCTACAAAGCAGTGGGTCATTTCTAGCCTGATGCCACCCACATCTTTTCTTTTCCTTTCCTTTTTTTTTTTTTTTTTTTTTTTTTGAGACAGTCTTGCTCTGTCGCCCAGGCTGGAGTACAGTGGCATGATCTCAGCTCACTGCAACCTCCGCCTCCCAGGTTCAAGCGATTCTCCTGCCTCAACCTCTCGAGTAGCTGGGATTACAGGTGTGAACCACTGTGCCCAGCCCACCACTTGCATCTTCTGCTTGTGTCCTGTTGTGCTTTTCTCCCAACTGTGCTGATTCCCAACTGGTCCAGCAGCAGAGGGGTGATTTCTTTTTTAGGCTTCAAGTGTTATTCAATAATAATTTCCACTGGACAAGAATAATAAAATGTTATTAATGCCAATAAGTAGTTCACTAAGTGTAACAGATGAGAATGTTATTAAACATTTATATGGGAAACTCGTGACAAGGCTCAACAAATGAGTTTAAAATCACCTTACTGACAACTCTACCAATTGCAACAACATCAGTAGTTAGAGGTGTGGGCTCCTGTCTGGCTCTGCATCTCCCAGCTTTGTGACCACGGCTGACTAGTTAATGGATGTCTCAGGCTTCTTTTCAAACAGCTTCTCCCCCAGTAGCCCTACTCAGAACAGTTTCACTCCTGCAACGCTCCTACTCCAGCCTGGCTGGCTGCATTTTGCTGCCCTCCCAGGCCTTTACTCTTGCTGCTCCCGCTCCAATGAGGGAACAACAGTTTCCCTGTTGCTTCTCTAGCTCTTGCTCCCTATTATAAGAACGGCACTGGTATATGTCTCTTTTCCCTGTGGATGATGCAGTCTTGCACCATAGGAACAATCTACCTGAGCAAAAAGAAATTCCCCAGACCTATTATTCAACACTGTGCACCAAATTGAAGTTAAAACATCATCAACATAATTATTACCATTTTTGATCACTGGGACTTTAGACAAAATTACTCAGGATTCCAAAATCGATACAGCTGCATTTTCTCCCTATTTTATTGTTTTTGCTTTATAATTTATATGATTATTTTTACTTTATGAATTCATTTTTAAATTCTTTTATTACTTGTTAAGCATTTAATAATTTTCTTTAATGTTGTGGGTTGAGATGAGCTGTTGAAATGACTAACCTGCTACAATCAATCCTACGCTAAAGATTTTTACCATGAACAACCTATATAAAACCTATTAAAAACATTAATTAAATTCTTTAAATTTTAATGGAATGGAAAGATACAATAGTTTACTTTTTAAGCAGTTTTTCTTTTATTTTTTATTACAAAATCAATATGTGTTAATTGTAGAAAATGTTGAGAATACAGATCCCAATGTTTCCCCAAAATAGAAAAATTAAAGTCATTCATTATTCCAGCTTCTACAGATAACCACCAAAAACAGTTTGGTAGTTCTAGCATTTTCATATATTATTTATGCACTACATATATATGTATTTATATACAAGTAGGGTCATAATGTACACTGTTTTATAACCTGAATTTTTGTTTGACACATCAGTAATATTTTTATTGTTATAAAACGTTTATTCATTTTGTAAGTTTTATTGGCTGTATTGTATTTCAGCACAGGATACCCAACAATGATTTATTCAATGTGATATTACTTTACATTTACTTTTTTTCCGAATTTTTCGCCATTCCAAACAGCATTTATAGCATTGTATACAGAGGTTATAGCCAAATCTCTGTATATATTCATGATTTTATGAACAATATTACAGCTCAATATTTGTACACATTACTAATTATTTCCCTTAGGTAAATTCCAAAATGAGCAACTCTTGAGTCAAAAGATGTGCAAAATTTAAACCTTAAAACAAAGCTACCATTTACTGAGTGCCAGGCACATTACTTCTTTATCTTATTTAATTGCCACAGCAACTTTATCATTCCTATTTTTCAGATACAGAAAAGGAAGCCCACAAACTAAGTGACTTGCACTCTGTCAGTGACTTGCACCAACAGAGTGGCCAAGGGCTGCCCAGGCCAGCACCTGGGATCTTCTGTTTGATGGGTGGGCTCATGGTAAACTGAAATTCCAGGAAATTTTAGTGTTCCTAGAAGCAACTCTTAACCAATGAATGGTGGGAACTGGTAGATAAATACACCAGCTCCCTCATCTCTCCCCTGGGATAACTGATTTGTCTCTACACTGTTTCCTAGAGCATCCGAGCAAGACTGATCCATTTGCCCACAGTAGTAACTGGCTTGGCAGTACACCTTTTGTTGGCTTCCTTCTTTTGCCTGACTCCCTGACTGATAGAATCCCTCCCAAATAAGCCACATGTACTCAATTCCATGTCTCAAAGTCAGCTTCTGGGAAAACCTGAAGCAAGTCATCAAGGTAGTGAGTTCAACAGTGCAAAAGCGTTCACCTATTGCTGCCCGTGCTTTTGTAAAGTTTTGTAAAAACTCAAAGAATGCCTTGTAAGTTTTTATAAAATGTCCAAAAATGTGTATTTGAGCAAGAACTATGTGACACATTCGGGTTGCAATCAAAAATATTTTGCGACCAAGTTATTTCACGTTATTTATTTATTTGGAAACTCTGGCATATAGAATCGAGTTAGCCACATTCCCTAGAGCAGGGCACACTTTTATCACTGGTCTGTGTGTGCCCCCTCAATTGTTCTTAATAAATTTTTCTCCTTCATCCTCCCTCCTCACTCTTACTCCCTTTCCTCTCCATAAGCCCTCTCTAATGTGTCCCTAAAGAGTTTTTCTGGGGCTGATATTCCCAGGAGTGGGCTGGTGTGCCACCAGGAAATCACATACAGAATTTCACTCACACCATCACTCTCGGAATGATGGCCACACCAGCTTATCCTCCTAACTGCAGTTCTTGTAATCTTACGTCCTTGCCAACCTTTCACACTATTTCTAACTGTCTAATGTTTTGCCTCAAAGTCATGCTTTTGTGCAAAAGAATATTAAACTCCTCCCTTGAAATGCTCACAAAAGAAAGCTATAACACACATCTATGCAATCCACCCTTGATCGTTCAGGTGCCAAATGCCATTTTGTGGTTTCTTTATCTTCTCTCTCTTTCTCTATTCTCAGCTATCATCTTCATCATTAAAAACAATAAATAAGGGGCCGGGCAAGGTAGATCATGCCTGTAATCCCAGCAGCAGTTTGGGAGGTCGAGGTGAGTGAATCATTTGAGGTCAGGAGTTCAAGACCAGCCTGGCCAATATGGTAAAACCCTGTCTCTATTAAAAATACAAAAATTAGCCAGGCACAGTGGCTCGTGCCTATAATACAAGCAGCACTTTGGGAGGCTGAGGCAGGTGAATCACTTGAGGTCAGGAGTTCAAAATCAGCCTGGCCAACATGGCAAAACCTAAAAATACAAAAATCAGCTGGGCATGGTGGTGTACGCTTGTAATCCCAGCTATTCTGGAGGCTGAGGCAGGAGAATAGCTTGAACCCAGGAGGTGGAGGTTGCAGTGAGCAGAGATTTCACCACTGCACTCCAGCCTGGGCAACAGAGTGAGACTCCATCTCAAACAAATAAACAAACAAATAAATAAGAGTCAACAGAGGACAGTCATGGGAAAAAATGGAGATTTAATCTTAAATTCATTTTATTAGTTATTAATGAAACGTATGTGCTGATTAAGGGAGAAAGTTGAAATTACCGGGTAAAAGTTTTTTACAAGAATGTGGATTGAATATTAGGAGTATGGTATTAATGTTATTTTTAAATCCTAGTATATGTTATTTTTATTGTGCACCAATTATACTGTATAATTTCTAAATGCAATATTACTGTTAATTGTAGATCCATAATTACACTAAAGACATCTTTGAGAATGTTTTGGATAAGTTTTAATATATCTGATTACATTTTTTCTTTCTGAAGTTACCCCTTTCATCTCTTAGAGGAATTATGTATAATTTGGCTAAATTTGTAGTGAGGAAGTATGATCCACATACTTATTCCTGTTTAACACATCTAATCCTATAATCGTCGCTGGGTTTTTCCAGGTGTAATGCCTCTTCTTCTTTCACAGCCTCTAGATCAGCGAGTGCTAACAGCTGTGCCATTGCCTCTAGGGCTGTCATACAATTAGTCTGGTGATGAACTATGCAGGTCGCTTTATTGCTCTAGCGAACATTTTCATATGCTAGGCCTTGAACTTTAAGGAGTATACATACATTATGTTCCATATGTCACTATTCAGTATAGTTGATTAGAATACTCAATTTTCAGATTTTTGAACCTCATCCTCTTAGGATGCACTAAATAAAAAATTTTATCCTTTCCTTCATTCTTCTCTCACAAAGAGTTATCAGAGATTTTTGTACTGTTTCTTAAAATGTGAATACCTAGATACAAAAACTTCAGCTTTGTAAAGATCTACTGTAGCAGTACTTTTTAAAAAATGAATAAGTAAAATAATGATGAAGTTTTGGCCTAAATGGTATTCTAGATCTCAAGGGAAACTAAAACCAGCTTTCACATTTTAAAAAAAAAATCAATTTTATTATTAGAAAATTTGTATTTATATTAAATTAGGCCACAGACTTTCTTTCCTGACATTAAACATTTCTTTATTTGTAGGAAAGTTTGTAAATTGTAAGTTGTTACTGTACAGATTTGTTTCAAAAAATAAATATTTTAACTTTTTTGAGCTTTCTGATTTTCTACAATGCTTCTGTCATTTAAATGATAAATACTGTAATTTATATGACAAATACTATAATCATGGTAAAGAAAAAGATGCATATTTTCCTAAGCTGTAACATTATTAAAAATATTAGACATTTTAGAAAATTAAATTAAAAATGATTTAAAGAGAAACTCCCCATTGATGAGGAAATGAAAAAACATTCAATTTACTAAGATTCTATTCTGTCATCTCCACTACACAAACTATCTGACATTAGTACCATAAAGTTACCTGTTTCAATGTTTCAGAAAGGACACAACTTTAAATATGAAAATAACAATCACAAAATTATTAGTAAAACATTTTAAGTTTTCGTAATTCCCCAAGTATTAAAACATACTTTTATAAACTACCTAAAATGCTGTTTTCCAAGTAAGGCTATTTCCAAGTAACTATTCAAAACAAGATCAGATATGGAATATATGTTTACACTATGCCTTAAGTTATTGTATAATAATTCTGAATAAGACATTTTCTATACAATTTGTAAATAAATATGTATTTTAAAATTAGAAAATATTATTTCCTTTTAATGTTGGTTTAAAAAAATCCTTTCTTTTGCTTATCAGAAACTGAATATTTTGAATATCACTTGGCAAAAAGTGTGAAATGAAAATAAGTAGGTATTGTTTGTCTACTGGTGGAAGTGTGAGCGTATGTGTGGAGGGTAATGCTAAATAGAAAGAGATCTGAGCCGCAACTACTGGGGGAAGTGGGGTCTGTAACAGCTGCCCCTTTTAGATTCCCCAATAAGGAGACTGCCTGTGGGCCACAGAACAAAAGGATAAAGCAGATGAAAACTCTGATGTAAAGCAGGAAAATGACTGCTGAGACTGCTGAGCCTACACCTGAATCATCTCAAGCCGAGTGGCAAGCCCTCTTTAGCACGCCTCAGAAGCTGGTGATGAACTACACACAACCAGGAGGCAAACTGGCTGCAAGCAGGCTTGTCTGCATGTTATGTATAATGATAACCAGCCATCCTCTGGGAGAAGGGGCCATGATTTCCTCTCTGGCGGCATCTAAGCTTCCCTCGGTTACCCAGACCATTAAACCAAGGATGGAAGGGTAAATTTTAGGTAAGGATTTCTAACTAGCGAGTAAAGACAACTTCTGTTTAATGGGCAATGAGTAGCTCTGATGTTTAAAGAAAGAAATAACTCAATTTTTAAAAAATAAATGTCATATTTTTAACTCAAAGAAAAGTTATTAATAAATTAATAATAAAACATTTTTCAAAAAATGTTGGCTTATCTTCTTTCCATTATATAAAAATATGTGCCAATACAAAGATAAGGTACTATGTAATTTACATATGATAAATAGTAAATTACAATTAAGAATAAGAATGAAGTAGAGACTTTGAATGCATACTCACTAAATACTACCTACCACAGTATCATTGCTATACTATCCAGTAGTAGTTACATCAATCTGTACTGATAATGGTACCTTACATTTGAGAACTGCTTATAATTTAAAATGTAAACATATATTTTTAAATTTTGGTCTTCACAAAGACACAGTGAAGCTGCCATTAGGATTGTTATTTTACAAATGAAACTGAGCCTCCAAGAAGTTAAGTGACTAACCTAAGGTCACACAGCTAGTGCATGGCAGACAGGACTAAAATCCACATCTTCCAGCTCCAAGGCTCACGTGCTCTTTCTGTACCACAGTTACCTCTGATATGAACATTGTACATCCAAACTGACTGCCATTTCACATATTTGACCACTTATAATTAGAATGCCATTGATATGTATGACTTGACCTGTATTCCATTAAAATGCTCTTTATCATGTAATCTATGTACATCAACTTCTCCTTCAAATACTTTTAACTGTGTAGACTTTACCAACACATTTAACATTTGCTCCTATGCTAATTAGGGGTTTGAGAATACCGTAGGTCTAGAGCAGAAGCCAGACATTGTGATTTTGTAGCTGTATGATCATCTAGCACTTTGAAAAAAAATTCTTTTATGTATATTAATGGTAACATAATAGTTTCAGTTATCTGTATGTTAGGCCCCATGCTACAAATTTTAGACACATATTCTTACTTAATTCTCACAAGGCTGTGCTGAGTTACAGAGTAGGATTATCCCTGTCTTACAGAAGAGGAAGCTAATGTTCAGAAAGGTTGAATCAGTCACTCGTTTAATGTCACCTGGTGAGGTGGTAGCCGATCTGGGATTCCATCCTTGATTAGTTTGATTTTAGAGCCCATCATTTAATGATGCTGTTGTCCTCTCATTCCAAAGAGTTAATTAATGTACTCTCTAAAAAGCATTTTGAGAGTACCTATCTGAGAAATGCTAGTATTTGCTGCCTTTACTTCATGCAAATGTCTAATGATCAAAGATTTGGTAGCAGATGAGGCATCTATATGCATTCCAGGAAACTCTAATATCATGATGTCATACTAAACTGGCCCCAACTGTCATCTACATGCAGCCAAGAGATGATAGGGAAGAGTGAGAATGCAGATATGAAGAAACCATTGCTCTTGTAGACAGACTGATTTAGACTACCGATAGAATAAATGTGGTGTCCATCAGAAAGATTCATCCTGTTATTATACCCTGTAGACGTTCAGATCTCTAGAGCTAAAGTATTGGAAATAACACCAAAAGGACCCAAAGGAACACTGAGTCTCAGACAGCCTCTCTCTTGATTCCTCCTTTGCCTTGGCTTCTCTGTTCTCATTTCCTTTCCCTCTTGTTTATTATTTTTTATTTACATTTTTTTCTTCTCACATACACTTTTCAAGAATTTCTTACATTCAGTGTAAGAAAACTTAAAAAATGATCAATGCAAGTGTATTTGCTTGCCTTGCCTTTCCCAGACTATGAATTCTGGCATAGCCCATTTGACACTCCTTTTTCTCTCAAACCAGTGTTACCCCTACTGGGTTCCATTATGCACATAACAGTTACAATTTTTCAGAGGAATGGGTTGTGCAAAGTAGAGATAAGACTGCTGAAAGAGTCAAGATTTATTGACCTGAAAGAGAAAAGAAGGCAGGAATTAGAAAGACTAACTTTCTTGCAAAAAAAAAAAAAAAAAAAAAAAAAAAGATGAAAAGCATTACCAGTGATTAGTAAAGAAAAGTGTGTGGATTTCAAAATATACATGGAATTTTCTACCAGGAAACTAAGCTCTGTCAGTTATTCTCACCTACGCTTTAATCAATAGCTCTTAAAGAGAACATAATCAAAATAAAAATTCATTAATTTGCTAATTATCTGCAGTTAGAAACTTAGTTGAATGACAGTCCGTGTGATTGAGTATGAATGTTTGTGCACCATTTAAGGTTGTTATCCATTATCAGTTGTTTTATGTATGTAGTAGCAGCTATGCTAGGTGACTGTATGCCTTTACATGTTGGACTAGTATAAAAATTATACATGAATGTCAACATGATATTAGGCTGTGTTTATAAAGGGAAGCCCCTTTATAAACTAAATATAAACAAGTTATATATTTGCCAAATGGTATGAGGTATGTCATGTATGAGGTATATAATTATATTGTTAATGCATCTTACTCTAATATCTACGATCCAGGTAAATTGAGTTTACATCAGCCTTTTTTTCAGTATACAGCTAGGTTGTGGGGATTATTGATAAAACTGCATACTTTTAAAAATAATAATTTTCTACTGTCTTGAAAAGCAAGGATTCTGTTTGTTGTAGTAAATCAATTTCTTGAATGCTTGGTAATTTTTTTGCATCTTCACTTTAGGAAGTTATACACACACACACACACACACACATATATATATATATATAAATATAGAGAGAGATTTGTCACTTATTGTAAGGTACTGGCTGCCATGATTAGAGACTGAGAAATCCCACTATCTGCTGTCTGTAAACTGCATACCCAGGAGAGCTGGTGCTGTAGTTTGAAGACCTGCAATCTGGTGAGCCAGTGATGTAGATTCAGATGGGGTCTGAAGACCTGAGAACCATCAGTGCTGACAGTGGAAGATCAATGTCTCTGCTCAAACAGTCTGGTCAAGTAAACTTGCCCTTCCTCTGCCTTTTTGTTCTACTGAAGCCCGCAATGGATTAAATGATGCCCATCCACATAGGGGAAGGCCATCTGCTTTACTCAAACCACCGATTCAAATGCTAATCTTCTCTAGAAACACCCTTGGAGATATACCCAGAAATGTTTAGACAGCTATCTGGGCATCCCACGACCCAGCCAAGCTGATGCATAAAATTAACTTTCACATATAATATTTCCACTCTAGACTTCCTTTTAAGCTCCAGACCCTCATATTTAACTGTCTACTTGAACTCTCCTTGAGTATCTTTAAAACTCCTGCAATTCTATGTATCCAAAACTGAACTCTCCATTTCCCCACAAGCCTTTCACATTCCCTACCCCCGTAAACAACACCAGCATCCATCCAGTTCCACAGCCAGGAACTCACGGCCCATCTTTGCACCTCTGTTTCCCTCACCTCCTATACTTAGCCTGTTACCAAGTCCTTTATAACTTTGAATCTGTCTAGTTCCCTCCATCTTCACTACTACTGCTCAAGTCCAGAGACTTAGATTAGTGAAAAAATAATAAAAACCAGTAATTATCGAAGGTTTATTATAAACCAGAGAGACAGTCTTTTAAAACTCTACATAAATTATCTCTTATTATCACCCTGTGTATTAGTTCCCTAGGGCTGACATAAAAATTACCACAAACTAAATGACTTAAAATAATAGAAATGTATTCTTTTCTAGCTTTGAAGGCTAGAAGTCTGAAATCAAGGCATCAGCAGGGCTGTGATCTTTTTGAAGCCTCTGGGAGAGGATCCTTCCTTGCCTCGTCTATCTCCTGGCGGTTCCAGGGATTTCTTGACTTGTGACTGTATCACTGCACTATCTGCCTTGTCTTCAAATGGTCTTTTCCTCTGCGCATGTGGCTTCCTGTCTTCTGTTTCAAATCTTCTACCTTTTTCTTATAAGGATGTTTGTCTTCATATTTAGAGTCCACCTAGATAATCCAGGATGATCACTTCATCTCAAGATCTTTAACTTAGTTACCTCTGCATTCACAGGTTCCAGGGATTAGGAAGTGGATTTTTTTTTTTTTTTTTTTTTTTTTTTGAGGGGAGTAGCGTTTAACTCACTATCCTTTATGAAATAAGTATAGTTATTACTCTCACTGGATAGATGGGGCAATTGAAACTTAAAGAGTGTAAGGGACTTGCCCAGTGTCATACAGTTAATGGGTTGTAGGGACTTAAGCTTCACATATATTTTCAGAGAAACAATTTCAATACTTTTCTGAAAGGAGTAACAGTTTCAAGTAAAGTAATTCATCCCTTGGATGTCAAATATTCCTTCTTCAATCTATTCATTACTAGACTATCGTATACCACTAGGAACAGGATACACCAGCATTTCCACCTCTAGGAATCCATTCACGGATAAATTTGTCACATCTGGTGAAACTGTTCACTGCCACATCCTTTACAATAAAAGTTATGAGAAACAACCTTAATGCCCAGCAGTAGAAGATGTTTGAATCCATTATGGCACAGTCACACAACGGGATATCATGTAGAACCCTTAAGATAAGGTTTGTCCAAATTAACACAGGAATAGAAAATCAAATATCACATGTTCTCACTTATAAGTGGGAGCTAAACCTTGGGTACTCATGGACATAAAGACGGGAACAATAAACAACTAGAGGAGGAGGGCAATGGCTGAAAATCTATCAGGTACTATGCTCACTACCTGGGTGACAGGATCAATCATACCACAAACCTCGGCATCACAAAACATACTCAGATAACTAATCTGCACATGTACCCCCAAATCTAAAAGTTGAAATTATAAATAAATAAATACAATGAGACTTGTCTGTAGTTAATAATGGTGTATTATATACTTGAAGTTTACTGACACTAGATCTTACATGTCCTCACACACATACAAAAGAGGTTAATACGGGAGGTGATGGACAGGCCAACTAGTTTGATTGGGGAAATAATTTCCCAATATATAGATATATCAAAACGTCATATCATACATCTTAAATATATGCAATGTTTATCTGCCAATCTTACCTCAATAAAGCTGGAAAAATTAAAATAATAAAACTAGGCATGGCTTTATGCATCAGTATGGAAGAAATTAACTCAAGGTGCAGAACAGTGCATATAAAATGCAACAATTTTCTACATAACACAACAGAAACATATATATGCACTTTATAGATATTTGAATATATAGAATATTTTTGGAAAGATAAGCCAGAAATGTGTAACTGTGTTTGTCTCTGAGAAAAGAACTGTGAGACTGAGTACAGGGAGAGAAAGAAAATTTAGTTTTCATTGTGAATTTTATTGTATTGTTTGAATTTATTTTGTGCTTGCATTACCTGAGAGAGAAGGAATATCTACGAGCTAGTTTTCTCCTAATTGTCCAACTTGACTTCCAACTGAATCTCATCTTCCACCTAAGTCCTTGCTTCACAACACACTGAGTACGTCCATGTTGAGTGTATACACATATGTGCACACGTGTATATCTAGTGTTCTATCATTGTGGACTCTGATGTTTTCTATATGTGTAAATCCTGTCTTTCAAAAACTTCTTTTTGGTGCAGTTTCCCTGGTCTTCAGTGTTGGAACCAACCACTCCTCCCTCTGCACTTAAAAAGCCCCTGTTCATCCTACTTCGAATTGTGGTTATGTCTGCAAGTTGTTTGCCCTCATTAAATTAACTCCTAAATGGAAGTGTGCATCTCGTTGGTCTCTGTGCTCCCCAAGGTATCAGAAACAAATCTTTGCTGAATGCTAATCATTAACTAAAAAATATTAAGCATAAGAGTCATCTAGGAAAACCTAGGTTTTCTATGCTATCCAATTGTAAGGGGGCTAGAGGAAATTATCTAGCCCAAATATAGGAATTCTACTTAGCAAAAAATATCTATAGGAATAAAGAAGATCCCAAAAGCTAAAAATCCAATATTGTGTATCAAATTGGATTATTACAAGAGATGTAGGTGAAATACTTTAAATACATAATAGAGGTAAGAGAAGAAAAAATGACTTTAGCTATAATTCAGGAAAGATCACTCTTGACATTTTTAGTTGTTTGTTTGTTTTTAGCCAAACAAAACCTGGTTGCAAAATAGCTGAACAGTGATTTGATTATAGAGCAGGCTACTTCTCAGCCTGGGACTAACACTGACCTCCACCTCTGTTGCCTCCCCACTACCTGCACTGAAGAGCTACATCAAGGCAGCTCACTCTATTGCTTAATAACCACATTTTTGTGTGTGCAAAATTTCCCAAATCATATTATAAAATGACTGTAATTTCTTTTTTGTTATTTACTTTTTACCATCACTTAAACCTATTTCCTCTTGTCCTTGTTGATATTGGCATATAGAAGGCCATATTGCTCCATTTATTTAACTTTCACATATCTCAAAGTACTTCATAGTAATTGATTATATACCACTGTATATAATAAACAATAAAACCAATTTTTAAAATGCTTCTAGCAGATTGCTATTCTGCTTTAATCTCAGTAAAAAGGCACACCTATGTCAGGCCTAACTCATTTCTGTTGGCCTTGTAATAACATATAATAAAATAAAATAAATACACTAAAATAAAAATTAAAAATGGTAGTGATTAAAAGTTTAGCTTACTGTTAATGCAGTTTCATATTCCTCAGCAGCTAAGTGTGCTAAGCCCAAGTAGTAAGAGGCTTCCCCTTCCATCTTTTTGTCACTTCCTGAAGTGAAGATGTAAAAAAATTACCAAGCATTCAAGAAATTGATTTACTACAACAAACAGAATCCTTGCTTTTCAAGACAGTAGAAAATTATTATTTTTTAAAGTATGCAGTTTTATCAATAATCCCCATAACCTAGCTGTATACTGAAAAAAAAGGCTGATGTAAACACAATTTACCTGGATCATAGATATTAGAGTAAGATGCATTAACAATATAATTATATACCTCGTACGTGACATACCTCATACCATTTGGCAAATATACAACTTGTTTATATTTAGTTTATAAAGGGGCTTCCCCTTATAAACACAGCCTAATATTATCATGTTGACATTCATGTATAATTTTTATACTAGTCCAACATGTAAAGGCATACAGTCATCTAGCATAGCTGCTACTACATACATAAAACAACTGATAATGGATAACAACCTTAAATGGTGCACAAACATTCATACTCAATCACATGGACTGACATTCAGCTAAGTTTCTAACTGCAGATAATTAGCAAATTAATGAATTTTTATTTTGATTATGTTCTGTTTAAGAGCTATTGATTAAAGCATAGGTGAGAGTAACCGACAGCTTAGTTTCCTGGTAGAAAATTCCATGTATATTTTGAAATCCACACATTTTTCTTTACTAATCACTGGTAATGCTTTTCATCATCTTTTTTTTTTTTTTTTGCAAGAAAGTTAGTCTTTCTAATTCCTGCGGTATCTTACTAATTTTATTTCAGGAATTAACCACTGCTTTCCAAAAGCAAAATGTGTGAAGATATAACGTGGTTCAACATGACATACCTCATACCATTTGGCAAACATATAACTTGCTTATATTTAGTGTATTAAATATAACATTGGCTTCCAATGTGACTAACTCCTAGCTAATGCAAACGCTGAGTGATCTAACCTTTGCTTTTGGTCTTTGGAAAGTAAGTGATATGGTTTTGATGTTTGTCCTCTCCAAATCTCACGTAGAAATGTGATCCCCAATGTTGGAAGTGGTGCCTGTGGAAGGAAGGTGTCTGTCATGGGGGCAGATCCCTCATGAATGTCTTGGTGCCATCCTCATGGTAACGAGTGAGCTCTTGCTCTATTAGTCTACATGACAGCTGATTGCTTTAAAGAGCCTACCATCCCTCTTGCTCCTTCTCTCGCCACATGACATGCCTGCTCCCCTTTGCCTTCTGCCATGATTGGAAGCTTCCTGAAGCCCTCACCAGAAGGATATGCTGGCACCATGCTTGTACAGTCTGTGGAGTTTTGAGTTAAAAAAAAAATCTTTTCTTTATAAATTACCCACTCTCAGATATTCCTTTATAGAAACGCAAAATAGGTGAATACAGGAAGTATCATTAGATTTCTGAGCTCTACATTCCAACCATGAAGGATGTCAGCAGGAACAATATTTCATGCAGCATTCACTCACACCACTCACCAAATAACCACTGCTGATGCAGCGGCTCTTTGAAGACTTCAAGGAAATAGGATGGCAAATGCCAGTGACAGTGTTTTTTCTTCTTTAGCTATTTCCCTGATTGCAGAGAATTATCCCTTCAAGATCTCATTTTAGCAGAGTTGATGATGCCAGTGATCCAGTAAGGGGAATTTTAACTCTTAAAATTCAGCTGGGCCCTAACTTTTTCTCTGGTATAGGATTATGGGTTCTGGGGCTAGTGAAGGGAAAGACAGAATAGAAGAAAGAGGCTATGACAGGAAGCTACTTATTAGAGAGTTAAAAGTTGGCTGTATGTGGTATGTATTTTCTGTGTCAAGTGGTGTAACTGTGTTAAAGCACTAGCAACTGGCTGGGCTGATATAGCACCATCATCTGCATCTAATTTTATGTAAGTGGAAGCTCAGCAAAGAGGAGAAAGGAAGGAAAACATCTATTGCTACTGATACAGTTCGGAAACACCAAATATTAGTTTTTAAATAATATTTAAACATGAGAACTTTTCTTATTCACTAATAGAGACAAAGTTAAGATAAAGTGAAAGCAATAACATAACAGAGAAAAATGTCGGTAAGAATAGGATTAACAACAACCAAAAAGAAAAGGTTAGGTCTAAAATCTTGGCACTACTAAAATTGAGTGACACATCAAAACTGATGTTTTAGAGGACAGAGACATAAAGAGAGAGAAAATAAATAATAAAGAATAATTATGTAAGGTGTATGCTAACAAGTGTTCTAGGGGGAAAATAGAGCAGGGTAAGGGGAATTGGGAGAGCCAAGTGGGGGTCCAGAGGACAAAACAGGTTTCAATATTAAATATGGTTATCAGAGTAGACTCCATTGAAAAGGTGGTATTCACAACAATGTGAAATTAAAAATACATAATAGAATTAAATTTGGGAAACTTGCATCTATGTGGAAATTAAAGATGCTCCTAAATGAACAGTGGGTCAAAGAAGATCACAAGGTAAACCAAAAAATATTCTGAAATGGATGAAAATGGAAACACAACAAACCAAAATTTGTGGGATAAAACTAATATGTGCATAGAGGGAAATTTATAGCTATAAATATCTATATTTAAAAATAAGAAAGTCCTTTCCATCTTATAAAACTAGCAAAAGAGGATACAACTACATTCAAATCAAACAGAGGGAAGGAAATAGGAAAGACTTGAGTGGAAATGAATAAAATAAAGAATAGAAAACCCATAGTGAAAATCAACACAACAAAAAATGATTCTTTGAAAAAGTCAACAAAATTAACAAACGTTTAGCTAGACCAAAAAAGAAAAGGAAAAGAAGAAATCCTTAAATTATTAAAATCAAGAATGAAAAAAGGTAAATAACTACAGACCTTACAGAAATAAAAAAGATTATAAGAGAATTTTGTGGACAATTACAAACTAACAAGTTAGATAAACTAGATGAAATAGACAAATTCCTGGAAAGACACAAACTACTGAAATTGACTCAAGAAGAAATCAAAACTCTGAATAAATTCATAATAAGTAAAGTAACTGAATTAGTAATTTAAAAACTTCTCTGAAGAAAAGGCTACTCAGGCACAGATGACTTCACTGGAGAATTTTTAAAAAATATTTTAAGAATTAACATCAATCTTTTACAAACTTTTTAAGCAATTAAGAGAAAATACCTCCCAAATCATTCTGAGGCCAGTATCATTTTGACATCAAACCAAAGACATTACAAGAAAAGAAAACTATAAACTCTTGTCCCCTATGAACATAGACACAAAAATCCTTAACAAAATTACTAGCAAAGCAAAATCAGTACCATATAAGAAGGATTATACACCACGATCAAGTGGAATTTAGCCCAGCGATGCAAGGTTGATTCAACATATGCCAACCAATCAGTATAATATACCATATTAATAGCATAAAAGACAAAATCATATGACCTTCTCAATGGAGGTAGAAAAAAAGCATTTTGCAAAATCCAACCCCATTTCATGTTAAAAACCCTCAACAAACTTGAAATAGAAGGGAATTTTCTCAACGTAGTAAAGAGCATCTACAAAAAACCCTCAGCAACCTTGGAATAGAAGGGAATTTTCTCAACGTAGTAAGCAGCATCTACAAAAAACCCTCAGTAAATATACTTCTGTTTAAAACTGTTTCACTAGAGGTTCTAGTCAGATAAATTAGGCAAGAAAAAGATAAGGCACAAAGATAGAAAGGAAGCAGCAAAACTTTATTTGCAGATACCATAGTCTTATATACAGAAAATCCTAAAGAATCCATAACAAACTATCAAAGCTAATACATGAGTTTAACAAGGTTGAAAGCTATAAGATCAATATAGAAAAGTCAGTTTTATTTCTACGTACAGGTTATGAACAATCTGAAAATGAAATTAAGAAACAATTCCATTTGCAATAGCATCAAAAGAATAAAATATTAAAAATAAATTTAACAAAAGAAGGCAGTACATGTACACTGACAACTATAAAGAATATTTAAGTAAATGGACAGATAGCCCATATTCATGGATTGAAAAACTTAGTGTTAAGACGGCAATATTCCCCAAATTGATTGACACATTCAATGCAATTCCTATCAAAATTCTAGCTCCCCTTTCTGCAGAAATTGACAAGCTGATCCTAAAATTCACATGGAAATGCAAGTGATGAAAACAACCAAAGCAAACTTGAAAAAGAGCAATATTACAACACACATTTCCCAATTTCAAAACTTACTACAAAACTAGAGTAATAAAATCTATGTATTCTTGTAATTGTAAGTTAGACAAGAGAGATCAAGGCAATAGAATTGAGAATCCAGAAACAATCTTCACATTTATGGTCAAATGATTTTATATGGGGTGTCATTACAATGTATTGAGAAAAGAATAATGTTTTCAACAAGTATTACTAGTACAATTGGATATCCACTTTCAAAATATGAAGATGTACCCTCCTCACACCACATTTGCGCGTGCACACACACACACACACATACCTGAAAATAGATCATAAGCTTAAATATAGTTAAAACTATAAAACTCTTAAAGCGTAGGAGTAAATCACTGTGACCTTGTATTGGTCAAAGCCTTCTTAGTGATGATATCACAAGCAAGAACAGCAAAAGAAAAACTAGATGAACTGAACTTTATCAAAATTAAAAATTTGTACTTCAATGAATACCATCAGAAAGTGAAAATAACACCCACAGAACAGGAGAAAATATTTTCAAATCATATATTTGATGAAAGACTGGTACATAACATATACAAGGAATTCTTAAAACTCAATAATAAAAAAAAATTTAAACCGGGCAAAGAATCTGAATAAAAATGTCTGCAGAGAAGATATCCAAATGGCCAAGAAGCACATGAAAATAAATGCTCAATGTTACTGGCCAACAGGGAAATGCAAATCAAATCCACAGTGAGATACTACATTACACCTACTAGGATGAGTATAATGAAGAAGATAAAAGTAACAAGTGCTGGTGAGGAAGTGGCTAAACTGAAACCCTCACATATTACTAGTGGAAATGTCAAATGGTGAAGCCACTTTGGAAAACTGGCAGCTCCTCAATAAGTTGAACACAGTTTTCATATAATCCAGTGATGCCACTCCTAAGCATACAATCAAGATCTTTGAAAAGTTGTACACAAATGTTCATTCTAGCATTATTCATAATAGGCAAAAGGTGGAAACAACTCATATGTCCATCAACTGATAAATGAATAAAGAAAATGTGGTATAACCGTGCAATGGAATGTGATTTGGCCCTATATGATGGATGAACCTTGAAAACATTATGTTAAGTAAAAGGTGTTGGCTGATGCTACATTTGTGCATTACACCAACGTACCCTAACAAAGGAGTTGGCTGACAGTTGGTGCCAGTACCCCTTAAATACTATGTAAACCAATGTGAGGGGCATGTTTTATTTGTGTAATCATCAGCTTGCGCCTTCAGGCTCCCTGATCAAAGTAGGAGACAAGAGTAACAGGATACTTTGTCCCAGAATATTTACCCTTTTTAAGAACTCTGAAAAGTATTGTGCAATCCTTTAACCTATGTACTTTCTTCAAAGAAAAATGTGGGGACAAATATTTATTGGTTTTAAAAGATATTAAAAACTATAACAGCATACAAAGTAAGTCTTCTCTTGCTCTCCTGATCTGATCTTTGGTAAGCAAGAGATGCTTTTTGAAAGAAGACTGCTTGACAGGCTCTGACTGTTGGCAGAGACCCAAAGAACTTTTCTTTCTTTGTGAACTACCTTAAAACTTAGCAAAGTAAACCTAAAGTAACATATCTTTTTCTAATCAATGCATTCCTTTTCATTGAAATTCCATGTAACTTTTCATGTGACTAAAGTTTGCTGCTGCAATTGATCTAAGAGCTAACTATGTGTTTACCCTTTTGGGGGAAGATACTAGACCATTTATACAAAAGTAGTTTATTTAATGAGATACATCTTTCAGGGGGTGATTTCTTGTGAGTATGTTGACTAATATTATTGAAAGAAGTTACAGGGAGACTAAGCTGTTTATTTTTCTCTTTAGTAAATTAAAATCACACCCAGTAAATCAGTCCTGCTCACTCTAAATAAGCCATCTATTATTTAATAAACCAATCAATTAAATATATCCATGAGCTAATACACTTTAGTTCAGGAGCATAACTTTTATCTTTTTCTCCTTCATGAAAAGGCTACTTTATTAATAAATTACTATATGGTAACAAAATATCCTTGCATTTCATAAATTAAAAGCTTATAAGAATATGCTCCAAATTTTTTCTTTGTATTTTATATGTACAGAAATGATACAGTCTATGAAAGACATGAGCAGCTCTCATAGAAGCATTTTCACTGCTTTAAGTGTGCATATACATCACCTGGGTATCTTGCTAACCTGGGGATCCTGCTGCAGTAGGTCTAGGGTGGGACCTGAGACCCTGGCTGTTATAACATACTGAAGCTGCTGGTCTAAAGGCCACATCTGATCTAAAATATATTACAGTCCTATTTTCCTGTTACTAATAACTAAATATATATTTTCCTTGTTACCTGACAATGGGGAATGTGCAAACAATGAAAGGTCTCTAAGACTCCAAGGAATATACAACCACATACACACATGCACATTGCACATACACACGCTTAACTTTTGCAGATGATCTTACCTTCTCACTTTAGGTTCTTTGTTTTACAGCACTACCTCCACTGGATTGTAATTTTGGAGATAAAGCTTTCAAGAAACTAATGGATTTCTTGTTGTCAGCACTAAGGCACCTCCGTTTTACAGTGAAATTTGAAAGTAAATTGATGGCATTTGTCTTTGCATTTCATAGGAAATAATCACCCTAACACTTGACGATTTTTACTTCACTCTTGAGAGAACCAGTGTCTACCCATTAAAGAAAACAATGTGAGAGTGTTCTTTTCCACCCACCTTCTTTGGCTATTTCAGAAGCTTTTATTAGAATTTTGATGGCCTGTTTGTATTCTTTATTTTGCAGCATTTTGTCTGAGAGTAATCTGTAAGTCCTCAGGAGACTCTCACAGGCCAACAAGCTGAGAGAGCGGCCTGTCTCATCCTTCCATATCCGCCCCTGCGTCAATTGATGGAATGCTTCATAATGCTCAGCAGCTTCCAGAAGCTGACCTGAAGAATAAAAGCCATTCATAAGTATAAACCAGAGGTCAGAATGTGTTTTCAGAAATTTTGCATAAATTCTAGCTTTACTATTAAATGCAGAAACACCATGGATTATGGTGAAGGATTTCTAAGGCTGAAGATAAATTAAACTGGGAAAGGAGCTATCTCTAATTGGACCTCAGTTTCAGCATGAATTTTAGATAGACACCTGCAAGAGGGAGGGATGTACTCTGGCTAGTAGAAATTTACTGGGCTTGCATATGTTTAGAGAGGGTGTAAAAGGCCAGCAATGATTATTAATCACCATCATATTGGCTAATATTTCTTTAACATTATGTATGCCATGCATCCTGCTATGTGCTTTGTATGCATTTCTCATTTAATCTTCAAAACAATCCAATGGAGTGGGACTGTTCTGATTTCCTATTACAGAATAGAAAGCCAAAACTTAGTAAGGTTAAGAATTTTGCTCAAGATGGCAAGCCTAGTGCTATAATATCCAGGAAATCTGACTCTAGAGCTGGTACTATCAACCAATATCCTCTACTGCTTTCCCAACAGATGGCAATTTCATCATTCTTTTTTTCTTTTCTTTTCACTCTGTCACTCAGGCTGGAGTGTAATGGTGCAATCACAGTTTACTGCAGCCTTGAACTCCTGAGCTCAAGCGATCCTCCCACCTCAGCCTCCCAATTTCATCATTCTTAAAAAAGAATGCATCCATTATAAACTTCAAATTCAAACATTATGACTCCTTAAACTGCTTCTCAAAGTTTTACTGGACTTTCCAATGAGGTTTTTGTATATTCTATTTCGCTTTGAATAATTAGAATGTAACTAACTGCCGTTTTGGATTTTACCCTATAATAAAATCCAAAATATATCTCCTCCAAGCTAAAACTCTAAATTAGCTGTAAGTAATTTCTTTCCTTAAAATATGAGCAAGCATATTTCTGGAAGAGGAGTCTGTAGCTCCATACAGTGGATTTAATATTTTACTTGTTCCTTTCCTCATGGGAATGCTCACAATATCCTGAAATGTAAATACTCTTTTCTGGTATTGGAGTTACATAATTGGAATTGATACGAAGAACATTTACATCTAGGCACTCCAACCATAGTGGTTAAGAGTGACCGTGGGCTCCAAGCAGATGGCCTGTTCCTATCCCAGCTTTCCCAGCTTTTGTTTAGCCTCAGGCTAATTACTGCCCTCTGTGTGCCTTACTTTATTCTTCTGCAAAATAGGATTACTGTGTAACTTTTCAAGGTACTATTGTGAGAAATGAATTCATGCATGTACAATTATACGTTACAGGGCACCTGCTCAGGAAACACAGCTAATGTGATCAGTTGGTACAGTAATAATATCTTCAGAAACTCCAGCAGGCAAACTGAAATATAGCCACTAATTTATTATGTTTATTAAGTATAACTTACTCTTCCCACAAAAACCAAAAATTAGTTGAGTCCCTATAACAATATTATCATGACATATTAAATTAACCTATGCAGGTTATATTAGACTCAATATCTTTCCTCAAATGAATTTCATTGAATAGTGTTGGTTCGAGCTGCTTCCATGACTATTGCATATAATTTCTTCCTATTTGTTGCATTGAATTTGTTACCAGAATTAGTATTAAAGAATGCACATAGAAATAAGAATAGTATTCTCAAAGAAAAACAACCAGTGGTGGTGGGTAATCAGTAAACAGTCTGTAAAAATTCAGCGGACAGTCCAGGCACAGTGGCTCACACCTATAATCCCAGCACTTTGAGAGGCTGAGGTGGGTAGATCACGATGTCAGGAGTTCAAGACAGCCTGGCCAACATGGTGAAACCCCGTCTCTGCTAAAAATACAAAAAATCAGCTGGCTGTGGTGGTGCACACTTGTAGTCCCAGCTACTCAGGAGGCTGAGGCAGGAGAATCGTTTGAACCCAGGAGGTGGAGATTGCGGTGAGCTGAGATTGTGCCACTGCACTCCAGCCTAGCAACAAAGCAAGATTCCATCTCAAAAAAAAAAAAAAAAAAAAAAAAAGCAAAATTCAGTAGACATGGACAGTCTAAGTCCTTGCTGAGCCATGCAGGGGGGCATGTTAGCGAAGATACATACAGAAAGGGCAATGTGTACTGCAGATTTGTTTATAAATTTATATTATGAAACTTTCATATGATAGGAGACTTCAGGCCATAGGTATGATTTTATACAAGCCTATCTTGTTACATGAACAAGTGTTTATAATAAGTAAATATATTAGGAAACATAAACAAATTTAGAAAGCATTATCGGTGCTATATCTGGGAGGTAGGATTATGGGTAACAGATGGTTTCTTTTCTGATTTTCTGTTTTCTTTTTCTTGATTTTTTTTTCTGTTTGCTTATTAGCATTTCCTAAAGTTTCCATCATCAAAGCATGTTTATTTTGTCGTCAGGATATACAATGAAAGTCATTTAAGAAATAATGCTCAGTCCCTTTTTCACATTGATACAAATACTCAAGGTTGAAGTTCACGGCTCTCATCTATCTTTACTTCTAGCTGACACTTTTTTCTTACCTTCCAGAAAAACAGGCATAATTTTTCATCTCTCCCGTGTAGCACCTCTTACCAGAAACACCTTGCCCCAAATACCCACGACCCTCATTTTTAAAAACTAGAATGGAGCATTGACATATTTGTGTGTTACATTTCCTCTGTATTTCTGCCTATGAAGTATAGCACTGTAGCCCTGGAAAGATGTATACAAGAGTTCCATTTCTTTTTTCATCTAGTGTCCATCTATTCATAAAGTACAGACACGTATTTCTTTTTGGCCATGTAAGTAGGGAAAGGGGGATATAGAATACTGTGAGAAAAACAGATAGTTCCAGAATAGATAGGGATCATAAAGGAAATGAAGCTCTGGGTAACTCAATTAGAATTAGATGCAAATGAGGTATAATGATGTCAATAGCAAATGAGAACTGATATCCATCTCCAAAATTTGATCTATATGGAGGCAGAAAGGGGAGGTGAGGGGAGGGTCAAGTAGGAAAAGAAGAAGTGGAAGAAATCAGGACAAAATGGGAGGTGGGAAGAGTGGAGTGAAGGCTGGGGCTGTGTCTTCATATTCCATATCAGCCAGATGTCCTCTGTGTTACGTTACTGGGTCTTGGGTTGCTATTAGGTATCCTGGATAAGGCTGCCAAAACAGAAGTGAAATGAGGATGATTCTCAGGACAACGGTTTCATCTGGTGCCTTCAGAAGGCAACCTTGGGATGGTTAGAAATAACAGTATTCTTTTCAGTTGAATTTGCTTTTTGCTAGAGCTGCAGGGCTAGTATCAATGTACTACTTAGCTCATGGTTATTGGCCAAAGTTCAGCTATCAGAAGGGTCTGTTTGGAGTCTCCCCTGAGGTAGGAGCTTGAGATGCTTGGGTAAAAGAGAACAGTGACCTACTCTTTCCTGAAGGTCTATTAGGTGCTAGTCAAAATGCAAGACTTTTCTCCCCCCTACACATTAACTTACTGAACATTCCAAAAACTGGTGAAGTATATATGATTGTTGCTTTTTCACTAAACAGGAAACTGAGACTCACGAAGTTTATATGACTCAACTATATGCCCCAGACTTATCATAAGTGATGATTAGGATTTAAACCCAAGGTCACCAAAAGCCCACACAACTGGTTCCACCAAATCAGATACTAGTCAACAAATAAAGAGCCAGGAAACTTAGGTGGAGTGAGTTAAATTCTCTGGCCATGAATCTCTTATGTTAAAAATGATGACCAAATTTGCATGATTCCTAGTCTCTTCCAGTTCTATAATTCTCCGACTTTGATCAGGCCATCATAGGTCACCTCTAAGAAAAGCACAGATGTGAGCCCCTGATGTGCTTCTGATCTGTCTTACTGAAGAAGTGGTTGTATAACCAGCTATTTCTGAATTCCCTGCTCTCTTCTAAGCCATGCAGTGACATCTGTAGGGGGCTCTGGAATTCCGTGGGTACCCTAGACTCGGGTACCTGTGGCCTCATCTCACTATTCATGGTTTCACTTCCCCCGGCTTCACCATTTTCCCACAGATGAGGTCAGTGGGGTCCTGATTAGCACTATTTTAAATGGAGGTCCCTACTACACAGAAGCAGTTTTCCAGTCCTTCTCATATGTAGGGATTCATTTCTAAAAGCATTTGGTGGCAGTAAATAAGTCAGCAAGAAAATAAGCCAGCAAAGATTTGATCCAAATGACCACAAGCACACAAATGACTTATCTGCAATTTCTAAAGGCTGGCCAGAATTTAAAGTATATATTATGATATAGTAGAATATTTGATTTAAAAATATTAAAAGATATGCCCATGCTATGAAGAGAGCGTAATAATTTAAATATGCAAGCATTTCCCTTTAAGCATGATTAACAGTGATATGATTTCCATCCAATGTCTATTTCCAACTGTGAATTGGATTTTTAAAATCATCTTGTTTTCTGAGTAATCGTTCTGATATTAATTAAGACTAGACATTTATAAAGATATAATGCATACTGCTTTTAGATGAAAATTTTAAATTCAATTTACCTGAGAGAAATATTATAAAAGACCTCAATATAGTGATTGAGGTCTTTTATAATATTTATATAAATATCAATGTAGATAATGAATCAGATTTTCTCACATGGCTCATAGCATTCCTTTATAACTTCTACAAAGTGTTCATATTTAGTCTACCTTTTGGTACCAAATAAACTTTAACACAACAGGATCTAGAAATCTCACTTGGTTCTGATGTCAATCTTTTAGAAGGACAAGAACAAGTGTTTAAGTGTCCAAGGTCCTTCCTCCTCTGGAATTATCAAGTGTTGACATTATTTTCCATCAAGGAATAGGGACAACAAAAAGAGAAATAATTTTACCAATGTATCACAAATATAAAAGTTCACAGAAAACAGGACAGAAAAGAAGGCCTGGGGACTATTCACAGGTATTAAAGTCTTGGTAGGGGAAAGTGAGTTTTATCATGGTGCACCAGGAATCACCCGCAAATCTTCATCATCACTATGAGTAACCAGGTCACAGTGGTAACCACAGTAAGGAAGACACACTAACTGCTGAATTAAAGGCCTGCATGCATGGCTCTATAGCAAGCAAAAGTCCAGACAGTCCACCAACATTTCATGTGAACCAGGGAAGAAAATAGAGCCAAAATGTTTTGTTGGAGAGGCTGGGGATGGCCCTCCACAAATACCCTAAGTAGTCAATTTATTTCAGTAATATGAAGTAGGATCAGAAAACACATCTTAGGAGAACACTGTGAACAACTGCATTAAACAAGAGTATCTAGGTATGAATAGAAGTAGCCTAAACCTAGTTTTGTTTTGTTCATCAATTATATGACATCTACATAAACAATGAGGAGCTTGGCATGCATTCATAGTTTTTCAACTAAAGGAACGAGCACTCAAAATAAAACTACTACAAGGGAGTTTTACTTTATCTAAAGCCCACACAGACAAGAAATCCATCCATTTATTTAAAAATACAAACAAAACCCAAACAATGTTGTAAACTGCAAAATGCTTGGTAGGATGTTAAGACAAACACGATGTAGAGAAAATAAGATTTTATATAGTTGGGTATTATCCAAATTGTTGCTTACCCTCTTCCCTGCACAACATCTCTGAAAGTTTATAGATATTTGTTGTATCACAGCAGATGTCTAGAACAAATATTAAGCAAAGGAGAATGTATATGATCTCTCCCATTTTAGTTTTTTTTTAAAGTAGGAAGATTGACTAGATATTAACACAAATGGGTTTAAATGTGAAGCTGCCATAAAAGCAGGAACATAAATGTAATTCTCCCAGCCGCTATTTTGATGCACATTTTTGATTCCATGAATATTTTATGAAATGGCCCAAACTAAAGCCATATAACATTCCTGCATTACTGATGCTTGCGCCCGTAAGCTACGAACATTAGAGGCATGATTGAGTGCATTAAAATGAACTCATTCAGCAGTGCATTGATTACTTGAAGGGGGAGGGAACCAAAAAAAGAAAAAAAGGAAAAAAAGAAGTTGCTCCACTTAAGAAAACAGCATACAAATCTAAAGTTTGCAACACAATAAGGGCAAAAACAAGTTTACATAAAATAATATGCCATAAATCCAGCATGACTCTGTCCAGATCTGACATTAATTAGACAAGGTGTTAATTATGTCCAAAGATGGCTGCTGGTATTGTTCAGGTAATTTAAAATGTCACAATCTCTAAGACGCATAGACTGGTCTGTTTTAGCTCCATGCATCAGCAATTCTGAAAATAGGTAATTATTTCCTTTTCTATCGACTTGTACATTTGCCAGTAAAAACAATGCTGCAGAAACAATTGCATGAAAATAATTTGACAGATCCATAAGACCTGTTTCTTCAGCAGCACTGGTATAAGTCTTAAGCATATTTAGTTCGAAATTGTGCACATTTGCTGAAGACTTTAGGGAAATATTCCACTTTAGTTTAAAACAACAACCTAAAGGAACAATAAAGCTTTACGTGTATTATATTACATTTTAATCTGGAGCTACTGGACATCTTTGGTGCAACTTACCATTCTGTACAACAGAGAGAGAAAATCTGCTAGAAGCAATGTTGAACAGTAGCAAAAAGAGAAAAATGTTATTGCCCCTTTGTAAAAACAAAAGACACTGCTTTCCATTTCGGCTTAACTGCATGAACAATTTATATTATCTTAAGGTTTCTACATTCAATTATGATAATTATAACAGCACTACAAATGCTGAAATAGTTAAGGGTTTGCCACACTTCCAGCGGAAACTATCACTTTCAAGGGTTTATCTCCTGTCACAAGAGATTTGTTGTGCACTATAACCCGCTGCACACCATTGCAAAATGGAACGCTGGAAAACAAAGATTTTGTTCGGTAACTCAATAGCATCCCTAATAAACTGAGAAGAAAATGTGCCCATAACTTTTGAGTACCTACTTTTAGATATTTAGAAGAAATGTAAGATGCTAGTTTAAAAACGGAATCATCTCTTTATCATTAGGAGTGCTGATTTCAAGTGGACATTATAGGAATGCTACCACACACCAGTTAAAGAGTATCAGTCATATTGACCAGACAATGAAAACAATCCCATGTAGACAGGTTTGGGAGAACCTCATCCAGGGTTTCATTACTGATGCTGGAAATAAAAGTTCACTTTTTTTAAATCCAGAAATTTGCCTGGATCTCCAAAATATTCTGGAGGAAGTGTTATTAATTGTTGCTGTTTATGATTTTAGATAGCTGAATTGTGGCCAGTGAACAAGTCTGGCTGCTCTTGGTCAATAAACCTCCAACAGTTGGTTTCAATCTAAGTTTTGTGATTTCTAAAGATTAAATATTAGGCAGCTTACTCTTAAAAGAGCATAACTGGAGGTATCAAAATTACTCAAAAATTTATTTTAAAAAAGTAACACGTGTATAATGTATAAAAAGCAAAGAATTAATATCAGCCATTATGAACCTTGTATTGTTGGTAGAGTTGACTACTTTCCTTATATAATAAATAGTTTTACTTTAATGTTCCCATCTTATCTTAAAATACTAAGTAAAAAGTGTCGATAGGTATAAACATCTGAGGAGAAATAAAGTTAATATTGACATTAGATCAACTATTGAATTAGATTTGCACAGGCCTTAATCAGTAATGTAATTTTTACTTGAATTACATATTGCTCATGATTTTATATAAACCACATTCAATTTGATTTCTATATGTTTATGTGAGCAAAGAGAAACGTGTGGAAACATCTATGCCAAAGTATCAGTATTGATTATTGAAGATGGTGATGAGGAAAGTGAGGAGAGTTAACTTTTCGCCTCCACTTCTATGTTTTGATGGATGACTAACGTGTTATTTTGGATATTATGACAAAATGCAAAAAACTGAAAATAAGATATTTCGATGAGCATGGAGAGAAATAATGTTAGTTGAACTTCTACTATGTGCCAGGCATGACAGTAGCGGCTGCTGCTCTTTCTCTGTGTGTGTGTGTGTGTATGTGTATGTGTGTCTGTCTGTGTATAACCTTACTTCACTCACCTTCAGGTGTTAGTATCTTTTTGAGATGAGGAAACTGAGCCTCAGGAATTGTCTTGCCTAAAATCACATACTCAGTAGGTGGCGAACCAATGTCCAAAGCCCACTGTGGCTTTACTTCTTCAGGGTCACTCCCCTTTTTAGAAAATGGGTCAAATATTTAACTTCAAAGCCAGAGACCAAGTTTTGGCCATCTTCCCCAGTGATATCATTGGACCATTCACACACTGCTTCTGAGCTTCCTTTCCTTAAGAATTCTGAAGCATGGACAACTATGCCAAGCTCCAGATGTGGTTGCAACGGGTGCGGAAACAATTGTCAGCACCTTGCTCAGTGCCTGGTGCTTCACAGACATCCAGTAACTTTCCACGTGGAGTTATCTAGTTTCTTTCTTTTTTTTCAAGTTTGCAATTTGTTGTGAATCTGGATGGGTCTTTTATAGGGAATACCTTAAAAGTTAAATGTTATGGAATAATATCACTTTTTCAGATTAAATGCCAGCTGAGGCACTAATCGGAAACAGCACACTTCATCCAACTCTAACACAATACATAATCCTTACACTCCTGGTCAGTTGTGCCTCTGAAGAGAGATTTTAGGGGCAGTGCCTCTTCTTAGACAGAGGAAATACTGCCTCCTGAACAGTTTATTCAGTGTAGCAAGAACTGTGGGCTCGGTGCCACTGTTCAAGACCTCCTTGCAAAGCTTTGAAAAAAGAAAAACCTGCTGCAGAGCAGGCACCTTTGAATGAGGCTTCCTCTCAGTGCTACTCGTTAAGCAGTAAATAATTAAAACACCCTGAAAAAGACAGGTAAAATACAAGCAGCAATGTCAGTATCACAGACATGAAAGAGAAGAGGAAGAAAATGAATTGAAAAAAAAAGAAGCAATGAAATAATTCATTTGAAGCTCTAATAAAGTTTCATTTGCAGTCTTGTTTAAAGATATATCAGACTTTAGGGATGTAACCTAATTACATTTTTATTCTAAATTCCATTCAAAGATCTTGGACTTTGATTCTTTAACATAGATCAAACACGGTATAATTTTCTTGTGGCTATCAATACTTAAAAAGGATCTCTTCATTAAATACTATAAGGTCTTATGAACATGTACACATAGTAGATGAAGAATAAACTGACATGCCCCAAAAAGTGACAATTAATTTATGTAGAAATAGGAATGCTAATCCACTTCTTTAAGAAAGTTTTTAACTATCAAGTTCACTTTCATTCAAGTATAAAGTGACTCAGTTTCTACACTGGTCTAGTCGGATGCACCTTCGAAATGTTTACTAGGGCTGGCTTTCTAAATCCATTCTTGGAATTTACTCTGAAAAATGAAGTGTGCACATAGTGGCAGCGGGAAGTAGCCTCAAAATCACACAGACATTAAAGAGGAGGTGCTTTCAAGAGACCTGCAGTTTGAGTGTTAGTGAAGGGTATATTACAATCATCAATGCTTTACACTTAGGAACTAGTTTGATTGGCTTTATTCCATGTTGTTACTAGGAAGTCGGAATGCAATAATGTGTTTGCTCTTCCAGGGAATCTTTTTGGGAAAACTTCCTCCAGAGGGACTTTTAAGATGCAAATTTGGGAGCAGTTTACAAATGGGGGAAATGAACAAGTAGGATTTCTTTTTTGACTCTGAAGAGGAAAAATGCTCCCAATGAACTTGCTTAGTTGTACAAAAGATGTAACGAGAAGGGAAAGTACACTAGGATTTAAACACCCAGATAGAGAAACCTACAGAGAGCTTTGGTCATGACTCAGCAGTAGCCATTGGGAGTTCCTGCTGGAGTTTTTGTTTGTTTGTGTTTTAATTTAATAAGATGTCCTTTATTAGTTTATGCCATTCTCTCTTGCAACACCCTGGACACAAAGGAGGCTTTATTGTTAAAAATTTTTAAATATGATAGTAATTTTAAATAGAAAATAAGTTATTTAAAACCAAAAATAACCATATTATGCTTGTCAAAATCTATTCATAGCAAACAAAGATGTTATCATCTCACTATTTTTGGTTCATGGATACAATACCAGATTAAGAAAGGCAGAAGAAAATTTTCACATTCACTCTATTTAGGGTGACCAGCTCAAGTTTACCCAGGGCTTTCCTGGATCTGGAATCCCCTCAGTCCCAGGCAAATTAGGGTGACACTACCCTACAACTGACCCAAAATAACAAAAGATTTTGAAACTGTAATGCAATAAAGCAAACAAAAAAAGGATATTTAGCAAAAATACAAGTTTAGTTATTTTTAGGGCAAAAAATATTGGCATGAATTAAACAATATAGGAAAAATCTTAAGTATCACTGACAACACCATTAATCACTGAAAATGTACTTATTTTGGTCAAGTTTCATTCTAGTCTATAATATATCCATGCATAATTTTTACACAGTGTAAAGGACTGAATACAATTTTTCTACATATCTAGATTATTTTATTAGAATGACATTCCATATTATTTATTTTCATAATCACATTTTAAAAGGCTGTGCAATATTTTTTTGGGGGGGATATACACTTTAATCATCTGTCTACTATTTAGATTACTTCTTTAATGTTTTTAACTATCTTAACATTTTTAGAACTGGAATTGATAGATAAGGGAGTGTGGCAAATTTTATGATTGTTAGGTTGGTGCAAAAGTAATTGCAGTTCTTCCATTAAAAGTAATGGTAAAAATTGCACTTACTTTTGCACTAACCTAAAACCATTTACCATATTACTTTCCAAAACCATTTAAATGATTCACATCATCATGAGCACCAACACACATGTGTTACTTTAAGAAATCATGATTACTTTTTTGTCCCTATTATAACAAGTGTTAAATGGTTCTTTACAATTATTCAATTTGATTTTTAGGAAGTCGATTATTTTTCTATGTATTCATTACTTACCATATTTCATCTTTGGTGAATTTTCTGTATTTTTGCCATTACATTATAGTTGCCGACATTTTTCTTACCAATTGATGGATACATAAAAAAATAGTTACTAAATCTGTATTATATATAATGCATATAAAGTTAATTTTTCTCTTTTTCCCTACCTCCTGCCCTATATCTGAATACTGACACTGTCTCCTCTGCTGTAATGTCTGATAATCATCCTTTCTTTCAATTTATTCAGCCATATACCAACTCACTCTCTTCACCAGTCTGAATGACTCCTGTATCTTCCTTCTGCTTTTCATTTCCTCTGTTGTAGGTTACATCACCCACATTTGCTGAACAGCCTAATTCGTATGACAAAAAAAACCTGTTATAAATCCGGCCAATCCTGTCTCTTCCCACTGACTCAATTTGCTGATCTTTTTCTCTTCAACTTTGCTCTCCACATCTATTAACCTTCATGGATTTAGTTTTCTTTAAAAACCATCCTTTATAATGTGTAATCTGAATAGGCTAAAATGATATCAAGGATTAAGTAATGAGGGAGTTATATGCTGGACCCACTGATAGAATGGGATACTCACTGAACATGACATGGGAAGCGTGGGCTAGGGTAGGGCTGAGGAGAGAAGGCCTGATAAAGGCAAATAGCCAGAACTGTTGGCAAATGGAAGAGGACATTAAAAGGGAGATATCTTTTTTTATTTATAATTTTGCCTGGGCGACTCCTATTTCAGAAGCCTTTTCTTATCATATTTTTAATAAAATAAATCAAGAACAAAAACCCAGAAGGTCGACTTTGTAAGTTCTCTGCTGAGCAAATCCTTGCATAAGGAGATGGTGTTGGGTAGTGGAAAAAACACTGAATCTAAGATCTAAAGACACAGGTTTCCGTCCTGGCTCTGACATGTTTTAGTTGTCATTTAATTTTATTCAGCCTTAAAAAAGAAGAGAATTTTGCAATATGTGACTTGGATGAACCTTAGGACATAATACTAAATGAAATAAGCCAGTCACAGAAGGACAAATACTTCACGATTCCACTTATTTGAGGTATCGAAAATAGTCAGACTCATAGAAGCAAAGAATAGAATGATAGTTGCCAGGGGCAGGAGGGAGGAGGAGATGGGAAGTTGTTAATCAATGAGTATAAAACGTCAGCTATGCAAGATGGATCAGTTCTACAAATCCTCTGTACAATTTTGTGCCTACAGATAATAATATTTATTGGGAACTTAAAAACCTTTTGAGGATAGATCTCATTAAGTATTCTTACCACAATAAAATAAAAAAAGAAACAAAATAACCTCTAAATATCTTAGTTTCTGCTTCCTTAGAATGAGGATGAAATGCATGAATAAAAAAAATACTCAGTCTCCATCAATATACCTTCTTATGTGTTACTGCCATCATGTAGCTTGTAGATACATCTGACTTGTTGTAAATTTGTCTAAATGTTACTGTTAAATCAGTTTGAAAAACGTGTAGAGATTGTTCGTGTTTATTTGTGTAGAGTATGATAGGGAGAGGGGAAAGCTCCTGGATATTAGGAGCTCTGGATTCAAGTCTAGCACCAGCTGCTAACTTTATGGCCACAGCAAAATTGTTCAATTACAGTGCTTCAGCTTAACACTTATCTATCAAATTAGGGTTTGGACTAGATTACTTTGAAGATCCAATATGACTCTAAAATTCATTCATCTAAAAGAATTGAATGGAACATAAATTCTCAACCCAGTTTTAAACAATTGAGGACTATTTTATAATTTGCTAAATCCATCTCGATGTGTTATTCCATAGACGCCAGGTTTTCCTGACCCTTAGTGCCACCCTTACAGCAGCTCTTCTTGGACATCAATTTTTAGGGATCGTAAGCACTTACGAAAAATTAATCACCAGAGAACAATTCCTTCTTCTATTTCCCACCCAAGTTACTACTCTTCAAAGTGTTACCTCATTTGTATGCAGTAGCCCAGCATCAAAGTGGAACAATAGGGACAAGCAGAAAAGCCTTCACGCTCCCTGAGACAAAGAGAATATGCACTGAGGAGGCACTGCACACACAACAGTGATCTTACCACTTGGAAAGGCCATGGGGGAAGTTATTAATGGAGCCAAGCTTCCCCACTCTGTATGTGTTTAATGTTCTGAGGACAAAGATAAGAAAATCTTGAACACAAGTGGAACACAAGTCCCAAAGAAGAATAGTTTAAAGTTTTGCTAGATTGCTTGGTGATAGATTTGCATCCTCTACGTAGAACTACAGAGAGAACTTGGAGGACATAAACAATGGAGCAGAGAGATTACCAAGATAAAATGTCAGGAGTTAAAGGGAAGAATGAGATGTGATGAAGAGAGACCCCGAGGAAAGGCGAAGAGCAGACCAGGTGGGAAGTGCTGAGCGGGTTCACTAACATGGAGCTTCTCACCCCAGCTGCCCTGGGCTCCCTATGCTGGTCTCCCTGAGGACATTCACCAGTTTTACATGGGGATTCACCGAAATTGCTGCTTGTAGACCTAACACTGAGTTACAATAGTATAGCTAACTCTTCCTAGCCCTGGAAGTGAAAAGAGAAAGCAGCATTTATAAAGGCCCATGTGCCAAGGAGAGCACTAGACACTTTACTTACCACATTTAGTTTCAAAACAATTATCTGAAGGTCTAGAATTTTTTTCTAATAATTAAAGAGAGGCACAAAGAGGTTAATACTAGGCTCCTTCCCTGCTTTTCATAAAGTGACATTTTTCTCCCCCTAATTAGTAAATAATTTGACACACAGAGGTTTAATGACTAATCCTTCTTTTTTTTATGACTGATCTTTCAATAATCATTTAAGCAGCCATAGAAATCAGAACTGGAGGTGAACTAAGAGCAGATAGCATCTGCTCCAACTCCCTCATTTTAGAGCTGAGGGAAGCAAGACTTAAAATGATTAAATAACTCACCTGGATTTACATAGTTAATTAGCTAATGGCAGTGTCAAAAGAGAATCTAGGGTTACTACCCAGTCTAATATATTTTTCCACTGCTAGACTTGAGTGATGCTCAAATGTCATTTTAAGTAACAAGGCCAAGATACACATTCAACATCTATCAACTCTCCTTAATTTAACCCCCATGTACGAATTTGCAGCTTCTAATTTATTTTTATTCAATACTTGCGTCCTTCATTTTTAATATCCCTTACTGCCTAAAGACCGTTCAATCTGTGCTTAATTAACATCCCCCACCCCAAACATATTGTCTACCTCATTAATAGTGTTGTGATTAGATCTACAATAATTCTTTAATCTTCATGATTATCTTTTACCAGCTGTAAAAACCTAATGCTTTCAATAATTTGTAATTTAATGAGATTTCTAAAATTAGCTAGTTTAAAAAAACACTTAAAATATTTTTAAAAATTATAACTAAACAATACATGCACAAAGTAACCAATCTTAACAGTGTGAAAAGAAATAGTAAGTCCCCCCATAATTTCACAGCATCAATGTCCTTCTCCAGAGACTGTCCTGGTTAAGATTTTGTGTATTTGATGGGTTTTACATCCTCTCAACAGCACTTACTTCTCTATTAATTTTTAATAAAATGAAAGAGAAAATAAAATAACACACTAAAAACTGATATATCTTTTGCATTTCTTTTAGTTATTAAGGCTGTTTTTCTAATAAACTGGCAAATGTTATTCCATGACAAATAAGAGATTACAATGAAATTTTGATCAATTTTGATGTGACATCTTTATGTTAAATATATTTTTACCTTTTTTGGAGAATTGAATATTGTGATAATCAACCTCATTTCAAATGCAAAAGAATAAAGTGATATTTACAATGCAATATAGAATGAGGTAAAAAGTAAAAACTCTTGAAAAAATTGTTTATATGAGATATTAGTTTTTGAAAATTATCTTTTATTATTTTAGATAGTATTCAATTGATCACCGTGCATACAATTGTTTTTTATGTGTAGAATTTAAAATGAAGAAACATTAAATTTCTCATATATATTGAGTCACACCACTCCACCATTGGTATATTTCTTTTTTTTTTTCTGAAATAACATCTTTGGTTACTTAAGGAAAAACATTGTCAGTATATTGAATATTATATTAGTTTCCTGGAGCTGTCATAAAAAAAGCAGCACAAACTGGGTGGCATAAATGACAGAAATTTATGGTCTCACAGTTCTGGAGGCTGAAAGTTCAAACTCAAGGCATCAGGAGGGTTTATTCCTTCTGAGATCACATTCATAAGTACTGGGGGTTAAGAGCTCGACACCTTTTAAGGGTTTACAATTCAACACATGATAAATATGGCTGAAAAAGTTCTCTAAACTGAGAAAACAAAAGTACCACCAGTGGATAGGGTAGTTGTCCCATCTTACCTGTGGAGCTATAAGAGCTTCCAGCCCCCATATGAGAAGCAGGGTGAGGCACAGGGAGCGTGTGGGACTCATGACAGGAGGCTGAGGGTTGGAGGTAGAAAGTCCCACCCCACCCAGCAAAGAAATAACTCGAATCACAGACATGGTTACAAGTGAGGTGCAGCTGGGAGCCCATGCCAATGGTGAACCTGAGATCAAAGTGGAGAGGAGACAGGGCCAAAGAAAAGCCATGTGTAGGGACAGTCATCAGAGGCTTCACAGCAGGAAGGTTTCATTTGAAAAAAAGAGATCTGGCTTCTATGATTGGGCCTAATGCCCAGATGACTGGACATTCCCCTCCCACATACAGGGACAGGGCCTGGGCTTTGTGGGGTAGAATCCATCACTGGGAAAGCTGTCACAAGACAATGGGTTTGCTCCAGAAGCCAGAACGTTCTCTGGTTTATGCACACTTCAGCCGGTTTTTGTTTTTGTTTTTTTAATCAATGGGAGCAGAGTTCATTTCACATGGTTGAGTTTGGTGGACTCCTTTAACTAGTGAGGGAGCTATTGGAAGAGAGATCAAATCAAGGATGAAGTCTGATGTCTGGGAGATGGTGGATTCATGAATATGGAGTACATAGAGAGATACAGAGGGGAAAGTACAAGAGAAGGAAACCAGACTGATGACGGCAATGATGATGAAGGGGCTCAGAAGTTTATTAGTCAAACTTCCAGATAGATGAGTAGAGCAGAGCCAGAAACACTACCCTAACTAGTAGTTCACAGTGACTATGCTGATGCCCAGAGGTTTGTCCTGATCAGTTCTGAAATGTGTTGCAAGGAATTTCTTATGGCAATACACCATCAAAGTTTTTGAATGATTTACTTTTTAAAATGTATAACGTTGATTTATCATTATCCACTTTAAAAAATTAATTACTCTGGTTTGTTTGATTTCCAATGTGCTTTCTAGGTGGGGGAGAAAGGCTATAGAGCTATAGATAGCACATAACCTTCAACCTATTTTACTTTGACCATAGCCAATAATTAGTGAGGGTGTTTACTTCTTCTGCTTTGGGGGACAATGTTTGTCTAAATCTCAGAATTCTCGTAGGAGTATTATCTAAGTCAATGCAGACAAACGTATTTGTTGCTGTGGCAGAAAAGGTTGAAACCATCACCATCATGTACAACATCAAGGCTCTGATGCTGGGCAGCTGGGAGATAAAACACAGGATATTAGAAGCCCACAGACATTGGGTGGTGACAGCATTACAGGGATTTTTGATGTTGATATTGCTCCTTGGCCTGGGTAGATACTGATGTGGTTTGAGGTCACCAAATATTTCTGCAGACCGAACCACGCTGAGGCACAGCCAGAGCACGAGTGTCTGTGTGTTCATGGCAGGGACATACAAGTCTTTCTGAAGTGGTTCTTTGGCAATGGAGCCTGTTTGGGGAATGCTCACAGAGATTTAGAAGATGTTTCTAGTTGTATGGAATTATTGCCTGGGAATGGCTCAAGTGGAACTGGGTGAGAGAGACGCTTTCAGGGTAGATTATCTTGGGGATAGCAATTCAGGTACCCCGATGTCTAAGTGAATACTGTAAGGACTCTGTTAAATATCTTTATGTGACTGAGTTTCTGAGATGTCTGTGATATGGTTTGGATCTGTGTCCCCTCCCAAATCTCATGTCGATTTTTAATCCTCAATATTGGAGGAGGGGTCTGGTGGGAGGTGATTGGATGATGGAGGCAGACTTCCCCCTTGCTGTTTACGTGATAGTGAGTGGGTTCTCATGATATCTGATTGTTGAAAGTGTGTAGCAGTTCCCCCTTAATTCTCTGTCTCCTGCTCCACTATGTGAAGATGTGCCTGCTTCCCCTTCACTTTCTGCCATGACTGTGAGTTTCCTGAAGCCCCTACAGCCGTGCTACCTATACAGTCTGTGGAACTGTGAGTCAATTGATCCTCTTTTCTTTATAAATTACCCAGTCTCAGGTAGTTCCTTATAGCAATGTGAGAACAGACTAATATAGTCTGTATGCTGTGTTCAGTGCTGAAAACCATAACTATTGTGCCTACTCCTTTGATACCTCTCTTCTTTTTTTCCCCAACTTTTAAGTTCAGTGGTACCATGTGCAGGATGTGCAGGTTTGTTACATAGGTAAAAGCATGCCATGGTGGTTTACTGTACAGATCATCCCATAGCACAGGTATTAAGCTCAGCATCCATTAACTATTCCTCTTGATGCTATCCCCCACACTGTGTGTTGTTCCCCCTGATGTGTCCATGTATTCTCATCAGTCAGCTCCCACTTACAAGTGAGAACATGTGGTATTTGGTTTTCTGTTCCTGCATTAGTTTGCCGAGGATAATGGCTTCCAACTCCATCTATGCCCCTGCAAGGGACATGATCTTGTTCCTTTTTATGGCTGCATAGTATTCCATGGACACCTCTGTTTTATTGGCTGGTTATTCTTCACACTGAGTTACTGAGTTAGCCTGGCAGGACCTTTCAAGAAACTTGAGTGAAGGAAATTAGGAGTGCAGGACTGAATTAGGGAGCTCATGCTTTGAGTAGTAGATCCCAGTCCCAAGACCCATGACCAGGTATTGAGTCTTTGGTCCAGATGGAAATACTAGGAAACTGTGTCAGTTAAGTGGTCTACTATTTCCTTCTGGGTTTAGTCTTCAGTAGTAATAATCATGGTATCCTGAAACAGTTTACAACCTTGCACAGTAAGTAAAACACTATTGTGGACCTGCAATGCAGGCATTCTACATCAGCTAGCTTTAGAAAGCTGTATATTTTTATTTTTTACATCAAAAACATGTTGCATGTCTAGTATAATGAAATAATGCAGAAATATATAAAGGAAAAAGTAAAAGACATGCACTTTTTCTGTATTAAAGAAATAGAAATGGAGTTTTTGAAAGACTGTTGTAACAGTAAATTGAGGGATATGTGTGTCTTCAAAAATGTTAAAACAGAAGTTTTTACTGAAGCACAAATACATAAGATACCACATTCCAAAGGGACATTTTAGACCATTGTGTGAAATTTTCAGACATTGCCAAACACCATTAACAGAACTCCTGAAATCCCTCATTCACAATAAGGGCATATAAGTGTTGGAGACTGTATTAGTCAAAGTCAGATTTACTAGAGTGGTAGTAAATAGACCCTGAAACTTCAGGGGCCACATAAAATAACTTTCTTGTTCACATAAAGTCCACTGAGGGTTGGGTGGCTCTGTAGGGTAGCTCCCCTCCAAATGGTCATTCAGGGATCCAGGTTGTTTCCATCTTGTGGTTTCACCACCTCAACACAAGTTTTCCATGGTTGCCATGGCAAAATAGATACAGCATGGACAACTCACATCCACTCCTCCATGCTTCAAACTGGAAGTGACTGATTATAGCTTACTGGCCAGAATTAGCATTTTTATAATGACAGACACATAGCACTCAATAAATTGTAGCTCTTACCATTATGGTTATTGGAAAACAACATTTTGAATAACTGGAAAAGAGGTCATCATGTGTAGTTACCATGATTAATTAACTATTAACCTGCTGTAGGACATTTCTATTGTGTCCTTTGTTGTTGTTGTTGTTATTATGATTATGATTATGATTATTTAGAATCAGGGTTTTACTCTGTCATCCAGGCTGGAGTGCAGTGGGACGATCACGGCTCATTGTAGCTTCAACATCCTGGGCTCAAGAGATCCTTCTTCCTCAGTCCCCTCCTGTATCTGGGACTACAGGCATGTGCCACCATATCTGACTAATTTATTTTTTGTAGAGACAGAGTCTCACTATGTTGTCCAGGCTGGTCTTGAACTCCTGGCCTCAAGCATTACTCCCACCTAAGCCTCCCAAAGTGCTGAGATTACAGGCATGAGCCAATGTGCCCAGCCATGTGTCCTTTTTTCACACTCACAAATAATACATATTCAAAGACAAAATATGTCTTTATAGAAATCCTTGTCTTCATATCTGATTACTTTTTAGAAGTGGAATAGCAGGGATAAAGAATGTGGACATTTTTAAGACTCTTGATACATATGCCAAACTGTATGTTAGAAATGTCAGACTAATTTATCCTATCACCAGCAATGTAAGAAGCATACTTATCAAAACTTCACAAGTATTAAATGCTATGTTAAACAAATAAATAGACAACTGTGATTCCTCCACATTTGAATTTGATGCATATAGTCACTCACATTGTTATAATTATCAGAAAACAAATTTGACTCTTCCACTGAAATGCAAGCCTCCTAATCAAGGGGCCATAAATATCTTTTTCAGCTAGTATTCCCAGCACTTAGCCCAGTGCCTTGCATACAGTAGGAACACAGTAAACATGTGTTTAAAAATTACAGTTGAAAAGTGGCATATCTTAAGTGCTTAGATTAGTGCTTTTAAAATTATCAATGTTGGCTTTTTTCTCATGCTTTCCACCTGGCTGAATTTCTTGAAATTGTCTCTTAATTCATTTACCTATTTTTCTACTGGTACGTTAGTTGTTTTTCTCACCAATTTGTAAACGTTCTTCATATAATAATAATATTAATCCATTATCATATTTGTTTCAAATATTTCCCAACTTTTGTTAACTTTAATTATATGAGGTCTTTAATAAATATTTTTATAGTTATGGGTCAAATCTCTCAATTTTTGTTTCTCATAGAGGAAATTCCCTTCCTCTAGCCTCGTGTTTCCTTGAGGGGACTTCCTCTCTCCTTCATTCTTCACTTCTCATCAAGGGAAGAGGCAGGCCATATCTGACTGGTGAAATTCTCTACTTTCATCTTCTCTGGACTCAGTTCTCAAGGAGGGTGATCCTTGAACTCCATGAGGAAGCTCACAGGAGCGGGTATTGAGCTTGTAAGAGAGCCTGAACTTGACCAGTCTGCCAGTAGCTAGGTGGTTAAGATTAATTCTGGGGGAGAATAGAGACTCTGATTAGAACAGATTAAAGCTCTATTCTCTAATCAGTCTTAACAATTATGATCTGTCTGACTCCTTTGTTTCTTATGAATTTGTTTTATACTTGGAGCAGAGAGGATATAATTATCCCTCAATAAACCATATCGTTTTCCCTTGTGCTTTACTCAAATTGTTTTTGTTTTGAAGGTCTTTCTCATCTAAAATTGCATAAATATTTGCCCATATTTTCTACTTGGTTTTTATAGCTTATTTAAAAGTTTCTCATAAAATTTATTTTTAAAATAAGAGATGTAATCAACATTACTGTAAAATGGTAAATATTAAAAATGAAGAGAAAAATTAAAATCATACTGAATTTTATACTATGTAGCTTCTACTTCCAAAATTACTAATGTGCATTTTTTTTTCAAACTTAACTTTATGTTTAATTGATTTAATTGTTTACTGTCAATTTTTTACATCAGGATTTCTCTATTCTTGAACTTTTAATTTTGACTTATCTCTTGTTGGGCTCCAGAATATGATATACAGAAACTGTATTCATAGTGCAGTTTCTGAACCTTGCATATCTTAGAATGTTTTCCTGTTGTTTCACCCAGGAACAAGAACTTAGCTCTATAGCCCTCAATTCTCAACTGTACAGCATTTAAACTCTCTTTTCTCTCCCCTCAAACTTCATAGACTCTACTTCTTTTTACCTTCTGGCATTTATTGTTGCAAAGGAGAAAGCTGAATACTTGTCTAATTTTTAATCCAATGCAGGTGATCTGTGTTTTCTCCTTGGATACAGGTAGGAGTCTCTCTTTATTTGAATATTCAAAAAATTCCCAAGGATTTATCTAGCTATGAATATCTCTTTATTAATTGTGACTGGAGCATGAAAAGCTATTTTAATGTGCATATTCAGAACTTTGGGGGGTGTGAGGAACAAGAAAGCATTCTTAAAATATAATTGATTATTGCCTCATTTCCAATTATTGTGTATTCTTCCTCAGGAACTTCCATATTTATCATCTTCTCTCATTGTTTTCATTTCTTAGTCCTTCCCTTGCAATTTGAGATCGTTATTCAAGTTTGTCCTCAACATCACAGACTCAATTTTTCATTATGTCAATTTCACTCTTTTTCTACTCTGTACCTTCATTATCCCAAGACATTGTATTGAATGCCTTCCTGATTTTATCTGGTACTCATTCTCATATCATCTGGCTCTATCCTTATGCCCTTCTGGTTTCTACTTGTGTCTTTATGAAGATACAAAGCAGTTTTCTAAAACTACTACTTTAGCAAGTTTGTTCTTTTTCCCAAGTTAAGCCTCTGGATTAATGCTTAGTTTTTCTTTCATCTCCTACATCCCTCAGGAGGATGCTCTTTAGTCTTGGTATTCAAAGGCAAGCAGAGTGGACAGTCTCCCCTTGGTTCTACTCACTGACCATGTGATGTTGGTGGAATCCTCTTCTGCTAACTAAAGGTGGGTGGTAGTTGGTAAAAATTCTTGTGTTTACCAGGCATTCTTCTAGGGCTGACGTTTGTTCTTCTCTTACTTTAACCCACTAGTTCTCTTCTACTTTGGTCAGTTCTTGAAACCATCTAGTCTTAGGGGTGAAGCTTTTGAAGCTTACAGACTTACTCATGGTCCCATCTTTGTCCTCATTATTAAAGGACAGGACTTTTGTGGTCATAATATAACCAAAATCTCTTTAGGTTAACAGCACTCCTTATGCATAATTTGAAGACCTGGGAGGTAGGGGTTAACACATCCAGAACTGATCCCCTGCAGGCCAGCTTCGCAGAAAAGAAAAGGGATGCTAGCAAAGCTCTATAGAAACTAGTTAGGCTCACTGCTCAAGGCACTCAGTCGTGACCTAGTGCAAAGGCTTGGACCCCAGTCTCTCTCTTCTGACAGGGGAGAGGTTGGTGTTCCCCAAACTATGATTGCCTATGTGGCAAATCTTACTATTTGTATGCCATGCCCTATGACTACAACCATAAGGCCTCTCCCCTTGGTCCCTCTCTCCCTCCCTGCCGCTCCCTGCTGATCATGCAGGGGAGGGGCTGATGTTACATCAAATCATGAATACTGAACTGTACCAAGGCTTTGCCATGTCATATTGCTATTGTATCTCGCTTCTAATCATACAGCATCTGATGACAGGATAATGGGAGACCAGCACCCTGCTATTGCTCCTGCCTCTGCAAGTTCTCACAAAGCAATGCTGCTCCCAGTTGGTCTGCTGTGAGTGCTGCTTACCAAGTTACCTTGCTAGCATGGCAATTGTTCCAGTAAATGGAATATCCGTCTAGGCACACGTCGTGGACTTCCAGAAGCAAGTTAGGAAAGCAGAGATAGATTAAAAACTCAAAGAGAGATTTTAGTAGCAGTCTTGTTGTCAACCTTTGGGAGTTGGTGACTATTAGTAGGAAAGACCCTTGGAAAACTGAGGAGTGGGAGACCTACAGGGTTAAGACTCAGTGATAGAATTTATTGTATTTTTAGTGAGAGTAAAAGAAGTTGCCAAGGATGGGATGGATACTGTACTGAGAAGAAAGCTGAACCACTGCTTCATAACACTCATGGAAAGATAAAACAAAAGCACATAGTGCCATGATCACTGAAGAATGGGTAGAGGAGATATTAGGGAAAGGTACCGACCATCAGCAAACAGGGATAAGTGGGCTCCCAATTCTAACTCCTCTCTATGAGATCAAAATCGGAAATGGGACAGTCCCTTACAGTGGTGGCCTCCTCCAGAAGTCTGTTGTTGGGTCTGCCTTCCACTGCTGGGTGTTTCAAGGGAGAGCCGGTAGTTATTCCAATGTGTCTTCACAATACTGTGCTGCTCCTGGTGCCTTCTGAGCTCCCGGCAATTTATAGAGATACACTATCTAGTGTCTGTCCAAAAACTGTCAACAATAAATCTTAGGATCCGAACTGAGCAAGCTAGTCAGGACAACTGTTTCTTTCTTCAGAAGTCCCCCAGTCATTGGAAGAACTTGGAATTAATGCTGTAGATTATGGTTAGCCTTGACTCCAACTCTGTACTAAAGTCATACAGAAGGGTCTTCCAAACCGGAAAATGTGCACTTTCTACATTATTCTTACAATGGTCTCCCCTGCCTTGTCTGCAGTGAATATATTCAGTAACTTGGTGTTGTCACCAATCATCTATCATCCAGGAGGACATCTAATTGTCCTCCGGGTTTCCCACAGCAAAGTCAATATCTAGACTCAAAGCTAATGGGTTGAAATGGAATGGGCTGCTGATGAAGTGGGAGATGATACTTACAAGCCACCCACTGGAATTGGGAGAAGGGAAAGGACTAAAATGTGGACTGAAATGAAGGATTAACTTGTCCAAGACTGATCTCTCCAGTCTAGCCCCCCACAAAGGCTGGCCTCCTGCAGTCCATGTAAACCATCTAGTCTCAGTGCTTAAGTCCATTAATTTGGTCAAAAGCAAGGCTTGAACTTAGCTCATCATGGGGAAGAGGAGAGAGGAAAGTGCTGGTGCTGCCTCAACTATGAATGCTGCTGTGGTAAACCCTACTGCTAGTTTGCATGCCCCCCAAAACTCACCAATAAAGCTGCAACTGCAAGGCTTGGACCCCAGTCCCTCATCATGCCAGAGAAGGGACTGGTGTTGTATCCAACCACTAATGCTGACCTGGCAGGATGGGATTGAAATGAAGGCTGTGCCACTCATCTTGCTATTGTTCCCTGGCCTCAGATCATACCAAAGGAGGAGCTGGTGTTTCCCTAGTCATGTCTGCCCCCAACAGACCTCTGTGTGCAGCTTTAGAATGAATTGGAGCATCTCCTATTGATCCAGTGTCTGAGAGCATTCTCCAGTGCCCCACAGGCACAGTGAGAATGCTACTTGCCCATTTGTCCTGTTTGCATAATAAAATCCTTACAAATAAAGTCACAATTCTAAAAGAAGATACAGCTGATTTGTTCCAAGTGTTTTTCAGTTGATGACTACTCCAAGCCAGCCACCGCAAGTAAAGATCTGAAGATATTTGACCTGAAGAATGCGACTGCCAGCCCTTGAGCCAAAGGGAACCAGGTTGTGCTGCACCCCAGAGACCCATTTTTAGCAGCAGTGGGGACTTGAACCTATCTACTGTTCATGACTCTGGCCAGGGGGCTCTGCGTGGGGTTCTGGTCATATTTACATCAGTGGGATGAACATGACCCCTGACTGCAGCCATGTGCCCAGTCTCTGTGGCTCTGGCTTCTGCTCATGTTCCTCATTTGCTCCATGGTTCTCTGAGTGTGCTGGAGCCCTGCCCAGGACTATAGCCAGCTTGGTTGGGCCCTGACAACCTGCCCGTTGCCATCTGCCGGCTAATGTCCCACTTTAGCATGAATGAGGGCACCCCTGGAATCAGGATGCTGCCACCTGCCCCTGGGCACAGCTGCCACCTAGCTGTTGCTGCATGGCCTCCATTCGCTTGTCTGGACCAATCAGATCAGATATGTGGAAGCTGGGCCACCATCACCTCAGAGGGAGCCCTTCAGCCAGGTAAGTCCCCACTCCACTCTAGCCACATATTCTTGAAACTCCTAGTTTACTTTTTTAGGTTGAAAATTCTACCCCCTATTACAGAAGCTTCACAGATAATTTTCACCCTCACTAGGTACATCAAACACTCAAAAGTTAATCTCCAGAGTTTTCATCAACATTGACTTAGTTGTTTTATCTGTTAGGCAATAAAGGTATGGTTCTAGGGTTTATGAACTATTTAAGGGCATAGAAAAATATTTTAGATCTGACAGAAACTAGTTACAAAACAAAATAACACACTCTCAAATGATCTCAAAAGCAAAAGCCTTTATAATTATTCATAACCCAAACTTTTTACTTATGAAATATGAGTGCATTTCATCATCCAGTAGGGTGGGACATCTAAACTCGAGCAAGTCAAGGACATGAGAGTGTAATCTCATGGCAGACCCTCCCTAACTGCTCACATTTTCCAACCTCATCGTTTCCCTCAGTCGCTATGTGGCTGCCACCAAATGGTAGGTGTGACCATAGTGGCATGGGTACTAACCACAGGGCCCATAGGCAGAGTATTTGTTGAATGAACGGGTGCATAGATGAATGAATAAACAAATTAAGCAATGTATAAATCCTACAATAGAAATATTTTAAGATATTTTTAAAAATCAGAATGAGAGGGGAATGGGGAGTTGTTGCTTAATGAGTAAAGAGTTCCAGTTTTGCAAGATGAGAAAGTTCTGGAGATTGGTTGTGCAACCAAGTGAATATACTTAACACTGCTAAATATAATTAGAAATGATGAAGATGTCTAAGTTTTATGTTACATTTTTCACCACCATAAAAAATTTAAAAATCAAACCAAATTTTTTAAAATTAGAAATAAAATTTACAGAAAAATTCAAAATACACTTATGACAGCTATCTGAATTTCACTGCAGCAACTCTTCAGTTTTCATCAACATAGCCCTGACTTCTTCAGTCCTATTTTCATAAAATATGTAGTATTTCTTCTGTGACTTCTTTTGGGGGAGGTCAGCAAGTGACAGTTCCATTTGACAGTCCAGATAGAATTTGATGGCATAATTACAAAAACAAAATAAAAACAATTTTACTTTCAATTTTATATAAGGAAGAACTTAACCCTTTTGTACAATTTGAAAAACAAAACTTGACTTTTAGCAACAGGCTAGAAATTTTCAACAAATTTGAAATAACTTCTCAATTTATAGTAAGCCATATCTCCTCAGTGTGTACATTTATAATCACCTAGAGTCTCTACACTCAGAAATAACTACTGTTAACGTGTTAGTGTATGATATATGCACAATACAAATATATTTTACATTGTGTTTTATATCTTATTTTTCTATTTAATGTATCAGGAGCATTTTCTGAAATTAACACATATTCATGGTTTCCTGTGTTAATTTGGAATAAAATCCAAAGTCCTCACCTTGGCCTACAAGCCCCAGTGTGATCTATCCTAAGCCTCCCTGTGTAACTTCAGCTTCTTCTACTTCCCACCTTCCACTCGCTGTGTTCCATTCACACAGGCCTTCTTGCTGGTCCTTAGGCATGATCAGCATGCACTTGCCTCAGGGCCTTTGCACTTATTGCATCCCCACTCTGGAACCCCTTTCTTCAGATTTTCACAAGGGCTACTCCCTCATTTCACTGCTGTCTCACCTTATAATAGGTAAGCACCTTATATAAAGTGATAACCATTGTGTATCCCCTTGCTCTACTTTATTACGTATTGTAGGACTTAACATGACTTAATATAACATTACATAACTATTGATTGTTAAGACCTGGTTTTCCTAGAAGAATGTAAGCTCTACAAGGGCAGAGACTTCGTCTTGTTCATTCTTCTATCCACTGACACCAGGTTGTAAAGCATCATTTGTTGAATGAACCAATGACTTTTGCTTTAACCTATTTCATGACTGCACAGAACTCTGTTGCATGGATGTTGCTAAATACATTTAGCTAATTCCCTTTTCTGGGATACTATAGCTGGCACTGCAGTGGAATACTTCAATATGTTCTCTTAAATACAGTAGTTTTCCATTGTTTTATCCGAGTTAATTACACTGAGTGCAGTAGCTTCCGAGCCATGCACCTTCCTCTTTTCCCTCCTCCCACAGTTTGTATTACAGACAGACTGATATCCCACTCCTTTCCTTGCCCTCCATGTACAGAAGCTTAAGTCCAAGCTCTGACTGCTGGTATGTCCCTATTCTACCTTCCCACTGTGGTTTCCCAGGGTGGGAGGACGGGGGAGGATCACGAAAAATAACTAATGGGTACTAGGCTTAATACCTGGGTGAGGAAATAATCTATACCACAAACCCCATGACACAAGTTTACCTATGTAACAAACCTGCATATGTACCGCTGAACTTAAAATAAAAGTTAAAAAAATCATTTAACTATTCCAAAAAACACCCCACACTTCCCACTGGATGCAAGTTGTCCCTCTTATCAGTTGCTCTAATTATGCTTTAGTGTATATTGTTCCCTTTTCACAGAATATATTCCTATTCATTTACAAGCCTAAATTCCACTCATCTTCCAAGTCCCTTGCCAGTCCCTCCTGATTGCATCGTGCCTTTCTTGAATCTAGTCTGCATGATCTCTCATCTCCCTAAATTTTTCTAATACTCCCTATGTCTAGCACACATGATGGCTTCTGACCATGTTCAGGCACCTCATGAGCTTTAGCTACAATCACATGAACTGCAACTTCCTGAAGCACTTTCAAAGTCCTATGCAGTCCTAGTCACAAAATAATAAATATTTTTAAAATTGAGCAGTTTCACCAAAGTCAAAACTGTTATGCAAAACGAGATAGTGTTTTGAGGGAAGAAATGGCATTATCCAAGATCAAATCTTTTCATCTTTCCCTATATTTTCTTTGCATATTATCTACACACTATTCTGCCATAAAGAATTTTCCATTCTTAAATTCCTATTTGCAATCCTTGATCGACCACTATACAAAATCTATTTCTGACAATTTTGTTGTTGTTTTAGATTTTTGTTTGTCTTAACATTATTACATATGAAGTTATTTTTAAATGAGTATTTCATTCAGGAATTATTTTAAAAATCACGATAAGGCTGGGCGTGGTGGCTCAAGCCTGTAATCCCAGCACTTTAGGAGGCCGAGACGGGCAGATCACGAGGTCAGGAGATCGAGACCATCCTGGCTAACATGGTGAAATCCCATCTCTACTAAAAAAAAATACAAAAAACTAGCCAGGGTGGTGGCAGGCACCTGTAGTCCCAGCTACTCGGGAGGCTGAGGCAGGAGAATGGCGTGGACCCGGGAGGCGGAGCTTGCAGTGAGCTGAGATCCGGCCACTGCACTCCAGCCTGGGCGACAGAGTGAGACTCCATCTCTCAAAAAAAAAAAAAAAAAAAAAAAAAACAAAAAAACAAACATGATGAGGTGGTATGTGAGTTATATAGATATTTCTTGGTTTTCATAGAAGAGGCATGGGGCAGTATGAAAATCATAACGTATACCTTTCATTCTTTCATCCTGTGTGTGGAGGGGTCAGGGAGGATGCTTTCTCTTAGTGAGGATGTTACCTGGAAGGAACTGTAGGTTGAGCACTCAGGCAGAAGCATGAGCAAGGAATTCTGCAAAAAATATTCTGCAAGGAATACTGAAGCTAGGTCCACAAGTCACATGGTTTTGTTTTTTGATCTCAATAATATACATGATTATGCTGAAATCTCAGGTCTTTTTCTCCACCACCACGTGTTTCTCGGTTGGGTGATCTCAGGATCCACCAAAACACAACCAAGGCATCCTGGCAAATGCCCACTCACCATCTTCCTCGTAGAGAAGACCCATATGCATGTGCGCCTCGGCTTCTTTCTTCCCACAGTCAATTTTGATCAGCTGAGCAATCTTAAAACATCGTTCATAGAAGTGGTTCCTCACCCACTTGTCTTCAGAGTTATTGAAGTAACAGGCCAGAGCATACAAGTTGTTATATACATCTTCGAAGGATTCTTCAAAGAGAGAAAAGCGCCATGAATGGCATTAGAAAGATGTCTCATGGCATACCCTTTAGAATGGCAAACCAATATCATGTCATTTATTTCCCACTTTTCCTTAAAGATGTGATTAACAATTTTAAAAATTGGGTCTAAAAGCAAAAATTAATTTATTTTAACTATTAATTTAATTACATTAATTAAGGGATGTGCAGATGCCTAAAGCAACAAAAGGATTTCTGAAAACTTACAACATGTAGGAAATTCACACTATTTGGTTGAAACAGGAGGCTTTAAGATATAGGACAGGACAATACCTACTAGCAACGTGCTCAGCGCTTTTGGAAGAAAGGAGTATATGGTATCATTGAGCACTTTTCCCACTGGAGGTTTGAAAGTACTTAGAGATTCTAGAGATGGCAATGTTTCTCAACCATGGCAAAAGATAATGTAAATGAAGAAAGCAGAATGGATATGAAAATACCAAGGTATTTCATATCATAAAAAATGTCACGGGCCTGATAGATACAACAAATGATGATCAGAATGACCCTATAAGCTCCATATGCTTTCAAGCAATGTTTCTAGCAATATTAATTTCTAGCAATGTTAAGAAAGAGTAGACTCCTATGCTTCTGTTTTCTATGGGTATTTTTGCTGGGAATGCATAAATACTAGTCATTTTTATTCAGAAAGTTGTTGATAAAACTATTGTAGGTTTTTTTTTAAAAGGGTATCTAACCTATATGTACATAAAAAGTGTGTTCATCAATTGTGAATCAGTCTTATAAACTCCACCTTCAAAAAATATATCTGTGTGCTGATAAATCATGCCTCAGTCCTGTAAACTCTAATCTAATGGTGAATACGAACAAATTAATAATATTTATGTGTTTTGTATTTATGCTGAAAGCATAGTTATATTATAAAATGCAGTGGTCTCTGGGTTACCCTTCCAATAATTTTTTAATAACAACCATTATCTATTAGAATTCACTGATATTAATTGTTCACTACTACCAGAGGAATCAACCCACATATTCCTGAAGAGATTACAATTATGAAAAATATTGCCCAGTAGGACACCTATAAGATTAGAACCAAAACTCAGAAAAAATTAAACAGGTTGATTACAACAAAGGGTCGTTTTGCAGAACTGTAAATAAGTCACCCCAATGTTTCAAAAGAAATTTCTAAAACCGATTCTATTCCTTTACATATACTTCTTCAAAATTCTTTAAAATGGAAACTAAGATTTATATGAAAATAAATTTAGTAACTAGAAAACAAAATAAAAAGGTCATCCTATCCTGGAAGTCGCTGGGGATTCTGGAGAGCCATTCTGCTTTTCGAGGACACTCACACTAGGTGACAGCTCAGGTGAAAATAGAGAGTGACCTAAGTTATTTATTTTATGCAAATACTCCCACCTCAGAACTACTGGGCTTTGTCTTTCCATTATGAACTTCCTACATAATGTGAATACAACACTAAAGTCTGTTTTGTAATATTTCATATTCTTGGTTATATTTACTGATTAGAGAGTTATTGCTTTTAAAAGCCAGTAAGTAAAACATTTGGTATTTTCCACTTTAATAAAAAGTATATATATAATTAAAAATACATGTAGTACTGAAACAATTTTTTTATATTTTAGTAATTAAACCTTAATGTAAAAATATTTGCAACATTTCGTAAGGTTTTTCTTTTTCTTTTTTTTTTTTTTTAGGAATGAGTTAGATAAGCTACCAATATTACATATTTAAAGACTACTTGTCAGCTAAGCTATTTTTCTATGAAAAAAAATGGATGGTTTTCCAGAATATTAAATATAAAAGAATATATTCAAGTTTCAAATCTTTGGGCAATCCAAATACATGTCCTGTGCCCTTTACAAAGGCTACAAGTAGCCTTCTCTCCTTGCTTATAGACAACTTCCTTGAATTGTCAGCAGGTATATTCAGAAGATGAAAATCAATTTTATTGTGGGTTTCTTATGCTCTTTAAAAAGACGATTCTACAATAAAATAAATTTGGGAAACATTTTTGCTTATTTCCTTTTTCAGTAAACCACACAATAAACATCAGCATGCTAAATGCTCTGATTAGTCCTGCAATACATCAACCTGCTTAACCTCAATGTTAGTTCACCTGGTATTTCTCAAGCTTATTTTGCCAGAAAAGTGTTTTGTTTTGCTTTACATCAAATCTGTAAATATCTGTGAAATTTTGCTTTAGTAGAACATAATTTGTGTATCTTAAACAAACATTATTAGAAAAAAATTGCTGCTCAACCCTTAATAAATTTAAAAGTCAAGTGTAAATAATGTTTGAATTATCTATTGATTCTCTTACCCATTACCATTATTGTCATCTCTTCCCTAACCTCATGGGACATAAGGCTCAAATCAGATGTCACAGATGGCACAGCAATGATTCATGACAATGGGTAATATTTTAAAAATGTATCAAGGACAAAGACACACTTTTAACAATGGAAAATAACCCCCCAAAAAATGATTGACTTACTTTAAACACACCTTTGCTATAAAACAGCAAGTGATGTTTTGTAAAGTAATTTAAATAACTCTAGGTTACTGCTCTATAAGTCTCAAGAGACAGAACTGACCTGAGATGACTACTGTTAGTGCCATAGCTTTGATGAAATGAACTTCACTGTGACCCTAGAGTGATGGTCCTTCCAATGAGAAGCAACGAGAATGCTCAGTTATACGCTATCTCAGGAAAATTGTCTCCAAACCCACAACCATATGGAATGGAACTTTAAGATACTATTAACATTTCTATATTCTAGGCATACATATACATTTTAAGATTTAGGATTCATTCAAGTTAATAAGAGTGAATGTGCATATCTCATTTTCTGACACATTCCTAATTCAAACCACAATTTTCCTCCAGTAAAGTTCATGTGTTGAATGTGGAAAAAAAATTATAACAATTTTTGAAAGAGGGCCACACAAATGTTTACATGTCCTTCAGCTGAAGTTTTTCCAGTAATATTTTTGTAATAATTTTAATTTTCTATATTTCAACCACACAAAAGTCACTGAATTTTGTGGGAGATAATCCTACAGAAGACACATTGGCTATTATAACGTTGGACTTTGGGCCAGGTCCAGTGGCTCACGCCTGTAATCCTAGCTTTTTGGGAGACCAAGATAGGTGGATCGCTTGAGGTCAGGAGTTAGAGACCAGCCTGGCCAACATGGTGAAACCCCGTCTCTACTAAAAATACAAAAATTAGCTTGGCATGGTGGTTTGTGCCTGTAGTCCCAGCTACTCGGGAGGCTGAGGCAGGAAAATCGCTTGAACCTGGAAGGTGGAGGTTGCAGTGAGCTGAGATGGCACCACTGCACTCCAGCCTGGTTGACAAAGCAAGAGTCTGTCTCAAAACAAAACAAAAAGTTGGAGTTTGTTAACTTTTGGATTGGAGAAACATTTTTACTTATACATATAGTAACTTTTCTTTAAGAAATATTATAAATTAAAATGTTTTCTACCCTGAAATATACTATTTGGCATTTTAGGTTCTTTATAAATTTGAAAAAGCTTTCTGACAAGCTGGCTCACATCTATGACACCTTATGACAAATGACATATTTAGCTTATATTTACACTATCTCCAATGAAAGCCTCAATTTGAACAGTGAATATGATAAAACTCAACTGAATAAAACAGCTAATGAGCAAATATTATCTTAATTAGTTCTACTTTCAGTTTTAATATCACTTTTGAATTATGGGCTAATACCAGAATGTAGGTTGTTTTATTTTGTTTGTTTTGTTTTGAGATGGAGTCTCACTCTTATCACCCAGGCTGGAGCGCAATGGCGTGATCTCAGCTCACTGTAACCTTTGTCTCTCGGGTTCAAGCAATTCTTCTGCCTCAACCTTCTGAGTAGCTGGGATTATAGGCGTCTGCCACCATGCCCGGCTAATTTTTTTGTATTTTTAGTAGAGATGAGGTTTCACCATGTTGGCCAGGCTGGTCTCGAACTCCTGACCTCAGGTGATCTACCTGCCTCGGCCTCCCAAAGTGCTGGAATTACAGGCGTGAGCCACCAAGCCCAGCCAAAATGGAGGTTTTTCACAGTAGCACTTTTTATTTACAAAAGTTAATTTCTCAAGAAATTATTATAAATCATATTTTAAATACTTTTAAAATAATACTAAATAATACATATTTTACCAAAATACTTTTTTTCACATCCATCCTGCAATGAAACCCTTTTCATAATATAAATAACCACCTCCTAGCCCGCTCCTGCCACACACACACCCTAGTTCATTTGTTTTGTTGTTCACATTTTTGTGTGTCTCATATTCATAAGTCAGGTCAAAACCTGATGGGAAATATGTATTGGCTCCAACATATACAGACTCTTCTAATGTTGTTTACATGACTCCTTAAATTTTCTCCATGGTACCATTGAGTAACAAAAAGTTGCTAATACTCTATTTTCTCATAGAAAAGCCTGAAATGACTTGTAGACATTGTAATGTTGAGGCCTGAGTTTTTCTTGTTGAATCCTGTGGTATTTTCCCCAAAAAATGTGGAGAAAAGAATAATTTAGAATACCAAATTTACATGCCAAATTCTAGGATTTCCTTTTTATCTTTGATTATAGATGACTAGTTAAAATGACCAGTTCCTAATATGTAACTAAGAAATATTTATGACAACAATATCAGTAAAATTAGTGTAGACATAAAAATATTTACTACTTGGGATGTATATTAACTTTCTGGAAAATTTTGAAATTCAAAAAATTTATTGGAAATGATATCATGGAAAATATAAAATTAACAATTTTATTTGCAATTGTGAATTGCAGGTTTTTTTAATGTCTTTTTACCATTTACAAATATAAATTCTCCAATTCAAATCAGTAGGACTTCCTGACCCAAACTTCAAAGTCCACTATCTAAACTTAGGAAAATCAGTGTGATTTTCAAGTTATAGTACTCTTTGAAAGTATCTCCTCTGTGAAAGTCAATGTTCAGATTACATATACAGAAAAGCTGTAGAAAGGTTTAAACCTAATGATAGGAACTATGTTACTTCATGGGGAAGTTCTGGAGATGTTATTAGGTGCTATGTGTTGTCTTCCCTGGCTCGGAAGGACATCACCAGGATGCTCCCGTGTCTGGGCAGCCTCGTGATCCAACATTCCCTATTCTTAATTCCATAAAGATGCTTAATTGACTGGGTTGAAGTGTGTCAAGTCGTCTTAATGTTTCATATTCATACATGAAATGATCTGGAATCTTCCCCCAGAAGCTCACTGTTCTGACTCCTTTTGTGATCTGCCCACAGTCCCACCACTTACCTTTTCTCTCAGCGTCCTCAGCCCTGGTCAGGTAATGGTAGAAGTAATCCAGTTTATCAGGCTGCTCCTCCAGGGGTTTCTGCAGCCAGAAGAGGGACCTGACTCTCGCAGCCTCCCTCAGGGCATCCCACTGCTCCATCAGAGCGAAGAGCTCGGTGAAGGACTTATGATAACCATCTCGCAGCATGTCCACACAGATGTTCTTCTTGTAGGAGTTCCTATGACTGGGAATATGAATCAAAACACTCACAGATTTATGTTAATACTTTCAGTCTGCATAGAGTTTTAATTCTCTAATAATTAAAGGTTGAATCATGTTGCCTTTTTTCCCACAGTGAAAGCACTGAAAACTATCAAAAGATCTTTGCCTCAAACACTTATAATTGAACAACTTCTGTTTAATGAAAGATGCCAGGAGCTATCTAAATACAGTAATTTTAATGAAATTACATTATAAACATATCAGTTCCAGAGCTGAGCTCCACTTGATAAGGACAAATAAGCTAGTTGACTGATGAATATTCAGAAGTACTTGATACATCAGCCTCCCACCAAAAAAAAAAAAAAAAAAAAAAAACCCCAACAAGTCAAGCAAAAATAAAAATTGCCATTTAATATCAAAACAATATTCTCTCTATATTAGTAGTTTCACTGTATGTTACAGAAGTTCATCATTCTTTCATTCATGCAGAAAATATTTATTGAAATCTATTACTAATTATATATTTTCAAATTATTTTCAGTTAGAATTAAGTTAATGATTAATAATTCTATTCTAACTTCAATAATCAAATGCAAGAAGATAAAGTGACAAATATTCCTTTTAGTCATGCGACAAATAGGTTCTGAGTTTCCTACTAAGTGCTAGGCACTGTTCTAGACCAAATAGATTCCATGCCCTTGTGACGCTTGCATTCTAGGGGCAGAACAAGACTAACAAATAAGGAAGCAAACGAGAAATAATTTCAAATGATGAAAATTTCTAGAAAGGAAATAAACAGAATTGTGAGGTAATAGCTGTGTAGTGGCTATTATTCCATTAAAAGAACAATTAGATGCCAAAAGATATAGCTTTATACTAATTATGTTATATTCTTTTAAAAAAATAGGACAAAAGACATGATGTGATACTACTGGCAACAAAAATTCACCGTGGAGTGGAAACAGCCCAGACCACCAAGATTGAGCCCAGTTTTGCCTCACCTCCCTAGGTCTCCAGTCTTCTCATCTCTAAGTTGTGTATACTAGTATATGCTACGTATACCATGGAATTCCTCTAGGAACCAAAAGAAATTAGGTATGTGAGAATACTCTGGGAAATGTGAAATCTCACTGCTGCTTCTCAATTCCTCATTATGCATTAGATTCACCTACAGAGTTCAAAAAACAAACAAATAACAAAACAAAATGACTAGACTTGCATCTGCCAAGAATTTCTTATGCAGTGGATCAGCTTAGGTAGAGAACAAACAAATAAGAAGTGGCAAGCAGGAAAGTGGTGAGACAGGAAGTTTAGAAAAAAGGCAGGTCCCAGATCATGAAGAGACCTTACTGTGAAAACAACAATGAGAAGTCTGGACTGCAAGCTAGGAGGGAGGTAGAGCTATTGGAGATCAGAGTCAGGGAACCGACATGACGAGACTGCATTTTACAAAAGTCATCTAGAAGAAGTGTCCCAGCTGAATTGCAACCTTCTCCTATCTGGCAGTCAGGTTGTTACAGAACTAGTCCATAAAGAGAATAAAGAGACCACGTGGATCCTAGGTCAAAAGATCAAAAGCCAACATTTAGCATGAGAATAAGATATATTTGAAATGGGGAAGAGAAAAGGAATAGTAGTCGTTACTTATTCCTGTCCACCAATTGCGACAGAGGAGGAGAGTATGGAGAAAGGCAGCGAGATGCTTGGAGGGCCATGTTTTCTTTCTCTTCCTCACTCCAGTCAAATGGAGGAGCCCGGAGAGTAAAAAAGTCAATATCCTATGAAATATAGTGGGAGCCAAGAGTAGAAAACACTCATATCCTTCTTCCTATCTGGGGTTCTTGAAGGCAGGGAGGACTACCAACATCCCTCTCCCCACCTCCCCATACACAAGGGCATGCAAAGGCAGCAAAAGTCACTGCATAGCATTTCTAGGCAGAGGACGACAAGAACCATCCCTGTAATTGCCCACAGCCCTGAATGGTATAGGAGAAGGGACTTAATATTCCAGTGGGCTCCATGTGTGGCCCAGAAGTTACTGGGAGGAGAGGGCTGATATGTCTGTCACAATGTCATCTGGCCATAGCAAGGAGATGTATGCTAACGACTGTTCATGGGCTGCCCACTGGGGACTGACGTAAGACACAGCTAAAACTGAAATGAGAAGTACTGGGGCACTCCTGAAGGGTTCAGGTCAGCATATTTCCAGAGCTGATAGAACAAAGACGGATCAAGTACATCAGAGATTGACACATGTAAAGGACCTCATAAGCTAGGAATGCATTCAGCTAGTAAGTAAAGCAAACTTGTCTCACAGTGCTGTGAAAAATGGAGGTTTCTAATTTTCTTGCCTAAAGGCAGGCAGCTGAGGGCCTTGGTTCAGTGGCCTGGCAAGTTCAAGGCCATGTCTCTGGGGTCATCTTGACTTTCCCTCCTTCTGGTCCCTTACTGGTTGCTACAGGGCTGCTATAGCTTCATACATGATGTCCACTTTCAAGACAGGAAGAAAAGGGAAAGTGCGGTGGCACTGGCATTCCTTATGGGAAAAACAAAACATTCCTGCAACCACTAGCAGATTTCCACTTGTTTATTGGCCAGAACCCTGTCACAGCCCCACTCCTCAACTTGGTGCCAGGAGTCTGGAAAAACAAATACCCTGCCTGCTCTTGGGCATGTTGCTGCCCCCAAACAAAACTAGAGTTATGTCTGCAAAGAAAGAGGAAGGAATGGATACTGGACAGACAAATGCAGTGACAATTACAAAGTCCTAGAAGTCAGGGGTGTCCAGTCTTTTGGCTTCTATGGGTCACATTGGAAGAAGAATTGCCTTGGGCCACATATAAAATACACTAAAACAAACAATAGCTGATGAGCTTAAAAAAATCATTTAAAAATCTCATAACCTTTTTAAGAAAGCTTATGAATTTGTGTTGGGCCACATTCAAAGCCATCCTGGGCCGTCTGTGGCCCACGGGCACTGGGTTGGACATTGTTCCAGGTCAAGATCTGAAAATAAATGATGTTACCCCAGGGGGTTACCAGATAAAATGTAGGATGCCCAGATAAGTTTTAACATCAGATAAACAATGAATGATTTTTTTTATTAGCAGTACGTCCCAAATATTGCATGGAACATACTTATTCTAAAAAGAGTTTCTTGTTTTTGAAATGCAGACTGAACTGTATGCTCTGTATTTCTATTTGCTAAATCTAGTAACTCTCCTCCCCTGAAGCCCCCAGTAGTGCAATGCTGCTTCTGTGTAGGACAATAGGGTGAGGGGAAGAAGTTTTAGAATCTTGAACAACTTGAAAAACTGCCGAATTGGACTGACTTTACCTGAGAGTGACAAGATTGGATTTTTACACTAGGGAGGATCAAGGCTCAGGGCCAGGAATTAAAATTAAGTTATAAAAAAATAAAGACTTTCAATTTAGCATTCTCAAGTCTGTGAGTCAGAAATTCACACCTGATCCAAGAGAAGCAACGGGTGAAGGGTAAAACCAGGAGCAGGAAGAATGGAAGGGAGACTGGTGGTCACGGAAAGGAGAGGTGCTGGGGGTGGAACCAGGGTAAAGCTGGAGGGATGGAAAGAAGTAGGTGAATTCAAAACATTTTAAGGAGACAAAAATACGGATTACTTGGCGATTCAAAGATATATTAAGGGTGAAGGAAAGGGAGGAGCAAGGATAACAACCAGGTTTGGGGATTGGGTAATGGGTAATTAGTAATTTGCTAAAGAGGGGAACACGAAAGGATGAACAGATTTGGGGAAAGAAAATGGGTGGAGGTTCAGAAGCCTGAGGGGACCTCCACGTGTTACCCCAGAAGGCAGTTTGGGGGGTGACATAGGAGGCCTGAGAGGACAAGGGGTTGGAATCTTGCCTCACACAAGCAATGCCACCTTTGTATGTGTATGCATTGGTAGCCGGCCAATCCTCCTAGGAGTGAAGAAAACATTTGGGGGCAAAAATGAAGAAAATTATAAATAGATAAAAATTTAAACATTGACCATAAATGATACAAATAAATGCTAGATAGGGCAGTTAGAAGGCCATCTCAGTTCTAATCCCAACAGGGTCAGAAATCCAGAAAAATCACTCTCTGGGCCTCAATCCCCCATCCCCGGAAGACGAAGGTGCTTTTGCTGGATTTGGTCCACCCAGCATCTAGCTCCACGTCCACAGGAGGCACACTCTAAAAGTATTTCAGAAATAACCTTCCCCACATTGTGTGTAGTTTTGGTGGCATGGAAATTCAGGGACTCCCTAGCCAAGGAGTGGGTTTTTGACCCAAATTAGGCCAACTGGTCTCTCTCCCAAATTTCTGAAACCTGAGGCAAGCAACACAAAGGTGTAGGAGGTTGCTGGCGCTCAATTCTGGCAGAATTTTGACAAGATTGTCTCATAGTTCCTGCTACCTATGTCCATTCGAGAGGGCCGGGTCTGGTCTTTTTCTTCTGATCTGGGTTCTCTTCTAAATTCCACTACATCCTTTCAATAAAATCATTTCCACTTGCTTCAGCCAGAATCCATTTCTGCTGTCTGTGACCAAAGAACACTAAGTGATTCAGAAGGTATTGGACAATCATTATTTCCACACCGTCTTTCAGCCTCAAACATCTATGATATATAACTAATATCAATTTTTAAAATTTCCAGTACATTTTTTAAAAAGATAATTCTTTACAGGTGATGTTACAAATAGAAATGTATTTAAATATGCATATAGAACTATGCTGGTATCGTCTCTACTTCTTACACACATGCACACATACCTATGCATACCAATATGCTACTGTTTAAGCCTCATTGCTAACATTTGAGAGCAAGAAAGGACAATTATAGTGGTTTAATAAATTGGTTCCTATCTAAACCTTCATAGTTAATGTGAATTATTTCTTTTAACCAGAAAATCTTCATTTGTTAAAATAAATCGGCTATCTAAAAAATAGGAATGTCAATCTCTACCATTATATTTGAATTTCTCAGGTTTTAAATTTCATAACAGAGAACCATAGCCAAAGTTCACTTGCTGTGTGAAAGATTTGTTTTAAACACAAATAGAAATATAAACAAAACTCAGATTTATTTGTTTAATCATTATTTCATTTGGCCATAAACTTTTTAGCCTTTGATTTCATTTACACATTAAAAAACTTTTATGAATATTAGTCTAAATTAAAAGATGCTGTTTTTAAGCATCGGAAAAAGAAAAATCTTCTTGAACTGATGCCACAATACTGAATGAAAATAGAGAACTCTGGTAAAATTTATGGAGAGATTTAATATTATAAAATATGAGGAGAGTTCATCTGACAGAAGAAAAATGTGCCATTCACAGAAGCAAAATCGTGGACACGCTGAGTGTATCCTAAGGAAGGTCTTTGACACTGCAGATACCTGGGGCTGCAATGGGATAAGGGATGCAGCTTGAGAATGCATTTGAGAATGAAATTAAGTAGTCAAGCATTTCATATAGGTTTTATTGCCATTTAAGGGCATTATTCATTCAATGGAGATGCTGTTAAGTGTTCTGAATTCACATCAAAATCTCCCTTAAAAAACGCAGAGATAAAAAAAATCTAGAAACTGACAGAAAGCAGAGCTGAACAATATGGCATAACTCCACAGCAGGTGAATGTGTAGAGATGCTGGGAAATGGATAATTTACTGCAAAACAGCCATGGAGATATTACAGTGTTTTAAAATTCTGCCTTAAACTATTTTGAATAGCTACTATTTATAGAGCACCCACAATGTGTCAGGCACTGTGTAGACATCATTTCTAACTGGCACAATAACTGTATAAAGTACTACTTCAATTTTTACAAATTAAAAAACCTGTCTTCAGTGAGGTTGTGAATTGCCCAAAGCCATACAAGTTATTAATAGTAAATGGCAGAGTTAGAATTCACATCCAGCTCCCTCTGGTTGCAAATTGTGAATTCTTCCCATTTCCCTCCCTCCATTGCTTCCTATTATATCATGTATTGTTGCCTTTTCTTCTTCTCTTCCTCCTCCACACAACGTTCTGTTTATTTGCAATGATTAAGAATTTGATATTATTTGACAATTATGATACAACCTTTCAATTGGAAAGCCATTCTCTTTTCCCATGGCAATCCATGTTTAGGTTGGGTATTAGACAGAGATCAGTATCATTTTATGACTCCCCCAGAGAATCCTTCCCTTTAACAGGAGACAGCAGACAGCCAGCAGCATCCAGGAAGAGCAAATTAAATAGATATGGTTCCCACTCGAGGGTGTAAAGTCTAACAGGAAAAACACTGACAAAGACAAACATTTGAAAGGATAAAAAGCATATACTTCTACAAATATAAAAAAAAGATGAATAGATACAATGAACAGAAATTACAATTTATTTTACTCTCTCTGTACCTAAACTAATACATCTAATAACTAATATAAAACCCCCTAAGTAGGTCTTTCTATTAGTTATTAGGTGAATTTTTAAAATCAAAGACATTATCTTCAATTCAATCATATGACTGATAAATTTAACATATTTTTTTCATAGGATAAACTGAATTATGGAAACATGAAGCTTTACATTCAGTGAAATATTTCAAAAGCAGTTCAATAAAAAAACTTTAAAACAAGATCATAAAATTTTCATTTAATCTGACAAAGATAAAGTCAAAAGATATGTAATATCTAATCAAAAGTCAGGATAATACTTTTATTTCATTAAGTTAATATTTAAAAGTCACAAGTGGGTTATCTATGTGTCAGTTATAACAGTTTTACATTCATATGGTAGGGATAAATGTTATTGGAATCACCTACGGGATAATTACATTGACTTAAATTAATACTTCAATAGCTTCTGTTAATATAATTTCCTTGGAATAAAGTGAATCACTATTCTTACCTATCTTTTTCAGTGTAGGTAGATATTATGTATACTGTAATTAGAATGAAAAAAGTCATTTCTTGACATACATACATACTAACTGATGAAAATTGTATGAGTTGTTTATGTTTTATAGTTTTTGGTAAAAATGCTATTTTTTCCCAAAAGCTAACATAATAATAGAGTATTTTCCTAGCCATATAAATGTACAAAGAGAGAGAAGTTAAAAAGACAAAAAATTTGACACTGTTTAAAATGACTTTTTACTTTAAAGCCATATAGAATTACAATGAAAACTGAAAGCATTTTTCTTAATTTTACACACTTAGATTGTTCACAATTATTAGTCATAGTATTGATTAGTAATGATTAAGAATTCGACTACCAACAGCCATATATGTATTTTTTGTAAGAAACATTAGGGAATTAAGATTTTTAGAATTCTTAATTTATTTTCCATGTACTTCAAAATATAGCAAGAAAGAAGTTTCAATATAAAAAGGTCTTTAAAGTTAAAGGCTTTCCAATGAGTTGACTGGTCTCTGGGGGCATCTACTGGAAATTTAGCAAATTGCAGTTACATCATGTAAATTTGATAACTTTCATTATCCATCCTAATACAGATATTATTTTAATTGATATGCAAATAAGTTGACACTCAAAGAAGATAAATGTAAAGTTATGCATGGTATTCTATCTCATCCATCTGGAACAGCAAAACATGTAGCTGTCTATGAGATGAGTTAACAAAGATTCAACTGTTAAAAATGTAAATAAGGGAGGTGGCATATCATAGATTAACAGTTTTCATAGCATCCAATTCTTATTTTTGGAAAAATTAGAAAAATATTTTATACTTAAACATTCACATATTTAATGAGAAACTTTTATTAATCCAAATAAAATACATATATAAAGCACTTTTAAATTATGATGAATTCTCTAAAACAAATCATTTTGTATCCCATACATCCACCAATCATAAATAATATGACTACTGCCTATTTTCTATATGATTTTATTTAATTATTGTATGTTAACATCTCAAAGAGTAGAATTTATTATATTTGGATCAAAATAATCTTTCATTATAGTCATTACAACTAGAATTCATCATTAACATAAATATTGTTATTAATGTCTTCTAAACATTTCAGAACCTCCTTTAAGAGTATTGAACATAAAATGAACACGATACAATCACTTCAATGTATGTATAGTTTAACATATTTTAATTAAGAAGCTCTTTTTATAATATTATCTCAGTTATGACTAATCATATAATAATTTTAATATCACAGCCATTATAATGATAATATAATTTATATAAAATTATATTATAATCTATATAAAATTATATTATATATTATATTGATATAAAATAATATATTTCATTATTATTAATTATATTATTAATTTATTAAATTATATTAAATAATATAAAATAAAATAAAATATAAAAACTATTAAAAAGTAAAATTGTATATAATTTATATAAAATGATATATAAAAATTATATAAAATTCTCCTTGTAAAGATTCAGATAACATTTTAGCTTCATTCCAAAGAAATAGTCTAATGCAATATATTAATTTATAATTTTTCTAGAAATTTCTTAGAATTGCATACAAATAAATATGATTTCATCTTTTATATGAACTGAAAAAATTAAGCAATATAAAAATATTACCAAAAAGTCAGAATATAAATATGAATATAGCATTCTGTTTCAGTTTTGATTTAGACTCAATTTAGGTAGATAGTCCAATTTAGCAATTTTAAATATATAAATAAAATCTGCCCCCCAGAGCTTTTTATGGAATAGAATTTTTAAGTGATTATCAAAACAGTTACGTGTTTACTAATTTGAACTTTAGAGGAAACTTACATATGCAAGTTTTGCTTTGTAGTTTTAGATTTTTTATCTATTAAGAATAAAGAAAAGCATAGTCAGACTTTCAACATTTTTAAAGTATATATACAAATTGAAAAATGCTATTTTGAAAAAACTAACCTAAGTTCCAACTTTATTTAAAAAAAAAAAAAAACAGTAGGAATAAAGTTTATCCTCTGGTATTTTGTAAATAGTACTATCACTAATATAACCCTTTCAACAAATAATAAAAATATCCAAAAATTTGATCAGTAAAGATTCTCTCAATAGCCCAATAAGAATTCAATTCAACATGAGTGATTGTATTTTAGAAGTTATGGAATATTTGTGTAGAATGGGACAGAAATTATTTCACAGATTCTATTTTGATAGAACTGATGTTTTGCATTAAAGGCAGTCACTTTATGTGAGATCAACAAATGTCTATAAACCAAACAGTATTTTCTTTGGTGATTAACAAATATTAGAGGAAATCATGCTTATTTAGCAAATAGTACAGGACTACAATCTTTACCATAACTTTAGATAAATTCCTTAATAACATAAAGGCATTTTTTTATGTGCCCATCTGCTCAAAGTGATTTAGTCAAGTGATTCCCACTTAATCAAATATTTGAAGTACAGTAATTGTTATCAACTAGGAATGGATAAACTATTTATCAGTCAATAGAAAGTATTACCAAAATAGTTACCCATGGTAACTGTCGCACAGCACTTTAGCATCATTCATTTTCTTTATCGAAAAACCTCAAACATACACATTTTTAAAACTTAAAATATTATTGTTTGTTTTAGAAACATTTGTTGATCTCACAAACAGTAACTGCCTTTAATGAAAACTTCTTTAGTAGTTTGGTAAAAAAGGATAGGAAGAAAAGCTCCTTATATGAGGTTAATTACACATGCGATTTTGATAAAAGTCTTATTACTTGCAAACTCCTTTGAGAAATTCAAACTTTATACAAAATAATTTGTGTAGAAAAATGGTAAGCCAAATATTCCACATGGAAAGATATGAAATGAGCGTCATTGTTAAAGGATAATTTTTCAGGGACAGTATTTTCAAGTCCTTGATTCCACTTGGCTAACTGTAGAAATCATGCGGATTCTTGTTCTTTTCTTTCAGATTACACTGTACTTCTCTACTATAGAAAAACCAGTTAAACCTAAGCTGAAAAATAAACCCTGGAAATAATCTTAGTTTTTAAACTGAGTTATAATGATACAAAATAATTCAAGTGAGTAATACAATTCTGGTATATTCTGTATCCTAAAATAACAAGAAAAAAAACGAGGAAAAGAGGAGGGAAACAAAAAATCAGTTTCATATCACAGGACTACGAAGAGTGGACTAAATATACATGTAAATTTCATCATGCCCACTCATCAAATGATCATTTTTGTCTAAATTAATATTTATAATTTATATTAACAAAAAACTCCACAGAATATGATATTCACTCTGTTGTGTTCTTCTTTTTAAAACCACCCATTTTCACACTGACACTCTGTTTTTTGAAACATAATTCTATGATACCCTGCACAATTTTTGAAATTTTGTTTGGAAAACTTTTTCTGAAATAACATCATTTAAAATTTTCTTTTAGGTTTCTATACAGCATTATAAATAAAAGAACTATCAACTTTCCATATACATTCAGGGAAATATCAAACTTTTAATAAAAATGAAAAGCTGGAGAATATAAAGAGCAAACTTAGTAAAAACAAGTTGCATTATAAAGAAAACTTCAGCTCACTGCATTTTTTTTTTTACTAAAGTATGTCATACATTTTATCTTTGCAAGAGTTTGACGAGTTTTGCAAGTAAAATTCTGTTTCCTCTACACTTGCTAATAGTCATGAGAATCTGTAGTTTGCACCTTCCCATTAAAAATGTATTGTATTTTTTGAAATTATTCACCCCGCCTTTTATCCAGATCATGTCTTTGAAAGGAGGAAGTAGATAATAAATGGAATAATTCATGATTCCCCATTAAATATGAAACTTTCTTTTGCAGAGTTTAGAAAATGAAGTTCTACATAATGTACAAAAGTTGATTAGAACTTTTTTAACCTTTTCAAGAAAAATCCTTTCATATTAACTACATGAGGAGCTTTCTCTGAGAAAGGTAAAACAATCAATTCTTTACACCTATAGTTTTGTCATATATATTCTAATGTTGCTCCCTCTAAACATATATTTCCTTATAATACTTTAAACGTATTAAAAATAATGGCAAGAAAAATAGTATATATTGAACTATAAACATGACAAGTTTTAAAGAGAAATATAATAGGTTTAACATATACAGGGAAAAATGACATAAATTAAAAATGAAAACAAAACATTATTCATGCTCTTTTCAGTAATGTAATGGATGATAGTGTAAGGGTAAATAACAAAAACTGCATGTATATTTCTCTTACTATGGCATGTCTTCTAGTGAAGTAATGATATTTTGTCATGAGAAAAAATATACACTTATAAAACTTCTCTTTTACAAATCAATCATTGGTATTCTGTTAACTACACTCTCTTGCATCCGTTTTTTGATAAAATTTTTTAAAAGAAACCTAATGATTCTTAGCCTGATTCTATTCTATATTTTTATATATAAATATTCTATATTTCTTGGGTGAGAAATCTGTGTAATTTATTTTAAGAGAAATGTCAAGTTCTGACTACTTAAGAGCAGCGGTTGATCTCATTTCTTCTTTGGGTTTTTAAGTTTCTATTATAGAAACAGTTCCTCATTTGACTCAACATATTTTGATTTTCCCCTTATCTAAAAACAAAATTAGAATATATTTCCCTATCAAACTTGAATGCTTAAAAGATGACTACCAAACTGTAAGTCATGTAAATAAACCTTTCATATTATGTGCTTTTAATTACTGTTGCAAAGTAAGTGTGCACTGTGCACATGAACAGTGACGCCAGGAGTTTTCACTGACTATATGTATACAATAAACTTCCAGAACATAATAAAAATGAAAAGTCAATGGATCATTTTGATTCTTTCATCAGAAAACATCTGTACATAAAGACCTTGTTTTCCTGAATATGATATTAATTTTATTGCAGCTATCTAAACATTTAGAAAATTACTAGTTATAACTAAGAATATGGAATTAGTAAATAAAAAAGTATATCAATAAGAATATTGCAATAACAAAAGAAAGTATTTGCAAGAAGATGAAATAAAAGGGCCTTGGATTTAAACTTTTTTTTAAAAAGTATAAAATAGATTAGTAGGCAGAGAATAAGAATATTTTTCTTTTGTATTCCCATAAAATAATGCAAATTCCAACAAAAAGAAAACTTGTATAATATTATTAGTATTAAACAAAATAGAATTCAGGCAGAAAACATTAAAGGAGTATAATAATATCAGATTTATAAATAGATTTACTGAAAAATATAGCAGGTAGGAAACAATGCACCTAATAATATAGCTTAAAATACATAAAATTAACAGAAGAAAGAGAAGACATTGATTTTAATTTTTTTTCCAGAAACTTACAGATAAAGTAGAGGGAAAAGTATTTGAACAGTAATTGCCTAGCTTGATTGAAATAACAGCCTCACGCTAATATTTATATTCTGAGAGATTTTTATATAGAGAACTATCTACCAAATTAAATAGAGAATATATAATTATTTTTCAAAAATATAAATATTTATAAAATCTGACCAAGTACTGGTCACACCAGGAATTTTGTAAATTGATACACTTTTTACTACACATCCATAGATATACATCCATGACACACTTACTAAGCATGAGTAAATATTTACTTCCTAATCCTGGATCCCCTACAAAAAAAAAAAAAAAAGCAAACACCAAAAACTATTCACCTGCAAATTTAGAAATACACTCCAAGTTTATTATTTGCTTAAATGTGAAACCAGTATGGAAATTTTCATATATTTAGAATTGAAAGAAAAAAGAAGTTATCATCATATTTAAAAAGGAAGCTATAGATTTAAGTGCATTTTCTGAAAAACAGGAGCAACTGATACTAGTGAAGAAGCTAGCTTTCAACTCAGGATGATAGAAAAAATCCTAACAAAATAAATATTATGAAATAATACTAAATAAAAACTGAGAAGAAAATATTAACAGTAAATTAATAAACTGATAAAAGAGAGACCAAAAAGTTGACCCATAAAACAAAAGAACTGGTTACGTGAAAAGACAGAGATATCTGTACAAGTATAACCAAGAAAAACAAAAACAGATAGTCACTAAAAATAGCAACATGAACGGAAAAGGCTTCTAATTATAATTATAGTAACTGCTAACTTTTACTGTATGCTTAATGATGTGCCAGGTGCTGTTTTCAATACTTTACATGTAATTAGCCTATTTAACTTGACAACATTTTTTATGAGATAGGTGCTATCATTTTAATCTCCATTTTACAGATAAGGAAACTATGCCACAAAGAGTTTAATTAACAAGGTGTAGATCACACACCTGTGAGTGATGGAGCTGCTTCATCAACAGAGGCAGTCCAACCCTAGGCCCCGTATTATTAGCCATCATTATCTTTACACTACCTTCAAGATATAGAGAATATTTCAAGAAATATAGAAGAGACTTTAACACTATTAGAAAATATCATGTTAAACTTCATTGCAGTAAATATAAAATTTTACATAAACAGGCACTTATTTTTCAAAAATAACAATTAGCTGGAGAAGATTTAGAAGACCAATTATAAGACTTACCTACCCCCTTTCCCCTGACTCCTACTCTCACCAAAGGAGAAAAACTATTCAGTTTCACATGGGAGTTCTACCAAATTTTCAATAATAAGAAATTCCCATTTCATCCAAAATGTCCTAGAGCATTGAAAAGGATAAAAAATTCTTCAGTCGATTTTACAAAATACAAGTAACCATTGTAATTTCTTTTGCTGGGGGAGGGCCCAGAAAGACTGCAGAGAAAGAGATGTGTCTAGGTCCTTGCATTATCTGAAAAAAAATTTAATTTGCCCTCACTTTTAATTGAATAAGATAAAAATTCTTTAGTCAATTTTACAAAATCTTAAAGTGTAGCAAGAGAAAATAAAAACCACAGCTCAATATCATTATGATTTAGATGCAAAATTCACATATATACATACACGTGCACACACACACACACACAAGTCAATAAATTGAAACCATCGTGAGTTTATCTCAGAATTGGAAGAATAGTTCAAAATAGAAAATCTAGTAACTTTATAATAATCTAGTAGGTGCAAGAAAATTATTTCACAATATTCAAAGCTCACACATGATTAAGAAAAAGAGAAACTAAAAAAAAGCTTCTTTATCTTGTTAACGTGTATCTATTTAAAAACCTATGGCAAAAGGCTTTCTGTTTAGGATACATTAGAATCGTCTTCACTGAAGCCAGGAATGTGAAGAGATGCCGCTGTCAATGCTATTATTTAACACAATTGAAATGAAAGGTTCTTGTTAATGTGGGACTCAGTATTTTAATAATGTCAGTTCTCCTAAAATAACATATGAATTTAGCACAATCCCAATAAAATCTTAATGATATTTCCCCAAATCTTGACAAGATTATTCGAAAATTCATACAAAACAGTGAATATACAAGAAAAACTTTCTCATTTGGAACAAAAGGGACTTTCTGCCAGATACAAGAATGCATTTCAACTATATTGATGAAAAGATTAGTGGCACTAATATAAGAAAAGGCAAATAAATTCATATGACAGAATATAGATGTACATGTATGTGTAAAGGTGTATGCCTCATATAGACACATGAAAAGTTGGCATTTAATAAAAGGAGCATTTCAATTCAGGGGAAAGTTTTTAGGACAACTGATTTGCAAATATTACTGGGTTTTTTTTAGATTAATATTTTATATCCAACAAACAACACATCTATAGCATGTGCTATATTACTTTTCTGCATTTAAGAATATACTTAATACACTTAAATCTCAGTTTCCTGATCATCTCCTTAACCCTAATATATGTGATAGGTTTATATTAACATTACCATGAAGATCTTTCAGCTGCTTAATCATATTATTTGCTACAGAATTAGTTAAGAAGTGTTTCTTCGTCTTCTATTTTCTTGAAGAGTTTGTGTTGAGTTTGTCATGATTTCTTCCCCTAATGTTAGGGAGAATTCATTAGTGGAGCCACATGGGCCTGGAATTTTCTTTGTAGGAAGTTTTTTAAACTATAAATGTAATGTCTTTAATAAATATATATCTCTTCTGTCATTTGTTTCTATGTAAGTGAACTTTGGCAGTGTCTTTTGGGAAATTTAGCCATTTCATCTAAGTCGTTGAGTTTATCAGCATGAAGTTTATCTCCTAATGACATTTTAATATTTGTGTAATCTGTAGTGATGTGTCCCTTTTCATTTCCCTAATTGGTAAACTGTGTCTTCTATTCTTCTCTGATCAGTTTGACTAATGGTTGATCCATTTGTTTTTCAAAGAACCAGCATTAGTTGCATTGATTTTGTTTGTTTGTTTGTTTTCTGCTCTCATTTTACTATTCCTTTTTCTCTACTAAGTTCAAGTTTAATTTGCTTTCTTTTTGTGGTTTTTGAAAATGAAAGCTTAGAAAATTAATTTTGGATATTTACATTTTTTCTAATACAAGCATTTTAATGCTATAAATTTCCTTCTAAGCACTGCTTTAGCTGTATCCCACAAACTTTGATATGCTGTGTTTTCTTTTTCATTCAGTTAAAATATTTTCTAATTTGACTTGTGATTTCTTCTTCGATTAATGGGTTACTTAGAAGTATGTTGTCTTGCTTCCCAATTTAGGAAGATTTTCCAAAACTCTTTCTGCTATCCTTTTTAACTTTATTTCATTCTTGTAAGAGAACATAGTTGGAAGGATTTAAATTGTTTAAACATGTTAAAATTTGTTTTATGGCCCAGACTATAATCTACTATGATAAATCCTCCATGCACAGTTGAACATAATGTGTTCTACTGTTGTTTGGTGGAATACTCTGTGTCAATTACTTAAGGTGATTAAAGGCGTTGTTGAAGGTTTCTATATTCCTACTGGTTTTTCTACCAATTATTAAGAGAGTGATGTTGGAATCTCCAACTAAAATTATGGACTTTCCTACTTCTCCTCTTCTTTCTATCAGTTTTGGTTCAACGTTTTTTGAAGTTCTGTTATCAGAAGCATAAACATTTAGGCTTATGTCCTCTTGATGAGCCAACTCCTTTTATCATTATAAAATATCATTTTTTTCTATAGTGATATTTCAACTGCTTTCTGAAAACATTTCTGAAATTTTGAGATCTCTAATTTGTTTTCTCTCCTTTCTTATGGTACGAATTTATTATCCTTTGTACTTGTGTGTGGCCATTTCAAACATAGAAAAGAAATGAGATTAGTCACTTATCTTGACCTTGACATTAATGTGGAAAAACCTTAAGCCAAATTAACTTTTGAGAAAACAATTCCCTTAATCAGCAATGCATTTCTTTGGCTACTTTGGTTGTAGGATAAAAAATTGTTTCAGACAAGCTTAAGTAAAATGATTTCATGGAAATCTGAATCATGATTGCAGAACAACTGAGTTCTGGTAGAACTGAGCCCCAAGGCAGGTTCTGGATCCAAGGCAGTCCTGGAAATACCAGAAAAGTCTGAAAATTGATTTCAAATGTATGTCATCCATTTTCTTTCCAGCTTATTCATTCCTTCCTCTCTTTGAACCATCTTTTTTCCTACTGCTTTGCTTCTGCTTCTTTATAACAATAGGTTGCCTTGGTCAAATTACTTAACCTCTCCATGCCTTGGTCTCTGGGAGTAATAACAAGGGTTATTGTTCATAGGGTTGTTGTAAAGACCACTTAACACAGAGAATAGCACACAGCAGTCATTTATTTTACCTGTTACTATCTTGTTTGAAAGAAAACTTAACGGGAAAATGTAATATTTATGACAAGCTGTCTAAATAACTATTTTGTTGCATTAGGTGTGCAAATTTTTCTTACATAAGATTATATGATAACTTTCTTTTGGAGCTTAGTATCAGGAAAAAGCTTGTCTCTTAAAGAACTGATGTATGCCTTTTCATCAGGTGTTGAGATTTCTGTAGTCCTTCACATCTTCCTTTTTGCCTAGTCTACCCAGAAGTTGAAAGAGAAACTTAATGTTCCCTCATAGTAACTATAGTAATTCCACTGGGGAGTGTATTTACATACTTTATTTATTTGCTTTCTATTTTCCAGTTATAATCTGACAGCTGTATAATACAAAGGTTTTTTGTTTTTTGGTTTTTTTTTTTTTTTTTTTTTTGGTGTTTTTGTTTTTTGTTTTTTTGTTTTTGAGACAGAGTCTTGCTCTGTCGCCCAGGCTGGAGTGCAATGGCGCAATCTCAGCTCACTGCAACCTCTGCCTCCCAGGTTCAAGCGATTCTCCTGCCTCAGCCTCCTGAGTAGCTGGGATTACAGGTGTGTGCCACCATGCCTGACTAATTTTTATATTTTTAGTAGAGACAGGGTTTCACCATGTTGGCCAGGCTTGTCTCGAACTCCTGACTTCAGGTGATCCACCCACCTCGACCTCCAAAGTACTGGGATTACAGACATGAGCCACCATGTCTAGCCTACAAAGTTTGAACTTTAAGTTTCTTTAATCTATTATGGAAAGAAAGTCAACAAGCAAAAAAGTGTTATTTTATGTAAGTCCGAGGCCTAAAAGTTGAAGAAAACACAATCCCTGCTTTCAAAGACTCCAGTCTGAGCAGAGTTCATTCCTTATGACAACTCACATTAAGAAAAAATACAAACATTAGCTGGGTGTGGTGGTGCACACCTGTAATTCCAGCTACTCAGGAGGCTGAGGCAGGAGAATTGCTTAAACTCGGGAGGTGGAGATTGCAGTGAGCCGAGATTGCGCCACTGCACTCCAGCCTGGGCGACAGAGCAAGACTCTATCTCAAAAAAACAACAAAAAACAAAACCAGACACTTACATTGCAATTCAGCACACGTATAAATGTGTGTGTAACATATTAAACCAATGTTTAAAAGCACAAATATGCAAAATGTTCCAATCGGTTTATAATTATTAACTCAATTAATTATCATAACTATTTTAGGAAACAGGCCCTATTATCATTATCTTTATTTTGTTCAGATTAGGTAACTGAAGTACAGAAAGGTTAAGTAACTTCGCCAAAGTCAAATAGTTACTTTGTTAATGAGAGTAAATCTGGGACTAGAGTCCAGAAAGTATGGTTTAAAAATTCACGCTCTATTCCATTACACATGGCAGCCTCCCAATATTTAGCTTTCCTCTATGCAATGCATTTTTTTCTATCCTATTTGTCTACACTCTCTTTCCATTTCTTAAATCCTGGCCATGATCCCCAATCTGATGGGTCACAATCACTACCCACTAATGAGTCACAATCTATATACTATCCATACTATGTACTATAGTACATACATACATAGTACATACATACATAGTATAGAACATACTACAGTATGTTAAATATTAATAAAAGGGAAATAAAACACTTGTACATGACTGTCAATGGCCATCAAGATAGTTCAAACAGGAGCTCTGCACTCTACCAAGTGGATCAAAGGAGGCCTCACAAAGCAGGAAATAGTTAAGTTGAGGCTGGAAGATAAATAAAAGCTTGCCCAGTACACAAAGCATGAGAGAAAGCAGAGGGTTTTCCAGGCAGAACACATGTGCAAGGCTATGAAGGGGTAAAAGATCATGGGTTCTCATTCCTGTGAGGTGAGCTAAGCACTGTATGAGTAGAGTACCAAGATGCACATATGAGCAGAGCAGCAATGGCCCCAGATCTCTTGAAGCTTGTAGTCTAGCATAGGAAACAATTATACTAGCAATGGCAATATAATACTATAAGTGTACTGGAGATTACAAGATTATAGCAAGTTTATCTAACACAGCCGAGCCATTTAAGAATGAGTAAGAGTCATGAGACAATTAGGAGAAAAATCATTCTAGGCCAAAAGAATGGAAATACACTAAGAATGAGAGATGAGAGAAAACATAGAATAATGAAGACCTGAATATTTTCAGAGGCAGAATGGTATAATGCTCCAAGAATGAGTGCTAGACCCAGACTGCATAGATTCAAAGTCAGCTCTTCTACTTATTATCTGTGTGTCCTTGGGAAAGTTACTTAATATCTCTGTGCATCAATTCGTAGCTGTAAATTGAACTAATAAATTCTTTTTGTGAATTAAATGAATGAATACATATGAGGCACTTAAAATAATTCCTGAAACATAGAAAGTGTTCTACAAATATTAGTCATTACTATTATTTTTGCAGGAAGATGAATTTCAAAGCAGGAATGGAAGGAATCAAACTGGAAACAGTATGCATGTGCTGGGATGAGGCTGGCCTTAATTAAAAAGTATTTCTTGAGTGCCTACTATGTGGATACTGTTATAGGTGCTGGAGATTCAGCAGTGAACAAGACATCCCTCTAGTTGCTGGGGTCAGTTCAGAAGGAGTCATTTTTTATCTATTGCTTTATTTAGTCCCTATGTTTACTCCATTGGTAAGCTCTGATCTCCCTATCACTTAAATATATTCTAAATTAAACCATTTCTCATCATTTCCACTTCTGCCCTAGTCAAGCCACCATCATCTTTTGCTCGGGGTGCTCCCCAGTCAAATATCCACAGAGCCCAACAGCCTTGAATGATCTTTTAAACTAAAGTGATAGCATATCATTTCCCTGCATAAAATGAGCCAAAGGTTTCCTAGCATACTTAGAAGAAAATTTAGGCTTTTTGGAAATTATTCTGACCAAATAACTTCTGGTCCCTTAGGAACAATGTGAAGGGAATCTTTAAAAATCCAAGAAGCACAAAAGAGATTTGGAAAGATTCTTATTGATCATCTAAGAGTTTGGAAGATACTATAGCAATTAATTAATAAGTAAATTAATAAACAGTTTTTATTAATTTAAGGACAGAGGCAATCAACATTGGCAAATTTCCCAATAACACAAATCTTTCAATATATAAAACTAGACTAAAACAAAAACTAATAAAGCAAAACATACAATTAAAAACTGTTCTAAAATATATTACTCATTCCCCTGCCATATGAAATAGAGTAAGGTCAACAAAATAATGCTTTGTTAGAAATTCTGCTATTTAACTTCAACACAATGTAAATACACGGAAAAGGGTGGCTGCAGGGCCCAGTCATGCCTTGCCCTTGTCCCCAGACAGTCTGTCCTATTCATAGTGGCCAATTATTTTATCTTCCCCGTGTCAGCTAGTATTTCAGTATTTTAGCTTCTTCCTTACAAATTTAATTTACCTAAAGTAGGAAAAACAGGACGCTTCCATGAAAAGCAATATAGGCAAGCTAGTTAAATAAGAAAACCTAATTTTATATACATGTCTAAGTCGACAGACTTGGCCTAAGGATGCCTCCACAGCCCTTCTGACAGTAAAATATGTAGGCTATTTTTCTGGAGCTTTTCTTTGTTGTGTCAGGGTTTGCACGCATATACTGATGTCGGTTAATGTAAATCTGACATCTGAATTAGTGATGTGTCCCTGATATTCTTTTTATGAAGGAACTGTCAAGGTTTGCCTGCACTGTGTGGATTGCAGGGAAGAAGAGGAAGAAGCTTCTCTATCTGGGTTTTCTGGCTATACAGTATCTCTGATGTACAATACAGCAAAGTGCAATAGAAGAAGGTATGCCTGTATTTAATTCAACTTAACATGCTTACACTTCGGCTTGAAGACAAGCACTTAAAGTATATTGAAAGATTTTTATATAGTGATATGTAGAAACTTGGGATTAATAGTTAAAGCACACACATATATACACATAACATGCACACATACAATATATATATATATTTATAGACACACACACTACATATATTTGTGTGTGCGTATATATATATATATCTTGATAAGATATATATATCTTGATAAGTTGCCTTCCTAGATCAAAGAAAGGGTGATCATATTTTAAATGGTCTCAGAGAGTCACTGAAATACAAACATGAAGTTTTAAAAGCTTCCAAATAATAAAAACTATTAAGGAAAAGTATCTCCTACAAACTTATATTCTCATTTTCATTTCTTATAATTAGACATTTAAATGCTTTTATTTTAAAAGAGAATAAAAAAATAAAAACAAAAGAGAATGATAATGCTGTTCCCTTCTAATCTGGAGGTGGGCATCACCTGATTATGCTTCCCAGAAAAGCCCCTGGTCTGGTAATATCTGTGGAAACCCTGGTGAAGCTAAATAGTTCTTGTGAATCCATAACTTGGTTTTGCTTTAAACAGTGAGATAGTGACACTGGTTATTACCACATCTCCAATTTCCAACATAGAAAACAGAACAGGATACGGATATAGGCCAGGGAGATGATTTTTCCATAGTTGCAGTAACCTCAGTAATTTTAAGGATTGTTTTTTAGCCATAATGGAGACTTGAAAAGGGTCTAAATAGTTTTTAATCTTCCCTGTTTTCTTAATACAGAAAGAACACACTATCAAAGACAAAATACAACATAATAAAACCATCTTGCCCATACATTGAGAGTGATGTGGCTGGATCATTGTTTATCCCACTGACTGACAGTTCTGGCTGATTCATCCTCTGTGGTACCTGTGTGCTGGTCTCCTTTTATGTTTTTTTATTTATCACTTTGTCCTATCACACTGAAAAAGGAATTTCCCAAATGGTTTTTAAATAGAGAAGTACATTTTGCACTTACAGGTTTATGGGCTATTGTAGGAAAAAACACATCCTCCAGCTATATTCTGTGTATTTCTAAAACTGCGAGTTTATCTGTACATTTCTGAAAAGTTTTTATTGCAACTTGAAATTTTCTTAAAAAACTGCCTGGGTACAATGGCTCCCAGCTTTCATGCCAGCACTTTGGAAGGCTGAGGTGAGAGGACTGCGTGAAGCCAGGAGTTCAAGTTCTATCTGGACAACATTGAGTCCCTGTCTGTATAAAAATAAAAAGTCCTCTCATTGATTAGTATTGTAAGTTTGAAATATATCTTATTTAAAACTCTGCCTTTAGTACATGATGAAAATGATACTTAGTACAACAAAAAGGTATTTAAAGAGAAATGATAAATTAATATCACTACATAAATCAACACATAAAGTTAATGCAAAATATTTAGGCTATTTATACTATTAATAAATGCTAAAAGCCAAAGAAAAATAAGCAATGATAATTAATAATAGTCTGAATTGAGTGTCATCTACATGTGTTTCACATAGAGAATCTCATTTAATTCCTGTAAGAATTTCTTGTTATTATGCTCTCCAAATAGTTGTGGAAAGCAAAGATGAGAGAAAGCAGGTAACCTCCTTAAAACAATACAGGTATTACATAACAAAGCCAAGTTTTCAACTGCAGAAGGAATCAGCTCCTCTAATAGCCAGAGTTGCAAGTCATGACTCCGATGCTTTCCTCTTAAGAGACATTTTTTTTAAATGTCTATTAGAGCTGGTAAGCTTAAACATCTATGTGAAAATAGTATTTTAAAGCAAACTCCTAAAGGACACAAAGATACAAATGCGTAAAAAAATTGGCATTTCTATGTGCTGTTGACATTTGAAATCTTTTCTTTTATCTCTATATTTGGTTTTGGTGAAAATTTGAGACCATTTTTTTGCACCTAGTGAACATTGTTGTTTTATTCTGTCTTGTTTTGTTTTTCAAAAATCTCCTTCCAACTACATTTTTAAAATTCCCCAATTTTAAACTTTATTGATATCAGTCTTTTCCCCCTTCTTCTTTCCGTTTTTTCTTCTTCTTCCCTTCCTTCTCTTTCTTTTCTTTTAAATCATGGCAAAACGGTCTTTTCATTCCTGGTTTCATATCCTAGAGATCTGATCTAGAAGACAATGCCAGAATTTTTTCAAAAAGGAGTGACAATTCCTTCTCTCTTTCCATCTGCATTCTCTGTAATCACTTATTTTTTAAAAATATTCATGAGAAAGAATTTTTCTCTTCATTTTGAAACACCAAAATCTTCTTTCCTAGCAAGAAACGGGTTCTTCCTTCTCTTGCCCACCTATCTCTGTCTCATCTGGAGATTAGTCATGTAAACATTTGCTTGGCAACTGGCTTCTTCAGGAAGTTAATTTGCAAACCTCCATAGAGAATTTAATCTATTACTTTACCAAACAGCAAACTGTTTTAAGAGAAACCAAAATGATTTCATAAAAAATTTCAAAAGTAAACAAAAATGAATTAAGCAGAGTAAGAGCACACTTGAAAGGATCTAACTTTCAATAAAGAATTATGAAATACTGTATCTTAAATACATGGGCTTCATCTTGCTCCATATGTTTAGAATGCCAAGGCATTGTGCAAATCCAGAAGCTAGATTTGCATATAAAAAGTATATTTGTAGTTCATAAAAGCACCTTTGGATGAAAATTTTGAAATTCAAGATAAAAACCTAGTCTGCAAAAAAAAAAAAAAAATGTAGACTGGCAAAACACTAATTTACTTTGAGTAAGTATAATACAATTCAAAATGAGGCAGGAGAAAAATACTTTAAAAGATATGAAAGTAAAGTGTTCTTTGTTTCTTTACAGCCCAAACTCACTGAATATAGTAACAAACAGTCCTAACTGCCACTGAGCTTGCTGACAAAGTGATGTTCAATAAACACCCACTGATGATACTAAAAATAAGATATTCGGAAAGAAAGTAATATCTTAGAGATGCACACAATTCTGAACCAAATATATTCTTCCATATAATAGAACTTGATATCTGAAGCAGAAAATAATATTGAGCAGATTAACATACTCTGTCCCCAGCTGATTTTGTTTCCTCATATACATAGCTAAATCTGTGAAGTGCCCTCTAGAAATGTTTATTTGAATCTATAAATGACTCTTTTATTACTTAGCTACTCAAAGTAATTATGATATGATAATAAGTGATATTTTAAGTTCTTTTTGGAAACAATGCATTCTGATAATATTATACAGAATTAAAAACCCGACGCACAGAAACTCTTCTGACATGACTGTCTGTACTTGTTAAAGATCAGTTAGATAGCAGCAGTGAACCATTTGAAGTTCACTGCTAAGTCAAATTTGACTTGGTAGTTTCAAGTCAAATCATCATTATCAAATATGGAATGTGAATACAATGGATTTGATTGTTTTAAATGAACCTATAAGGCACAACAATAATCTAGTTACTTAGAAAGTAATGAAGCATACTGAAATTTCTTCTGTGAAGGTAGATGATACAAAACCCGGAGGCCCTTTGCCTTTGAACAATTCTATCCATTCCAAAGTAAAATACACCCCCGTCACTTGGGTTTGGCCATTCCAGTGACAACTATATGTTAGCTTACCCTGCTTCCTTACTCATTTACATTTTATTATGAGGTCAAGGAACGGCTCACTGTGGAGGTCACATTCAAGTTGACACCTGCATAAGAAGTGTCAGCAATAAGGCCATTTCGGGAGTAGAGACTGGTGGGGAGAAAGAGAGAGAAGGTCAGAGTTCAGTAAAGTCCAGACCACGCATAGCTTCAGGCCAGGTGAAGAATGGGAAGCTTTTGGCAGATTTTAAGCAGGGGGATGTCATGATCTAATGTTTTCAAAAGACCACTCTAGCAGGAGGAGTGTGGTGGAGTGAGAGTGGGTGTGGGTGTGGGCAGACATGATGGCAGCTCTGCAATGAAGACCAGGAGATGAACACAGGATATATTTTGGAGTTGTATCTGATCGGGCATACTGATGGATTAGAGGGGAGTAGCAGTAAGCAAGGTAAAACTCAAGGCTGCCTTGATGGTATTTACTGAATTGAGGAAAGGCTGTGGGAAGAATATTGGGGATAGGAGAGGAGTAGGGGTGAAGCAAGAGTCCAGTTTTGGGTTATATTAACCTTGGAATGTCTGTGATATATCCAAGTAGACACATCAAGGAGGCAATTGGATCTAAAAACTTTCAGCTTGGTAGAGAGGTCAGTGCTGGATTTATAAATTAAGTAGCCATGGAGTTATTGCTAATGTTTAAAGCTGTAAGACTGGGTCCAGGTTGAGAGTGTGGCTGAAGTGCACCTAGGACCCAGCCTTTGGACACCTCACCACTGAGAGTTTGGAAAGAGAAAACCAGCCTGCAAAGAAGACTGAAGTGTTCCAGTGTGGAGGAAAACCATAGAAAATGGCATCCTGAAAGTCACAAGCACATAATGTTCAAGACGATGAGAGCGTTCAACTTGGTCAAATGCTGTGAAGACATCAACGAAGCTGGAAACAGAAACATAACTATTAGATGTGATAAAACTAGAGGTCATGGGTGACCTTAAAGAGGCATTTCAGTAAGTATGGGGGCTGGAAACCTATTTAGAGTCAACTGAGGCAAAAATGAAACGTGAAAATATTAAGACAGCACTTTTGTTTGCTGTCTTGGGTAGAGAAAAATGGGGTAGAACCTGGAAGGGGATAATATGCCAAGAAAAATGTTTGAGTAGAAATGAATACCAGTGAGACTGATCCAATGAAAATGGAGAAATTGATGGTATAGGAGAAAAACAAATTTAACTGCAGGAGAAAGTCTTGGGAGCAGGTAAGAGGGGATAAGAGGAAGCACAGCAGAGGGACCATTAGGAACTCTCCAACCACCGCATTGGGAGGAAAGTCAGAGCGTGTGAGTTTACACATAAGTAGGTTGGTATATTTTGAGGTACATGATGAGGGGTTATTTTGAAACTAGACACAGAGCATATGTGTACTATGGGATATCAAAGCCAGTGTACATCATTTGTATTAATGAGTATACACAAATATATTGCTCACCATCTTAAAGACATGAATAAGGCAGTAGAGAGAGGGATTTGAGGATATATCTTAGACATTGTTTTTGCCTGATTTGATTCTTCCATTTCTACCCATTACATTTTCATATACTGAAGATCTATGACTTTCTAGTTAGATAATTTTATAATGCTACCAGACAGGGAGCTAAACTCAAAATCTATCTTCCTTGAGAAGTTCTATCCTATTGTCTTAGTCTTCTCTGATTGTTTCTTGACCTCTAGGCTGCACCTCACAGGACAGTTGGCACTCAATCATTTCATATTTGTCTGCTGCTCATAGGTCTTATTGTCTCAAATGGATGTTAAGGTTCCAGGATGCGGCCAAGTATTTTACAATAAAATATCATTGTCTCTCCCACTGCAAAAAAAACTAGTATTAGATATAAAGTGAGTACTTAATAAATGTTTGTTGATCAATTTATCTTTTAAGGGTTGAATGGCTATAAAGAGTTTTATACAGTAATTCCTTGGCTAACAGACTACACGTAATTCTTCATGGCACCTGCTGGGCATTGCTGGGAGATGCTGAAATCATTCATCAATTTTCTCCTTTTTATGCTATTCAATTAGTCTGTCTAGGGCAAGGTCTAGAATGTATATCAATCAAAAGCACAATAATGACCTGTGTACAAGCTATCTCCATACTAATGATTTGCATCCACTATCTTACAGAAAGAGCTTTGGTCTAAGAAAGCACTGAAGTGAAGGAAACTTTAAGGAGAATACTGTAGTAAGAACTGAGAATTACCCAGTGTTACTGTTGCAAATAGTTTAATGATGAATTTGAAATCAATTTGGCAGTACCTTTAGTGGAAAAATAATATTAAGAGAATACTCATCACTATAGCCTATTTTGCATTGTCTTAGATAAAATTTTTCTTCAGCCTGCACTGAAAGCTTAAATGTCAGTAGACTTTTAGTATATGGACTTCTAGTTTGTTGAAATTATGTGTAGCATGTTTAATTTTTAATTTAATTCCAATTCTTAAGGCAATTAAAACTATTTGGATATAATATTTAAATCAGAATCCAAATATGGCATACATACATTTTTCTTTTAAGAAGTAGTTGTACTGTCATACAATATTGACCTTTAATTTTATGTAACAGGTTATCATGGAAAGTTAAAGAATTAATCATCAGAATATCATTTAACCAAAAATCCCACATACTATACATGGTAGTCCATAGAGCTCTGCAGAAGTGAGTGATTACAGCTACTGTAAAATTTTGTCATTCTATAAAGTAGTTATTGACAGAATAAATGACTGTTTATCCATGTTATATGCAAATTGATAAAGATAATATCTGATAAAATGGAAAACACCAAGAGACTGAGAACTTCAGAATATATGAAACCCACACCAAAATATAATTAGCAACACTCTTTCAGCAGAATCCCATAGCATGAGACAATATTAATAGAGAGAATCTTTTAAGAACATTTGTTGCATAAAATATTTTAATTGAAACAATTAATGAATTCCATAAGATAAGTGTAGATTTACAAGATTTCCATTTTTCAATACTTATATGAAAAGATCTGATAACAGAGCCACTAAGTATAGGTAAGAAATATTAAGCCTGCTTAGCTATTATTCCAGGTTTCTATTCATTTCTCACTAACTTACATTGATTTTTGTACTGCTTTTATTCATCCTATAAATTAGACTCCAACTGGTGATAAAATGTCAAAGTTTGCGTTGTTCATCTAAAAAAAATAAATCTAGACAATTTAGAATTATTTTAAAATTAACCAATAAACTATGATCCATGTGTTCTCTTTGTGAGTGCTTGGGTGGAAAAGGAGACATATTAGTACATTAGTAAGGTGTTTCTTTTTCTTTAATCACCAGGAGAAAAGATATATGAATCTTTTTCTTAAAGCTTTTTTCCTTCCCACAGAGACAACACATCTTAAAACGAAGGTTAACAAGCAATTAATAGCACAGACTTAACTAAATATTGCAAATGTGATCGTATAATATCTTGGTAAATATGGGAATTTTGAGAGCCATAAAATTAAAGACTTTGATATGTGTGAGATCAATAGACATGACTTATCACTATTTAATATGAGCTTTAATTTTTAAATGCCATGTTCCAATGAAAAAGTATATTACACAGGAAAATTGAAATTTCAATAAAGAATCAAGACAAAAGAAACAAACTTTATATTAAAGAACCTCTAAAGGTTGTACTTACGCAGCAACCTCCTCTTTTGACAATCCTTTGAAATTCACCTCTAGATAATGATCTATGTCATCTTTTTCTTTGATCAATTGAGACCTAAATGAAATAGAAAGAAATAATAAAGCACCACCTTATCAAGTTGAAAAGCTACCAAACATGTAAAATGCCACTAGGAGAAGAGAAATATTTAGGGTAGAATACCATATATAATAAACACAATAGCTATAGAGTTAGGTCGTTGATCATTTCAAAATTTTATCTTTCCTGAATGGAAAATGATAAGGAAGAATATTAAACCCAGTATGTAAACAAATAAAACACCAACACCTTGAAATAATTCACTTTCTACTTAAGAGTCTTCTCCTCAAAGCTTACAAGATCTTCTATTTTGCTCACATTTTTTCATGGTGTAACTTTCCACCTACTGAAGTTATATACTGTTTGGCACAGAATCCAGAGCCCAGAACACCTGTTTGATTCAAATGTATAACATGAATTTGTCCCAAACATTACTCAATTTTGTCCTGAAATGCTCTTTGAACAGTTTGTAAAATCACACATAAAACTCAAATTACTAAAGATTCAAGGTGCAAAATGATTTTAAGAAGCCCTATTGAAAATATATTATACTTGTAGTGCATTCATTCTTCACACCCATTTGCACCTTTAAAAATAAGCATGCTATCAACTTCTCATAACTATGATGATATGGAACTAAACAAATATCAGTGTTTTATTCAGAAGCTATTAAAGAATGTTGATACAAACTTTGCCTTTATGGGATATGATAAAAATCTTTTTCTTCAATGAAATAAATACAAGAAAAAGTTTTCTTTAAAACTCTTCCTATCCTACGGATATGAGATTTGGCTACGCTTTTGCTCACCTTGAAAACAAAATATAAATTAAATCCTTTAAAAAGAAAGAATAAGCTTTTTCAGACTTCATAAATATTTTACATTATTCAAAAGTAAAACAAAAAATATGTATATATATGTTATAGTATACACACATGAATTATACATTCATTGAAAGATTTATCTGCTATAGGAAAAGAAAATTTTGATTTACTATTTTAAAATAATTTTTATGTTAGTTTAGCTGAATGTATTTATTTTGGTCCAGGGGCTTTGGTCTTTCCTAGAAGAAATACTAAAAATGAGGCATGAGAACAAAGAAGCCTCCTAATACTTTGATCATTATGCCTGGCAGGAATGGAAAAGTAGTCATATAAAGAAAATAAACCTTTGTATGCAAACTATTTATATTGGTAAATAATATGTGTATTACAAAAAGTCAATAGAATTATAAATGGCAATTTCAAAATAGCACAGTCAGTTAATATTCATAATTATGACAAAATATATCAGTTTCTCTGTCCTGCATTTCCTCAGTGACACTTTGAGTAGCTCAGCAGTCACTCATGGGCAGCAGCAGTTTGATGATGCATTTTCAGGCCCCAGCATCATTTCAGGAGCTGATTCATGCCCTCCAATCTATCCTACAAGTAAGGCTCTACCCTCCTTCTTCCTAAACATAAGTCAGCCCTTGGGACCTTATAGATTAAAAGCATTACACCTTTCAGTCTGGGCATGGTGGCTCATCCCTACAATCCCAGCATTTTGGGAGGCCAAGGTGGGTGAATCATTTGAGGCCAGGAGTTCCAGACCAGCCTGGCCAGCATGGCAAAACCTGTCTCTACTAAAAATACAAAAAATTAGCTGGGCATAGTGGTGCATGCCTGTGGTCCCAGCTACTCAAGAGGTTGAGGCACGATAATCACTTGAACCCAGGAGGCAGAGGTTGCAGTGAGCTGAGATGACACTACTGCACTCCAGCCTAGGTAACAGAGTAAGACTCTGCCTTAAAAAGAAAAAAGCTTTACACTTTTCATTCCGAAAGCTTCTGCTTTCTGTTTTCCATACACATTTAAAACAGGAAACTTATCTCCAAAACTCTATGGGAACCATGATATAATTGCAATAGGAAATAAAATGATGAAATAACAACTAGATTAATAAATAAATAAATATATTTGCAGTATTTGAATGTGGTTCAGAAATCCTTTTGAAACAGCAGATTTCAATATTCTCAATATAACAAGGTATTTTTCTCTTCTCTTGAAATGATTTTATTTTCTGAGATACATTATTGACATTTCTTACTACAGAAAATTCATTCTGTAGGAAAATAAGTAAAAACCAGGGGCATATACCTTGGAATTTTTCTGGAGGAGCAAGGCAGCTTCTGTCTGGCTAAGGCTGTAAGCTTCGGGCGTGTCATGGGCAGTGGGGGCAGGGTGGTCATTTTGGACTACAAAAAGAAATAAGTAGAAATTGTATTTTAAAGAATAAATCTTTCGAAGGATCCTTTAAGACATTATTAGAGATTCACAGTCTGTCATCTTAGTTGAGAATGTCTACATGTAGTGCTATAGCTGTATTATTCAGGAATGATGCTCAGTGAGTGGATTCTGTAGGTTGCTTCTCTCATTATTTTCCTCCATTGTCTGCTTTTTGGCCAATTTATTATTTGTCTGTATCTTCACTACAAAGTAGATAAGAAGAAAATATGATAAAAGCATTGATGGTTCAGTTGGCATCTTTGGTAAGAGTTTTGTAAGGGACATGATTGCAATTAAAGAATAAAGATTTTTAGGATAGCTACGGATTTCCAATGTTTATGTGTTGCTTTCCTGTTATTATCAATAATTGAAAATTGCTCATACTTGCTGTTTTCTAAAAGCCTTATTGCTCACAAATAAAGGCTTTCCCTTAGATGTGATAGATGATAAGAACAATTCTCAACAAGGAGACAGCTGCCCTGAGAAAGCACACAGCCATAACAATATAATGAATCACTTCACAATGTACTGTTTTTAAAAAGTTTTAAACAAAAACAACTTTATCTCACACTTTACATGGGTCAGGAATAAGGACAGGGTATGACAGACATGGATTTTTTCTCCTCCATGATGACAGGAGCCTCTGCAGAGAAAACTCAGAAGCTGCAGTAACCCAATGATAGGGGACAGGAATCACCTTGAAGTATCTTCACTCACTTTTCTAGTGGTTGATGCTAACTCTTAGCTGGGACTCAACTGGGGCTATCTGCTAGAACTCATACATGTGGTCTCCTCATGTGGCATAGGCTTCTTCACATCATGGCAACCTAAGACTTCTTATGTAGCAGCTCCAGGCTCCAAAGGCAAGTATTTTAGAGAAAAGCCAGGCAGAAGCTTTATCCCCTTTTAGGGTCTACCCTTGGAAGTCACATAGCATCCACTTCTGCTGTAATAACAAGTTCACCCAGATTCAAGGCAAATGAACACAGAACCACCTATTGATAGGGGAGTGTCAAAGTTTCATTGTAAGAAAAGAATATGGCATGGGAGATACTGTTGCAGCCCTTTTTGGAAAATGCACTGTGCCACAGTGGTGAGCAATTAGGAAGGCAAGTCTATAAAATCATGTTATCTAAATCTTACTCCAAAGGGACACGTGGACACAATGTCTGTGAACTTAGAATAGAAAATTTGTTACATGGTGCAAGGGCTCTCAGATGCAAAAGAATCCATGCTTCTGTTAAATAGAGAGGCATCCAAAAGGCCAGGGGCTCCTGATCTCAACCCCTCTATGTCCACCAGGTTTGACCTGTACTCTTAGCTTCACCAAGCAACTGAAAGGCTTGTTTTAGGTTTTAAATGGCTTATCTTCAGCATTACTACCTGTGTGACCCAGGGAAAATCACAATAAAATCTGGGCCTTGAATATATTCAGCAGATATTTAGTGAGCTCCTTTTTGGTGCCAGGCACTGTTCCAGGTGCCAAAGATACAGCAGTGAAGAAAAAGACAAAACTCTCTGATCTCACAGACTTTGCAGTATGGGGGTAAATATGGAGAAAGACAATACACAAATAAGCAAAATATATAGAACCTCAGATGTTGATAAGATTCTCTACTGGAAAACAAAGCAGGGAACTAGAAACTACCCAAATGCTCACCAATGCAAAGAGATGAATAAAAACAGAAGCAGACAAGCTCAAAGACATTACAGAGAATTTTGTTGGGTGTCCCAACAGTGTAACATCTTGAGGGTTACTATAAAAACTGGCTTTTATTCTCATTGAGGTAAGAATCCACTGGAGGATACAGGGCATAGAATTGACATGATCTGACTTTCATCCTGAAAGGATCACTCTGACTTTTTCTTTCAGGTTAGACTGTAGTAGGGGAAAGGGTAGACAGCAGAGAGGCTAGCTCAAAGTCTCCTGTGAAATGCAGGGGAGAGACGGTGGTGGCTTAGGTAGGAGTAGAGAAGGAGAGATGTAGTCAAACCTGAAATAGAACCACCTCTGGATGGCTGAGACACAATATTCCTCTAGTGCTACGAAGCCATGGTGGAGGTGGGGGTGGAGAAGCACTAAGACGAGAGAAAATCTTCTGAAATTCAGTGTAAACAGACAGCTTCGTGTTACTGAAAAAGATTATTACCCTGGCCTAAAAATCATTTTTCACATAATTAAAGAGAATTCTAATGGAGATCAGTGGTTTATTTTAAATATACTAGAATCCCAGTACTACCAGTTTATCAAGGCGTGATACGATCTATGAAACAAAATGCCTACTTATTTTTATGCAGTGGTAGCTTTAAAGTACACAATCTAAACAGTAAATGTTAGTCCTCTCCTGCAGACTAAACATTAGAAACATACTATATTACCCTTCATAACTTCATAACATAATGACTTTTTTTTTAACTTTAAAAATCTATTTTTCTGATTAGATGTTACATTAAATAGTTGAGTTACTGGAATAACAAGAACTTACTAAATGGCGACATCATACAGAGCATACGGTAAGAAGTTATGACTCATGTGAGGTTTGAAGGGACACCAAAGCTCCCCAAACGGGCCTCCCAAGAGCTTACTTCACAGGAGCTGTGAAGACTGTTCCACAGAGTTCAGAGTCTTCCAATGTTACAGTGAACATCTGAATCATCTAAGTTCTTAACCCAGACCAGTGTAGCCCTAGGAAATTTCAAAAGGGAGAGAGGAAAACAACTAAGTGTGCCTTATTTGGGGCATTCCATCATCTATAAATTTTAGATTCTTTTCTAAAAGCCCCACTTGACTTGCCAAAGCATTATGCAGTTGGCACTGGGGCCAGAGTAATCTCTTCATAATTGCAGGGGTCTTTGAAGAGTTCACTAAGGAGGTTCAAAATGAGGAACAGTGCTTGCAATTTCCTTGAATACTAAGAATATCCAGCTATTTGTAGACAGATAAAAGAGAGCAGCCCCCAGAGGTGCTGATCCAGTCAACATAGCTCATCCAGGTGAGTATAACTCCCCACCAAAGTTGGCATACCAGCATGTTATATAAAATTTATCTTTTTTGATGTTTACTTGAGATCGAATAGAAACCAAATGCAAATAACATACATGGAGAGGGGTATGTCTTCTTTGTCATACAGATCAACTGCGCTTTTTTTTTTTTTTTTCAAACTCTGAGTCAACGTTTCCTACCATTAAAGTTTCAGCTGCCAGTTCCTTCATTTTGCTCTCCTCTGATCTGAGAACATTAGCAGCAGGAGCACCTTTACTCTTAAATTTAGTTTAATGTAAGTACTGCAAGCCCTGCTGGCAAGCCTCAAGGCACAAACTCTGAATGGGGGGTGGTCAGAGCTGAATGATAAAGTGGAAAAAAGTTATCAGAGCTGAATTATAAAGTGGAAAAAAAAAAGCATGTTGGAAAAAATATCGCTCAATCAAACTATGTTGGAAAGTTTAAGCTTAGAGTGAGGGTGGAAGTTGAACAGGCTTTCTCCTTGTTTCTGAACCCCACATCGTGCCTTGCCAATGCCTATTGGGAAAGGGAACTTTGTTTCTTAGAATCAATACATGGCCACATAAGGTATTTTGTTTTACATAACAGATAATGTGTGATCTGAATTTTATGACACAGTTAATATCTTGAATGCACCAAATATTTAAAGGGGTCCTGTAACAAATTACTTTCTTATCTAAGTAATTGCCATCTTTTATGCCTTATAAGTTCAAGCAGGGTTTGCGGTACTTACATTAAATTAAATACCTGTAAAGAAAGCCTTTTGGTCTTTGTTAATGTGAGTTGTATCATTTTCCTGGTGTTGGTCAGACAGCATTCTCAGTTTCCATGTGAGCTCCAGCCTAGACTCAACAATGAAGAATGGGACTAGTGCTATGAGGTGACTGACCCACGCCTGTAGCATAAATGGAGCACATCACCATTAGTTATGGCACCTCCTTAGGGTTCTCCTAGATCAACATCTCAGGGGAAAACACACAAGATAGGTGTGACTGCAGGAAAGGATATTGCTCAGGTTCAGGTGAGTAAGAAAGAAGAAGAATGAAAGATACCTCTTTGGCTGGCACCAGGATGAGCTTAGCCCCAGGAGGTCAGGCGGAATCAGCCTCTTAGGAGGACCCAGAGGCACCTCCCCAGTGCCAGCAAGTGGGCAGTGCTGCAGTATGGCACCATCGGGTGCTGGGACAAAGATCAAAAGGCCGCCTGAAGCCATTCCACTGTTGGTATTCAGAAGAGATTTGGTGCACCCTTTGATCTGCTGGTTGGCTCTTGTATCACAGTTACAATCTCTAAGTTTGGCCCCCACATGCAAAGACAAATGAGAATGGAGAAATACAGGATGAAAGGTTTGAGAGTGCTAGGTCAGGCTGAATGTGTCCCATGGTGTGAGTTTAAATTTTTGGCCCCCAAGTAAAATTCTTCAAAGAGTAACCCCCCTTCCCTCTATCCCCAGAGATGCCTTTATCAGGAAACACAAAGGAGGGAGGCCTACTACTGTGTAAACGGAGGCTACTTGGAGAATGACTATGTCTGAGGCTGACCAGTGTCTCCAGGGTTCAGTCACTTTGGAGTAAAAACTGAGATGAGAGAAATAAAGCCAGTAAAGCACAGTATGCGAGTTTATCGTACATCATCACAAGTTCAAAACAAATATGATTTTACTAAAAATCATTCATAAGAATTACAACTTTTCTATTATCACAAGCTCTTTTACTATGAAAGTTTAACGAAAACTACAGAAGAAATATTACTATGCTCCCTAAGTAAAGAAAAAATAAATTTATGAAGAGTCACTAATAATGTTTATTCTTGGTATCATAATTTTTTGACACTTCTGGCACTCTCTCGTGGGTAATTAGATAGGTTGTTAAGTAAAATAAATAGAAAATACATTTCCTACCAACTGACATTGATAGCTAAATCACAAAATCAAGCAGGAAAAGAGTCTGAAGGCAATCCATATTTCACTTGACTTACATTTGCAGATTACTGCTGATAGTCTCTCCAGGCTTATAGACTTCAGCCTGAAAATCAGAAAGCAAAGAATAATAGCAAAAAAGAAAAGAAGTTTAAAATCAGTCAGTAGTGTAACTCCTCTCCCCACCCCGAGTCATGGAATAAGATTCACTCTTACAACAAATACTACTAAGTTCCTACCATCTAAGTTTAGATGAACTTTTAAAGAAAATCCCCAAGTATAGATCCTATAGGAGAAACTAATCACTAAATCAGTGAAATGCCAAAACATCTGAAATATGTATATGTATTGATGTATTTCAATACAAATGTGACATTAGGGATAACCATTTGCTCTCTCAAATTTACAAGATAGAGTTATCTTTGCCAAAAACCGAGAGCATCTCAGTTCCCTTTCTTTTCCCACCTAGTTCTCAACAGGACTAAAGGACTTATCCTATGTATAGTTTTTCACTTCCCTCAGAGGGTCAGTTGAACTGGGGAACAAGAGGAACTGGCGCCTTTCCCTACTTCTCTTTCAATTAGTTTCTTGAGGTACGTGGCGAGGGCCTGGACTCAGGAAGCTTGAGAAAGACTGATGGAGGAAGGGCTGTAGGGGTCAGGGAAGGGGCTGCCTAAAGAACAGCCCGCCTCTCCAAGGAACTGAGGAAGTCCTGTCCCAGCCTCGCCCCTGCCGTCACGAACCTCGGTGCACTCGCCCAGTGAAACAACTTCAGTTTTCCCTTCCACCGAAGTGAGTCCCCCACCGGCGGCAGGTGCTGGGCGTCGGCGCCGCCCCCTCCTCTGTTAGTGATTCCGAGGCCTGGCTGCGCCGGCGCGGAGAGAGGGGACGCCGAAAGCATCTCCAGGGAAACTGAGAGGCAAGGCGGGACGACCGGGGGTGGGGTTAGGCTAAACCGGGCCTTGGGATTGGGGCAGCTCCCAGACTCTTCGGGCTTGGGGGCGGAGTCTGGCGAGGGGCGGAGCTTACTGACGGCCGGGCGGGGCCCCCAGACAGCGGAGGCTTTTCGAGCACGGTTGCTTTCAGAAGTTAGCTCGCTTTTAGGCATTTTCACATAACCCAAGGGGCTCGAATTTGCCACTTTCATTTCTTTCGTGGCCTTGCATTCTCAATGTTTTTCTTCATTGCCCTTTTGTCCACAGGATTGATAGGAAAACGCTGAGCCAGGCATTCATGACCCCGTGACCTGAAGCCAATTTATCCATCTAGCTAAGTCATTCATTCTCCTCTTCCTCAGCCTCTCTTGCAGTCAGAACCCACCACAAATGCCTTTTCCTGTCCTGTCCCCACAGACAATTCAATTTTGGATTGTGGTTCGCTAAATACTCAAGGTCTCTTTAAGAGAACCTCCCTGCATCTGTCATTCGTTTTGCATTTTTACCTGAAACTCAGGGTTTTATATTTACACTAAATAAATATCATCCTGTTAATCCTGGCCCATCATGCCATCTCTCCTCTCAGAATGAGTGCAAGGAAGTGAACCTTCTTGCTCATTCCCTCATATATATGGGGCAAGAAAGTGAGGCTTGCCGCTTGTTACTTCTAAAATACAGAAGTGCTGGAAAGTTAAGCTTTTGTTCCTTGTCTCCTGTCACGCATTGTAGGAGAATGAGTCAGCAATACTGCTCACACGAATCATTCTACTAACCATAAATCGATTCTATTTGGAGTACAAGCATATCAACCATAACCACACTGTCATTCTAACATCTGATTTGCTGTCACAAGTTGCTAAATTATTTCCAAGTAAGTTTACATTATACATTCATTGATGACTGTGACAATCTGTAACTGGGCTCCAGCCATCCCCCATACCAGTAAGACTCTCATTCTATTCTCATGAGTTTATTTTCCAATTTCAGCATCACCTTAACACACTCCACTGTGACCTGTGTGAATTCTTTTCCAGTCCTTGCTGCTTTTTCTGACTTAGAGGTTTGTGAATTCCATTCGCCTTCCTTTCTCACAGGAGGCTGTCTTAGTTGGCTTTCTAGGTAGTTCCTTCCTGCTTCTTTGGACTTACTTCTCCTACTTGCTGTTTTTTCACTATAAGTTCTTTGACTAATTCTCTTTCTCCTTCTGTTTAGCATAGAATTCCTTCAGTTAGAAAACTTCCTTCGCAAGTGACAGGAAACTGAAACGGGCTTAAGCAATAAAGGAAACTCACGGCAAACAAAGGATGCCAGATTCAGGTGCAACTTTATCTAGAGACTCAGGCCTTTCTGAAAGCTTTGAGGATTCCAGAATACCCCTACCTTTCACAGAATTAATTTCTCCTCCTCTCGCCTCCTTTGTCTTAGACCTACCTTTATTTTATCAGTATAACTTTGCATGGTGTTTGGCTTATGGGAACCAAACTTGCCTGAAAGATTTTGAGTACCTTGAAAGCACAGACTTTGTTTTATTGTTTTCTGAATTCCCTGGAATAGTACAAGGATTAGTATACAATATGTGCTCAAAACTATTTTTTGAATTAACTGAATGAATGACAGAATAGAGTGGTTTTTCAAACAGATTCTTCCTTATGTAATTCTTCTCATTGCTTCCTCAGTCTTCCCCACCTAGAATTCTAGGGAGAAGGTCAGGTGATGCAATTGATAATTTGAATGCTATTACTGACATAACAACCTCTAAAGTTTCCTCTTCCAATCTTTCTCTGGAGAAATGATTTTAGGTTAGGTCAGCTCCCTAAAGAAGCAAAGTGATAATTTTCTAGTACAAGCCAATCCATCTTAACTACTCCCCATAATTGTTCTCAAAGTGGTTTTGATATCTCAATCATCAATTTCTACAAGTAAAATTATTCTGAATTCTTCTTGTTTTACTAAACAAATCCCCAAGTAACATCTTAGGAAAGAACATATGAGATAAAATTTTTAAGTTCTTTCATGTCTGACAATATCTTTATTTTGCCTACGAACTTTTGGTAGGGTTGCACATTCTAAATTAACAATCATTTCCCTCTGAATTTAGAAGGCATTATTTCACTGTTTTCTAGTATCCAGTGTTCAAGATGAGAAGTCTAGTGCCAACTTTATTTTCCTTCCTTTGTATGTGATGTAATAGTAAGATCCATATGTGGTGACAACCACAAATCTGTGCGGCCTAAAACAACAACGTTTATTTATTGATTACAGTATGTCACCATCACAAGTCAGCCTTGGGTTTTGCTCCATGCTATGTCACAGGAGAGTCAATGTGAGAGAACCTTTGCCAGCCTGGAGGATAGCTGGTCTGTAGCAGAGAGATCATGAGAGTAAACTGCACATTAGCTTTAAAGTCTTCCTCCAAAAGGATACCCATCACTTTTGCATTTCGTTGGCCACAACTGAAATAGCCATGCTCAACTTTAAGAAAGCAGATATCTGCGATTTCACCTGTGTCTGAAAGACTAGATATCCATTAATGGTCATAATGATGGTCGTAGACCTGGTTTTTCCCCTCAACATAGGTATTTTTAGGTTACTTTCTTTATCTTTTTTGTTCTCGAATTTTATGGTAGAACTCTTCAGCTGAGTACTCACATCCTTCTTTAGATTTAGATAATTGTCTTCTATTTTTTAAATTATAATGCCCTTGTCTCAAATTTGTTCTATTATGTCTTTAAGATTCTGTTTAGTGAATGCAGATCCCTAGATTTGTCGTTTTTATCCTTGATCTTTTTAAAAAGATTTTTATTCTTTTTGCCTTTATATTCTAAAGTCTGTAAGTTTTTGACAATATTGCTTTTTAGTCTTTAATTGATTTTTTGTACATAGGAGGAGTCACATTCTTAGTCTTTGAGTGTTCTTGCTTTCTGATTGCTCCTTCTTTATAGACTCTTCTTTTATGAATGAAATAGTTTGCAATTACCTTTGAATATATTAATTTGTTTTTTAAAGTTGTCTTTTTATTTTTAATGTTTGTGGGCACATAGTGGGTGTATATATTTATGGAATACATGAATTATTTTGATATAGACATAAAATGTGTAATAATCACATCAGAGCAAATGGAGTACCCATCACCTCAAGCATTTATGCTTTGTGTTACAGACAATCCAACTGATACTCTTATTTTTAAATGTAGAATTAAATTATGATTGATTGCAGTCACTCTGTTGTGCTATCAAATACTAGATCTCATTCATTCTTTCTAACTATATTTTTGTACCTCTTAACCATCCCCACTTCCACCCCCATCCCCTCACTACCTTTCCCAGCCTCTGGTAACCATTCTTCTACTCTCTATCTCCATGAGTTCAATTGTTTGAATTTTGAGTGCCCACAAACAAGTGAGAACATGTGAAGTTTATCTTTTGGTGCCTGGCTTATTTCACTTAACCTAATGACCTCCAGTTCCATCCATGCTGTTGCAACTGACAGGATCTCATTTTTTTATGGTGGAACAGTACCTCAAAGTTGTCTTTTTTTTGTTAAATTATCTTCTCTTCCAGGAAAAGTGTTTCTTTTGTTAATGTTGAAATTTCTGTGTTATATACCATATTGTATTAGGTTACTCTATTAATTAGCATTAGGTTCAGCTGTGAGTAACAAACAAACAAGCAAACTACAGAATAGGAATGACACTCCATGGTGTCAGATTCCTAGTTCCTTCTGTTTTTGGCTTCACTACACATGGATTCCATTCCCAAGATTGCCTCACTGGTGATCCAGCTATTACATCTTATCCAAAGAAAGCCTGCACAGGGATGAGGGGGTCAAATGGGGAACCTAGTGGCTAAATTTTTAACAATGGAAATTGTGCTATCTAGGCATATTCAGAGAAGACTTAGTAGCCTAAAGTGCAAAGCCTGTATTAAGCATTTTCCACTGAGGCATCTTTGCTCAGAAAATTCCCCTTTCTTGACTGATATAACTGTTCTTTCCTTGCTTGAAGATACTGCTACTTCTTTGCGTAAGGTGGTTCTCTTGAAGAAAAAATACAATACATTTTTATTTACCCAACCTATCCAGATCTGTAATTACAAGTGAATTCCATCATGTCCTAGGGGACACTATTTTAAATATCCAAATCTGAGGAGGCTCTTGTAAACCCACACACATGCGCAAACACACACACACACACACAGAGACAGAGAGAGAGAGAGAGAGAGAGAGAGAGATGAATTTGCTGGTTTATATCAGTAAAACTCTAAGAACATTGTTTCCTTTCAGAATAGATTTTTGAAGATTCTTCAACAAAAAGGTTGGAATACAATATTAGAAAAAATAAATTTGTCAAATGAGTGCATTTTCCAGAGATTCTAAATTTCATGTGTTATTTTGGGTGACTAAGTGTATTTGACACTTTTCTGGTTTGGGTAATGCAAACCTTCCCAACTCTAAAGTAAGCTGTGTTGCAAAAAAAAAAAAAAAAAAAAAAAAAGTTTAAGTCTTTCAGAGACAGGAATGCTAGCATACATCATTATGTCTTACCTCCTAACTATGTTCCCTTAAGACCATGTTTAAATTTTCCATTCCTCAAGGATTTGAGATCTACAAAGCCAGAGACTTTGTAAGTTCATTATCATCATGTTTCCCTTGTTTAATAGCGCTAGTGGAAGATGTTAAACTGAAACAGGCACCATGACTTCAAGGGAGAGACAATGTTTCCAGGAAAGAAAGGCTAGATTATCAAATCTCATGGGATATTTGGTGTATTTACCACAAACATACAGCCATGCCATAGTGTTAATTAGTATGACCTGATCTACAGAGATCTACGATTATGATTAATTGGTTATGACATTGTTAGAAATCAAATAATGAGTAATCTACTTAGAATTTGACTTGTATGAGAAAAGGGGAAAATAAAGTCTCCTAAATCTGGTAAACGGAGACCTGACCTGAATTACCACAGTGGAGTGTAGAGAGTACTGGTCCCTCACCATGTTCTAAGACTAGACTCATAGAACATTGAATGAAAGAGCTCTGAACCCTGGGGTCCAGAAGTAACATCACAAGTGCACACTGTGAATCTTTCTCCTATTTTTTCTCAAAGGTAACTGTATTTATTTACTTAGGTAACTGCACCGGGGAGAAGAGTATATCCACAACTTTTGGATTGCCTGACATTAGACACTAACTCTGCGCTAATACTAACTTCTAGGGATCCAGAACAAACTTACTAATAGATTCCAGGTAAATTAATTTTTTTAATTCTAAAAGAAACCTAGTAGACTCTAAGCCCATCCTATAATTATTCCTCTGAGTCTACAGATATATGCAAAAAATGGCATAATGTTTTAGTGGCCATCTAACCTATGGAATAAAGGTTATTATGGTTTAAAAAAAGGGTCAAAGAGGCTCTGGGTCAGATAATTGAAAGGACTCACTAGACTCTGGTGATATTTACTCAGAAGGATTTTCTATGGTCAAAGGCTACACAGAATCAGGAATAAGAAAGCACAAAGCAACCTCAGGTTGGTCCTGAACACCAAGGTGCAACTTCTTTGATCCTCCCACTGTCACTCAGAATGCACTTCATCTTCACAGCAAAAGTTTACCAAGGGATCTTTCACACTCCACTGGTCACATAGCCAAAACATGTCTATGTATCAGGTAATACAGGTGAAGATTACCAATCTGTATTTTTTAAAGAGCGATGTAGACAAGCTCATATAGGGTGCATTCAAGGGAGCTTCAGGATTTAAATAGCATGTTATATATCACTAGCTAGTGCATTTCATTTCTATCTTGGCTGAAAGAGAGTACTGTGGCTCCAGCCATCTTTGGAGATAAACATAAAGCTACCACAGGCCAACTGCAAGCTAACCCCACACTTTCCTACCAAAATAGTAAATCAAAAGTAATAATTTCCAGGGGAATTTCAGACTTGAATATTTTAGGGGTGATCATTCCTAGCATATTCCTGTTTTATCTCTGAGTTAGCTGGACAAAATACACGTATCTTGAAAAAGAATATGTTGATCTGATGGTAACTTTAAATGTGCTACTGTTCCTGATACAGCCTTTTTTCCTGGAGCAACCTGATACCGAGCATATACTGTTTCTCCCCTACATTTTGATAAATAGAAAAAAATAGAAGTAATTTGCTTTTATGTAGCAGGGATAGCAGTATACTTTTGCTTTCCAACTTTGTAACCCATCAACCCTGCCTCTTTGCTGCATTTTAACCCACAGGGACCTTAATTATCTTACCATATTATGCAATAACATGTGGCATCATTGTACTGATAGGTTTCTAAAAGACTTGGAAAGCAAGAAATAGCAGGCACCCTACATGTCTTGATACTATCAATACATGCCAAAATAAATGATATAAATCTTATGAAAACACAGGAGTCTTTCATCTCAATGAAGGTTTTTTGGGTTTTGTTTTGTTTTGCTTTGTTTTGTTTTGCTTTGTTTTGTTTTGTGGCAGGGAGTGTTAGATGGAGGGATACTCCAAAGTGAAGTATAATTTGTTGAAATTTGCACAACCAGGCAAAATGCTTATTTGCCTATTGTTTGGATTTTGGAATCTGATATGAATTAGCTTCTCATAACTTCTGCATTTGCACCCTGCCGTGAGAATTACTGCAGTTCTTATTTTCTAGCCCCAGGATCTGCCTTGATAGTTACCCTTCTCAAGTCTGGCTTTCCAGCTTTGCAATGATTTTGTGAGCCCCTGATATTATTCCAATGAATTAATTTTTCTAAAGGTAGCCAGAGTTGATTTTTATTACTTACAACCAAAGAACACTAATTTACACAATAATTTAGAAAGCATTAGATGACACAGATGAGATAAAATTTAATTAACAAACACAAACTAGTAGGTGTTAATTACAGATAATATCAGTTACACAGAACTTTTCAGAATATTACACTTTTTCTAAAGAAGTGGTTGAAGCTCTCAGATTCATTTGATAAATTGCATTAAAGAGCCTACCTAACAATTACATTAATTTTTCTATTGTTACATAGAGATTTTATAAAATTGGCTTAAGAAATTAAAGCCTAAATATTTTATTTATACAGTATCAAATGATGGTGTGTTGTTGACCTGGCTGAAAATATTATAAAATATTTTATGAGTTTCAAATATTTTCCATTTGTATAATAAGTCAGATGAGGAAGTCAATATTTATCGATCTTACATAAACAGTGCACTGCACCACATTTTCTAAGGTAAAACAAAACAAAAAAAACCATTTGCTTATTGATGCTTGCAAGTAATAACTTTTTACTGAATTTAGAGTTGAAAGCCTTTTTATAGATTTTTACCTACATATATAACTCTCTTGTAATTGTCATAAGTGTTTTGCCTTTAGAAGAATCTACAAAAATAACTTTTAAGATCTAATCAAGGAGAATCAGCAAATAGTTTTTTTAACTATGCATTCCCAAAGTGTCCCTTTGGTTGGACTTTGTAAAATGAAATGGGACTGGCAAAGGAGAAGCAGCACACTGGGGCCATATAGTCCTTAGGCAGCAATTTTGGAAAGGAGCACATTTGAAAGTCAAAGGTCTCAGAAATTATTTCCTTAAAACTATCAACATCTGGCCGGGTGCAGTAGCTCACGCCTGTAATCCCAGCACTTTGAGAGGCTGAGGTAGGTGGATCACGAGGTCAAGAAATCAAGACCATACTGGCCAAAATGGTGAAACCCCATCTCTACTAAAAATATGAAAAATTAGCTGGGCATGGTGGAGTGCACCTGTAGTCCTGGCTACTCGGGAGGCTGAGGCAGGAGGATCACTTGAAACCAGGAAATGGAGGTTGCAGTTAGCCGAGATGTTGCCTACACTCCAGCCTGGTGACACGAAAACAAACAAACCAACAAGAAACAAAACAAAAACTATCAACATCCAAAAAGCCCTGGAAAGCCAGCCATCAGAAGCTAGCTTGAAAACCTAGGTTATCTGCATTTCCTCATTTTATTTATTTATTTTTTCTCAATGTATTTTCCTAAGTAATTTTTCTCAATGTATACAATCATATTGTTTTTAAATCCAAAGTACACAAAGAACCAGCTTCACTTTATAATTTATCTTATAAACATCAGTGGGTGTTAAACATCAATTTTTTTTTAGCATCTTCATACTTTGGGTCCTGTTTTGGTCCAATTCTGTTGTCTCAGACTGCTAAATCTGCTGATTTTTAAAAATACTACTTGAACATGAATATCAAATATACTTTATGGTTAATTTTACTCATCTTCATCATCTTGTGCCTCTGTGTAATTGATAAAATTACATTGGCAATGTTTTCTATAGATGGAGACAAATATCTACAAAATAATATGCTTCAATAGTTGTCCAAATATCTTTAAATCTTAATTATGTGTGTACATTATATCCAGCTCACCAAGCAACCACATAGGCATAATTTTTTTTTCTCCATGTAGAGATTTCTAAGTGGATGAAAAGTATGTTCTAATTAATGACATAAATATTTAGGCTCTACTCAAAATTATGCTCTCACTGTAAGTTAATGTACTGACATTTGGTTTTTGTATCAGCATATGTGAATTTGGTTTCTTTGGGTTAAAGCCTTTACTACAATTGATCCCCACTCTGTGTACTGCAGAGCTTCTGGACCTGCAAAAAGGGGAAACAGGTTGGCAAGAGTGGCTCATCCAGAAAAAGACCATCTTCTGAGGGCCGATTTAGTAACCATTGGCTTCTCTTGATGGTAGCTCTAACTTTACTCTCTTAATTACTGTAGTAAATAGAGGGCCATGTGGTTTATTAAAAATTTTTAAGTATTATAGGAACTGTAAGAGAAAATAGAATATTGGTGAAACTGCTAGTAACACTTTTAGTCAGTCTGTGCTGCTATGATAGTCACAGACTGGGTAACTTGTAAATAATAGGAAATTTATTTGTCACAGTTCTGAAGTCTGGGAAGTGCAAGACAAAGATGTCAGCAGGTTTGGTGTCTACTGAGGGCACAGTCTCTAGTTCCAAAACAGTGTCTCATTGTTGCATTCACCTGAGGGAATGAACACTGTGTCCTCACATGTTGAAAGAATGGAAGAAAGCACTCCCTCAAGCCCTGTTGTAAGGACCATCATCCCACCATTGGAATGATGACTTCTTCCCTCATGACTTAATCACTTCTTAAAGACCCCACCTCTTAATACTATCTCATAGGTGATCAAGTTTCAACATAAGAATTTTTGGGGACACATTCACATCATAGCAATAACCTAACCAGGAAGGCAGAATTTTGGATATTACAAACCAAAGTGTTAAAAAAAATAATTATAGTGGTTCTTTTAACAATTTTAATAATAATATCTTCATATTTTATTTCTGAACTAATTAGATAGGTGAAGATCTAGTCTCTATTGTAGTGACCATGAGAATGAACTTCACAGACCACTAACTATAGGGAGTGCAATTAGCCAAGAGCCCCAGATACTGTGTTTAGAAATATGTGGCTTCCACACCTCCTCTGGGTCGTTTCCAGCCAATGACTGTGTGCAGCAGGAGTACAGATGCAGACCAATTCCTGAGAGACACTGGACTCCTCTGAAGGCTAAGCTTAGCTTAAGAATTCTCCTAAGGCTTTCCCAAACCTTTAAGCAGTGTAGGGTACTTTCACTTAACCACTTCCTCTTCTTCATTTGGGGTCAAAATTGCATCACAGTCTGATGGCTCTCAGCTTTCTCATCTCCTTCCCTATCTTCTTTCAAATGGGCATTTTTCTCAAATAAAATCTTTGCAGGTATAGCCCATTTTTGCATCTACTTCTTGAAAGACCATGACCAACACATCTAGAAACTTTCCTAAATTCTCTTCAACATTTATGTCATATTATACAAGGTCAGAATTCCAAATGGTAGAGCCTAGTCCCCCTGGGGTCAGAACATTGAAAGATATATCCTCTTGTCCACCAAAAAATTACCCAGAATAGGCAGAAGAAGCTTTAAAAGACCAGGTGGATATAATTTCCTGCCCAGTGGAGGTCAATTTATTTCAGAGCTTACTCAATGATTTATGAACTACATGATTGTATTGGCAGAAATGGAGATGACACATGAATAAGCACAGTAACAAGAATTTGCCCTCACCAGGATGACGTGGCCTTTGCCACTGCTGAGAACTGACTTTGCATGAAATGGTGACCAACCCCTGATTCCTGATAGGATGCCACATCCTGGGAGGACCAACGGACTAACTAGTAGTAAATTGGTTATATTATATCCCTTCTGTGATAGAGAAGGCAGTGTTTTGCCCTAACAAGAATAGACATGTATTCTGCATATGGATTTACCTTCCCTATTGGATATGCTACTGAGAGCCACATCATCAATGGACTTACAAATGTCTTATTTATGGCCACAACACAAATGACTTTTAGGGGAAGGACTAAGGGGGTTTGTTGATGTTCATGAATTTTTTGCTTTTACACATCACCTATCATCCAGAAACATGTGATATTACAGAAGGAAACAAATGAAGACTCGGAGCTCCAGCTGCCACACACTAGCTTCTAAGTTTAGGGTATAGTCTTATAGAATATAATATGTACTCTGAACCAGAAATCAGAGTATTGTGCTGTTTCCCATAGCCAGGATACTTGAATTCCAGAACGAAAATGTAGAACAGGGAGTGGCACTGCTTGATATTATACCTAATATTTGGTTTGAAGAAATTCTCAGCAACACAACTCTGGAATGTGCTGAGTTCTTAGTACCAAAGGGAGAAATGATTTTACAAAGGGACACAACTTTGATTCCATTGAGTTGGATGCTGAGTCTGCCACCTGATATCTTGAGCTCCTCCAAGAAGTTTTGGTATTAGATAAGATGATTAATCTGAACCACCAAGAGAAAAGGGAAATTACTGATGAAACCCCAGGGGGGTCCTGGAGTGCCTTCTAGAACTTCCAAATCTAATGGTTAAAATTATTAGAAGACCACAACAATCTCATATGATTTGGAACACCAAGGGCTTGTATCCATTTGGAATGAATGTTGAAGTTATTTCATCAGATAAATAACCTTGACCAGCTCAAAGAGAGAGAGAGAGAGAGAGAAAGAAAGAAAGAAAGAAAGAAAGAAAGAAAGAAAGAAAGAAAGA
>NC_045436.1:42942437-42951546 GCF_002776525.5 Piliocolobus tephrosceles | reverse complement strand
AGAAAGAAAGAAAGAAAGAAAGAAAGAAAGAAAGAAAGAAAGAAAGAAAGAAAGAAAGAAAGAAAGAAAGGAAGGAAGGAAAGAAAGAAAGAGAAAACATATAGTGGAGAAGGAAGATTGCTGCATACTTAAGATGCATGACAAGTTGTAGAAAAAAACTTGCACCACCTATCCAGAATATCGAGCTGAGATCATAGCAGAACTTCAGAAAGAATGGACATTACTGAGCAATCATACATGTGGATACAACTTCAGTAACAAACGAGATTTTTTGGTTAACACCTTTTGAGAATGGAATGGTCATGGTTTTGGTTTGGGAAAGAATACTTAAATAAGAGAATTATGGTGTATGTTGATGTTGGGCAGCCAGAGGGGTAGATCATAGTGGGAATTTGGCATTCTTTCTGGTTATGCAGCATCTGTACCTTCTACCTATATTTGGGAAATCTTGTACCCCATGAAGAGTCCACTTTCATTTACAGAAGCTCAATATGCCAAACGGTACTTTCCCAGACTTTGTCGCAATGAGGTGATGGATACATTGCCAGTTTCAGTCAATTAGGTGCATTTGCCCCAGCGTCTGAACCAGAAAGGAGTCATGCAAAGACATAACGATTATGCACAACTGGCAAGGCTCAGAGCAGTGGTAGTCCCCAGACCCAGTTTTCAGAGGTAGCACTGTATAGAGCTAAGGGCCAAGAGTAATGGAGTTGGAAGTCCAAGGTGAAGTATGAGTTCCCAAAACACCAGAGTGTTCACAGGACCAGCTATGAGGCAGCTATGAGGCATGACATTGTTGTAGGCTTCAAGTTTGTTCTCCAGCTGTGAATATTCTGTGAAATACCCAATATGATTCTAATGAAATTATATCTGCTTATAGTAGCCAGAGTTGGTTTCTGCTCTCTGCAAATGAGAACCTGATTAATATTCTGCCTCTTCTGAATGGGTGATTTGACAGACTTTTGGGGGAGAAGTGCTGTTACTACCCGCATTGAATGCATGTCTCTGGAAGGCATCCAAAGCCAGCACCAATCTGCCAGCTGCCTGTACAGTTTGAGTACTTTGTTTTAGGTCTGAGCAGGAGTAGCCCTGTCTCTGCTTTGGGAAGCTACCTGCCATGCAGCATGTACCCAGTTCTGCTGTATTGTTTCGGTTTTCCCAGATAATAAATGACAGAGCTGGGATTTATTAAGGTGTTCTGACTCCAAAGTCCTTGCTACTGATCACCATGTGCTACCGACTTTGAACAGTGAGGTCCCGCAGATGGGAAGGAGTCCTCTGAAGGTGAGTGGTCTCTTCGCGACTCTTCCAGATCATATCGTTAATAACCCATGTCATCTGACTGGCTACCACCTACTGACAATTGCAATCAATTTGATTAGCAAGCTGTATGCATTATTGACACTTCTAATATCATCTGCTTAACTGCCCCGCACCTTTCACATCATTAATGTGCAGATCTAATCTTTGCACTTGCCCTTCATCAGTGCATCTTTCACTCACTCACTTCCTCCCTCCAGAAAGAACAGCATGGTCTCAGCACCCTGTTCAGCCTCCCCTTCCTGCCTTCCAAAACTCCTGATGTGCTTCTCTCATTGCTCAATTTGGCTCTGTGCCAGTCCCAACAAGCGGAATAACAGTATTTTATAGTTCAGCTAGAAACTGCTTTTGAAATGGTGGGAGGTTCTGTGAAAAGAAGAGACCTTTAGACGTGCAGAAGCACATCTGACTAGGCTGTTTTAACCGAGTAAGAGCTTACCACACATAAAATGGACTTAATTTATCCACTTAATTTTGCACAGTATTCAGAGTAGGAGGCATAGTTTTGTTTAAGCAGAATCTTGCTCAGTTGATGATTACTACTGGTTTCCTATCAGAAGACAAAACAATGAGTGTCTCACTTGAAATACATAATAAGCCTCGAAAATTCTCCAAATCACCTCTCCTTTTTTTTTAAACATGCAGAAATGAAAGATGAGACAGAGAGAGCAGTATCATTGAAGATTAAACTACCATTGTCAGCGTTCTTAATACATACAGCTCATCACAGAAGTCACTAAACACATAGATTCCAGAAGACCACATCTGTGTACTGCTTCAGCAACACAATGAAGGGAGAATAAAATATTTTCAAGAAAGTTCACACCCAAAATGTTTATTTCAGTGTTTCCATTTTTCCCTTCATTACTTTCTGTTTCAGACAGAATGAAAATTGTGATAGAAAATTGCAGATGTTTTCCAATAGCTTATTCTCCTAAAATATTGATAGAATTTGTAATGAAAGTATTTTCCCTATTAGTGCCACCAAAACTAGCTAAGCATATGATTATTTAATAAGTAAAAAGCCACACATATAGTCAGTTCACAGAAGCTACAGGTACCAAAAAGGGTACAGAAGGGCTTGAGAAGGGGAAAGGAAGAAGTTTTTAAATGAAACTGAGAGCTGTGAGAATCAACTATTATAGGCAAGATCAAGCACCTATAAAAACAGCCCATTGTATGAAACAGCTTGTAAAAGCGTTGTCCCTGAGACTGAGGACTTGTAGCTATAAAGACCTAGATGTATTTTTAGAAAATTGTGCCTATAATAGATTCCACTGCAATATAAGTTGCCTAGAAGAGATAATGTCATGATTGCTAAAAACAGCAGAAGGCAGAGTGTGAGAAAGACCAAGTGCCCTCCAGCAGTGTCCAGAGACGCTAGGGCTGACTCCAAAGGCCAATTCTAGTCATGTAGCCAGAGACATCACTAGAGTAATGCAATCCTATAGGTGGCCAAAGCACGGAAGACATGTCTTTTAAGGAAATCTGACTCCTTTCTAATTCTGTGCTTGCCAGTAGACTTTCTGACTGACAGTTTGCTTTAAACATTGAAAAAGGAAGTTCTGTCTTGAATTAAGGGATTAGGATTTGTTGCCTTGTCGAATACAGATTTGAACATAAACTGGCAATCTAGTATGTAAACACTAGTCTTTAGAATGTTGACCATTGTAAATCAGTTTCTACTTCCTAATTGCTTCTTGGTGAACTAGCAAATATTTGTTGTTGCATCAGCAAAGCTGTAAGCTAGACACCTAGCTAGTGTTTCTACCCAATACTGGGATAAAGAACTGAGTTATGAAATTCCCATCCGAAAATCCCATAAAACTCTATGGAATAGCCTACTTCAGTATTTGTTGTAACGAGTACTACAGTCATTTAATTTGTTTATTTTTCCAGCTTGAAAAGACATGTGTTATTTAAACAAAGTTGAAATTTTGTGACTTGAATCTGCAAAATTTACAAAATGACAAACTAGTATAAATATGTGAAGACTCTGATCCTCATATAAATGTGTATTATAAATTTAGGAATACAATTATCACTGAAGAATAAAAATGTTATAAGTCCTATGTTTTTTCTTTGTAAACCTGTTACAATAAGAAGGTATAAATAATTATGAATTCTAATTCAGACCTTAATCTTCCAAGTACTGATTTTTACATATTGCTAGTCACATTAGCAAACTGATTTTCAGAACAAGGTTTTGATCAATTCTATTTTTTGATTTTCAGATAGGAATCTCATAATTCAGTTCTTTATCCCAGATAAAATTGTAAGGCATAAGAAATTTATTCCAATATTCCTTTAAATTTATCCAACAATCTTAGTTTGCTATTATGTGCCACTTCTACCTGTTTAAACATAGTACTAAACAAAACACTCCATTTAATGGGCCTTTTGAACATTAAACTCTATTGAGAGGAATGGGAGATGGACAGTAAATAAGTAAAAAAGATGATTTCAAGGCTATGAATCAAATAAAACAAGGTAACACAATTAGAGTGATGTATGTGTGTACACATGCATGTGCACACTCATATGTATGTTTGGGGGTGTCTCTTTAGATTGGATAGTTAGAGAAGGCCACCATGTGAAATGATATTTGAGCTGGAACCTGAATGAATGATGAAATGGAGAAGTCAGGTACAGATCTGTTGGGAGAGCATCACAGGTAGGTGGGATAGGACAGGCAAACCTCCGGAGGTGGGAGTAGAATTGGTGCATTGGCTGTGGTACCTTTCCATTATTCCCTCATTCCAGTGTTCACATCTTTAGAAGATCTCATCCCATTGATTATAGTTGATGTCTGTGACTTACTCTAGCCAATCTATAGAACATAACAAAAATGATGGATGTCACTCCTGTAATTATTTTATGTGATGATCCATCTTGCTATCAGACTTACTCTAGTCTCTCTCTCCCTCTGCTGTTGGCTTTGAAAAAGCACGCTTCCATGACTCCTACAGCCACAAGAAACTGAGTGCTTCCAAAAGCACACCAGTGGGAAGCAACACTTCCCTAGTTGAACCTTCACATGAGAACCCAGTCCTGGCCAACCCCTTGTTTGCAGCCCTATGAGACACTATGCAGAGGACCCAGCTAAGCTATATATTATACGGAAATGATGAGATAATAGATAAGTGGTTGTAAGTTGTTAAGTTTCTACTCATTTGCTACAGAACACAGAAAACAAACAAATGGTCCAGGAGCCAAGAATACACATTTGTTTGTAGGTAGAGTGACCCAGTGGGAGAGAAGGTGAAATAGAGGGTTAACTACATAGAACCTTAGGCCATACTAAGGAAACTGGATTTTATTTTAAGTGTGTTAGAAAGTCACTGGAGATATGTAAGAGGAGAGTGATAGCATCTTTTTGATGTGTTTAAAAGATCCCTAGCTACTTGTGAAGGGTGGACTATAAGGAGACAGTGTGGACTGAGAGACTTCTCAGCAGGCAGCTGCATTCATTTGTCTAGGTAAGAGAGTTGGTAGTGGAGAGACTGGCTTGGATGAAGGTAGTAGGAATGGAGTGTGGTGACAAAGAAGAGTCAGGAAAAAGTTTGAATACAGAGTTCACCAAATCCTAGCTATGTGGATTCAGCAACTGGAACTACAGTGATGCCTTTAGTGAAATGGAGAACTCAAGAAAGGTAAAGCTAGGTGACTCAGGTGAAACAAACAGAGAGAGGACAAAATCAGGGTGCTATTTTGACATGTTCAATTTTAGATGTCAATTAGATATTCAGGGGGGAAATGTCAAGGAAGCCATTGAATAGACAGATCTGGAACTCAGTATGAGTTATACATATTTGGAAGTAGTTGGAATACTGGTTGTAGTTAAAAACAGGAATGGGATGAAAATCATTGAGGGAGGAAGTGTTAATGTGCTATATAACTAAAACAATGAAATCAACATAGAAACTTTCTTCTGACAATGAAGAGAATTTTGCTTTGCCAACATTTAAACCAGTAGGCTATTATCACTATGTTCAACAGCATATGTAAAATATAAAATAAATATTTAATAGCGGGGGTTATGGAGATGTAGTAAAACCAAGTTCCACTGCAGTCCTCTTTTTGGCCAGCTCCCACATGGGACATACATTCCCACAGCCCCCTCACCACTGCCTCTTCATTCTACTTGACCTATTGATCTAGCCCCAAGAAACCTACTCTATTGGCTGACCTTCACCCTTTACTGGTTTTAAGTAATCTTTTACCTTCCAGGGTTTCAGACATTAGTAATACCTGTTTAAATAACAATTTCAATTTACTAGTTAGAAATTATTACTTCCAAAATAAAATTAGTTGATGGAATACACTTAAACTTTATCCTCTGTTTCAGTCTAATCAGGCTGCTATAACAAAATACCACAAAATGGTGGCTTATAAATAACAAAAAATTATTTCTCATAGTTCTAGAGGCTGAAAAGCCCAGGGTCAAGGTGCTGGCAGATTTGTTATCTGCTGAAGGTCCACTTTTCTGTTTCATAGATGACACCTTCTTGCCATGTCCTCATGTGGTAGAAGGGACAAAGGTCTCTCTGAGGCCTCTTTTATAAGGGCACTAGTCCCACTCATGAGGGTGTTGCCCTTGTGACCTAATCACCTCCCAAAGTTCACACTTTCTAATCCCATCATTTTGGGAGTCACTATTTCAACATGTGAATTTTGAAGGAACAGAAACATTGAGAGCACAGCACCGTCTCTTACATGTTAGTCATAGTAATGCCAACACATGACAATCAGTTTAGTATTATGGATTATAGTTGAAGAGGCAAATAAGTTGATAACAATAAATTAAGGTTCTACAAAGGCAGGATTGATTTAGTTAAAGGATACAAACCGATAACCCTCACTGAGTTTTTAACTGCAGGATTTCTCACTTCTCAACAGTAACTCTTATCTTTCTTTCATGAGCATGAAAAACCTAGAGCTTACAAGTGCCTCGGGCAAGTGAGTTTGAAGGTCTTCTTTGGATTGAATGAAAGATAATAATCAAAATCTAGGTCAAGATATTATTTATTCTATAGAGAATTGTTTAAGCTAATGCATTAAATTTAAGTCAGAACACATTTTAATATATGATTCATATGATGCCGATCAAATATTCTTAATGACTGCACACATTGTAATCTTATTCTGACTATTTTACTTTGAGAAATGTCCTAACATCAAGTAGTACAGCCATTAAATTATCATTACAAAGATATCAAACTTCCTTCATTGTATCTAACTATTTCTCAAGACACATATATGAGTTATGTGTTTGAAAGCTTTAGAAACTTACCTTTTCAGAAAGAAAATGAAAACAAAGGGTTTATGGTAGATACACTGAAACAGAATGTGAAAAAAAGGTGAAGAAAAAGGATCTAGTTTGAGACATAACAAGGAAAGTTTCCCCTCAGAGAACCAGAATTAAGTCACTGATAGTTATTATTAGCAATAGCACAGGTTAACATTTTTAATAATTATTTAAAAATATTAGAAGTGAAAAAATGATAACAAAATGTTATAAAATGGTGAACAATTGATAGGGAATAAAGACAAGTATCCATCATGAATACTTTTCCTAGGAGAGAATAAACTATACTGCATATGATTTACATTTCAACAAAATCACTCTAGTTTGTATTATATAACAAGTAAATATTTGATATTTAAGAGTATATAAATATACTACATTAAGGGTTTGCTTTAAAAGTTTCTTTGTCTTATCACTTCATTCATACAGTTGGTTATAAGCACTGGTTATATATAAAGAAACACGCATCCTACCACCTGTGAATTTAGGATAAAGTCAAAGCGAGTTCCAGCTCTCTGCTGAAAATAATGAAAACAGAACAAAATTGCATTCTCTTCTTACAGACTCCACATAGCAACAGGACAATTTGGAAAAATATTATTATAAGGTGTTAGGTAGAAATAGCATATTTGAGTGATGTTACAATAAGTTAGAGTTATATCAGAACAAATGTTTGAGTTATGTTAGAATAAGAGTTAGCACTGCATACCCTAAAGTCTAGAGAGGGGTTGGATGTGATAGCCAGGTACCTGAACTGTGGGGATTAGGAGTTATTCACAATGAAATTACACTTCCAGTAATGAGGATGGAAGAAAAGGCCACTTCTGATTATCACTTAAAAACTAAGGAGAGTGAAGCATGAGAAGAGCAACTGACTGGAGTTCTGTAAGGAAAGGTGGATCATGTGAGGGAGCATGGGATTATTGAGAGCAAGTCAGGTTTCTGGCTCCGTTTTATGACCAAAAACTGTATTTACCTTCCAACCAACTTCCTCATAAAATGATGACTAATGGCCACAAGGAGGCTAGACAGGTGTCAGAAATCTTATTTGCAAATGAATTTCCATAATTGTCAGTGGCTCAATAGTACCAGGAAAATTTTCTAGGCAAATGGAGAACATCTAGTCCAAATTATAATAGAGGAAATCAAGGTACAAAAAGATGATGATATTGTTTGGCTGTATCCCCACTCAAACCTCATCTTGAATTGTACTCCCATAATTCCCATGTGTTGTTGGAGGGACCCAGTTGGAAATAATTTGAATCATGGGGCAGTTTCCCCATACTGTTCTCATGGTCGTGAATAAGTCTCATGAGACCTGATGGTTTGATGAAGGGTTTCCACTTTTGCATCTTCCTCATTTTCTCTTGCCACTGCCATATAAGAAGTGCCTTTCACCTCCCGCCATGATTCTGAGGCCTCCCCAGCTATGTTCAACTATAAGTCCAATTAAAACTCTTTTTCTTCCCAGTCTTGGGTATGTCTTTATCAGCAGCATAAAAACAGACTAATATAGTAAATTGGTACCAGTAGAGTGGGGTGTTGCTGAGAAGATACCCAAAAATATGGAAGCAACTTTGGAACTGGGTAACAGGCAGAGGTTGAAGCAGTTTGGAGGGTGGTTCAGAAGATAGGAAAATGTGGGAAAGTTTGTAATTTCCTAGAGACTAGTTGAGTGGCTTTGCCCAAAATGCTGATAGTTATGTGGACAATAAGGTCCAGGCCAAGGTAGTCTCGGATGGAGATGAGAAACTTGTTGGGAACTAGAGCAAAGGTGACTCTTTTTATGTTTTAGCAAAGACACTGGCAGCATTTTGCCCCTGCCCTAGAGATCTGTGGAACTTTGAACTTGAGAGAGATAATTTAGAGTATCTGGCAGAAGAAACTTCTAAGCAGCAAAGAATTCAAGAATTGACTTGGGTGCTGTTAAATGCATTCAGTTTTAGAAGGGAAACAGCTTAAAAGTTTGAGAAATTTGTAGCCTGACAAAGCAACAGAAAATAAAATCTCATTTTCTTTTAGGAGAAATTCAAGCCAACTACAGAAATTTGCATAAGCAATGAAGAGCCAAATGTTAATCCCCAAGACAATGGGGAAAATGTCTCCAGGGTATGTCAGTGGTCTTCATAGCAGCCCCTTCCATCACAGGCCCAGGGGCCTAGAAGGAAAAAGTGGTTTTGTGAGCTGGACCTGGGGTCCCCAAGCTGTGTGCAGCCTAGCAGCTAGGTTCTTGGCATCCCAGTCACTCCAGCCATGGCTAAGAGGGGCCAATGCAGAACTTGGGCCATGGCTTCAGATGATGCAAGCCCCAAGCCTTAGCAGCTTCCATGTAAGTTGAACCTGCAGGGGCACAGAAGTCAAGAATTGAGGTTTGGGAACCTCTGCCTAGATTTCAGAAGATGTATGGAAACACCTGGATGCCCAGGCAGAAGTTTGCTGCAGGGGTGCAGCTCTCATGGAGAACCTCTGCTAGGGCACTGC
>NC_045436.1:42741147-42942427 GCF_002776525.5 Piliocolobus tephrosceles | reverse complement strand
TGCTGCAGGGGTGCAGCTCTCATGGAGAACCTCTGCTAGGGCACTGCAGAAGGGAAATGGGGGGTTGGAGCCCCAACACAGAGTCCCTACTGGGGCACCACCTAGTGGAGCTGTAGGAAGACAGCCACCATCCTCCAGACTCCAGAATGGTAGATCCACCTACAGCTTGAACTGTGCACCTGGAAAAGCTGCAGATACTCAACACCAGCCTGTGAAAGCAGCTAGGAGAGAGATTGTACCCTGCAAAGTCACAGGGGTGGAGCTGCCTAAGACCATGGGAACACATTTTTGCATCACCATGACCTGGATGTGAGACCAGGAATCAAAACAGATCATTTTGGAGCTTTGAAATTTGACTTCCCCACTGGATTTTGGACTTGCATGGGCCCTATAACCCCTTTGTTTTGGCCAATTTTTCCTATTTGGAACAGCTGTATTTACCCAATACCTGTACCTCCATTGTATCTAGGAAGTCACTAGCTTGCTTTTGATTTTACAGGCTCATAGGCAGAAGCGACTTGCCTTGTCCCAGATGAGACTTTGAACTGTGGACTTTATGCTTAAATGAGTTAAGACTTTGGGGGACTGTTGGGAAGGCATGATTGGTTTTGAAATGTGAAGACATGAGATTTGGAGGAGCCAGGGGTGGAATAATGTGGTTTAGCTTTGTGTTCCCACCCAAATCTCACCTTAAATTGTACTCCCATAATTCCCATGTGTTGTGGGAGGGACCCAATGGGAGAGACCCAGTGGGAGAAAATTTGAATCATGGAGGCAGTTTTCTCCATACTGTTCTCATGGTAGTGTATAAGTCTCATGAGATCTGATGGTTTTAGCAGGGATTTCTGCTTTTGCATCTTCCTCATTTTCTCTTGCCACTGCCATATAAGAAGTGCCTTTCACCTCCCACCATGATTCTGTGGTCTCCCCAGTCATGTGGAACTGTAAGTCCAATTAAGCCTCTTTTTCTTTCCAGTCTCGAGTATGTCTTTATCATCAGCATGGAAACAGACTAATACAGATCAAATAATTGTCCAGAAATAACAAGAAGCAGAAGAATGCAGGCCAGCTTAGTCTTGCAAAGGCAGGGCTCTCTCCAAAACACTACAAAAAGGATAATATCTTATCTCCTCTTCAGAGACAAGATAGATCATTGAAATTCACAAGCCCCAAACTGCTTTTTCAGCCAATATGTCCAACTTTCTCCCAAGCTAAATCATAGTAAATCAGAGAGAAATAATATGACATAATTGATTTGAGTTTTATCTTCTTTTATTTCCTCTTTTATTTCTTGTAAAGTTGCTAATGAGCAGTAAAATGGCCAAAAATCAGAAAAGAAGAGAAAGCAAAGGATGTAGGAAACCCACAAAATGACTAATCAGCCCCAATGTAACTGAGTATTAACACTAACATATTTATCTGGTGCAGATCAAAAGCTTTCATCATGTTCTGAAATCTCAACGAACTCAAGTAAATCAGGACCTAGTAGAATAATTTCTCTGGAATATAATGGTTCGCCATTCTCTCCCAGACTGTGCTGAAGCTTTATTATCTGAAACTTTTAAAAAGTTTAAACTTTCTTTGGTAGTAGAATCATCTCTTTAAGTGAATTCTGATAAGCTTCATGTCTAAATCAGAGCTACTCTGGTTAAATTCTGCATGGGGTTCTGGCTTTTCCCTCTTCCCCCAAACTATGATTTGTTATAAACTGTAGTTTAAGAATTTCTTTGTTCCAAGTTGTTTTTTAATAAAGCATCAGATGGTTCAAACTAAAGCAACATAAATTTACAGCAGAGAGGTAGTCAAAGTTTCCTCTCACATGCCCAAAGCATTTACCAGTTTCCAAATGTACAAAGTACCTTGGTAATTATTTGTCATTTGTGATTCTCCTCTTCTTATGTTTCTAAAATTTTGCAGAGTCTGAGACTGTAAAAATAGTCACTTTGCTGGCATGAAATGGTGGCACCAAGCTGAGGATCAAAAAATCATTATCTATTTTATGACAAGTTATGAAACAAATGACATCCTGGGTTCTTAATAATTTTAATACGGGCTCCTTCGTTTTTCTTGCAGTTTTATGTTTCACAGGGTAACAAAGTACACTTCGTGTGCGTGTTTTAGGTGCCACAAATCCATATCCATGTTGCATAAAACATACCTTAAGATGACATTCTTAAGATACAGATTATTCTAAATTCCTTTCAATCCAGTCAAATTCCTTCTAGTTCTGTATAGAAAAGTATGGAACTTTAAAAGGAGACTTTAATCTATAAAATATTTACTATATTGGCCGGGCGCGGTGGCTCAAGCCTGTAATCCCAGCTCTTTGGGAGGCCGAGACGGGCGGATCACGAGGTCAGGAGAGCGAGACCATCCTGGCTAACACGGTGAAACCCCGTCTCTACTAAAAAAAAAAATACAAAAATCTAGCCGGGCGAGGTGGCGGGCGCCTGTAGTCAGTCCCAGCTACTGGGGAGGCTGAGGCAGGAGAATGGCATAAACCCGGGAGGCGGAGCTTGCAGTGAGCTGAGATCCGGCCACTGCACTCCAGCCTGGGTGAGAGAGTGAGACTCCGTCTCAAAAATAAAATAAAATAAAATAAAATATTTACTATATTTACCTTCTTATAATATTCATCTGTTTTAAGCCTTCTATTTTAAAATTAATATTCTCATTTTTTTCCTCTTAGGTTGTGATGATTAATTTTATGTGTCAACTTGGCTAGGCCATGGCATCCAGATATTTGATCCAATACCAGTCTAGATATTGCTGTGAAGGCGTTTTTTAGATAAGATTAACATTTAAATAAATAGGTCTTTTTAAACAAGATAATACAGGTTTTTATTTTATTTGTTTATTTTTGGTTCTATGCTTGCAAAGATTTTATTTTGTTTTAATCAACAAGTAATTGTATATATTTATATATAATTATATATATTTATATATGTTTATGTATATTGTATATATACAATATGATGTTTTAAATGTAAGCTCTTATTTATTTTTTATTTTTGGGAATTTGATTTTTTTTCTTTTAGTTTTAGATGACACGCAATAATTGTACATATTTATGGGATAAAGAGTGATATTTTGATAGGTGTATACAATATGTCATGGTTCAAATTAGGGGGATTCATATATCTGTCACCTCAAACAGTTATCATTTGTATTGTGAACATTCAAAATCCTCTTTTAGCTTTTTGAAAACATGTAATAAATTTCAGTTAACCATATTCATCTCCCAGTGCTGCAGAATCCCAGAACTCACTCCTCCTATCTAGCTGTAATTTTGTACCTGTTGAACAACCTCTTCCCATCCTCCCTGCCCACTATCCTTCGAGCCTCTAATACAACTCTACTCTCTACTTCCATGAACTCAGATTGCTTTTTAGCTCCGACATATGAGTGAGAATAAGTGGCATTCATCTTATCATGCTTGACATTTCACGGAACATACTCTCCTCCAGGCTCATCCGTATTGCCACAAATGACAGGATTTCATTGTTTGTTAAGGCTGAAGAGTATTCCATTGTCTATACCACATTTTCTTTATCCATTATTCTGTCGATGGAGACTTAGGTTGATTCCATGTCTTAGCTATTGTGAATAATGCTGCAATAAATACGGGGGTGAAGGTATCCTTCTGATATACTGTAAATCAGTAGGCTGAGTAAAGCAGGTTACCTCATCCTGTCAGTCGAAGGCATATATGATACACAGTATAGGAAAAAAGACAAACTGGTTTCTCCTACTATCTACTCAAAACCACACTTCTAGTTACCCAAATGCGTGGGCTTTTATACCCCCAACAAGTAATTATCCAGCAGACATCAGCCAGGTGTCCTATAGTTCAAGTCAATTCTGATACTATTGACCTGGAGTTAGAGACAGATCCCATAGGTTAAGGGCTCAGTCCCATAAAACTTCCCCCAGCTTCAGATACCGATCATAAATCCAGTCCTCTGGAGCTTCTGATCAACTGGCTATAAGTTGGGGTTCACAGGGCCCCACCTCAGGTTTGATCGTTTGCTTCAATGGCTCACAGGACTCCAGAAAAACACTTTACTTATGTTTACCAGTTTATTCTAAAGCATGCAGACTCAGATGGAAGAGATGCACAGGGCAAGGAATGTGGGAAGGGGTGCAAAGCCTCCATGCCCTCTCCAGGTGCACCACCCTCTAGGAACCTCCAGGTGTTCAGCAACCTGGAAGAAAGCTCTTCAAACCCCATAGGTTGGGGAGTTTTATGAAGGCTTCATTATGGAGGCATGATAGATTATTAACTCAATCTCCAGCCCTTCTCCCCTTCCTGGAGGATAAGAGTGAGGGTTAGGGCTAAAAGTTCCAAGCTTATAATCATGGTTTAGTCTTTCTGGTGACCAACACCCTTTCAAGAGTCCATCAAGAGTCACCTAATTAGAACAAAAGATACTCCTGTGTCCTAGGAAATTCCAAGGGATTAGGAACTCTGTGTCAGGAACCAGGGTCAAAGACCAAATATTAGAACTATTAGAACAAAATATTCTCTTAGCAAACCTATTGCTCAGGAAATGACAATGGTTTTAGGAACTTTGTGTCAGGAACCAAGGATGAAGACCAAAATCTATATTTCCTGTTAATCACAGTATCACACACACACACACACACACACACACATTTTCACTCATTCTGTGCATTCTGTTTCCCTGGAGGATGCTGACTAATACACTTTCTCATTCTGGCCTGGCACACACTCTTACTTACCCTTGCTTTCACAGAGAAGACCACTAAAATTCCAGTGGAGGCCATGTCAATATTTCTTATAAGCTGTATGAACATAAGCATCTCTTATTAATTGCTGTTGATTAGCCAAAAGGCAAATACTTAATTAAACATTGAGAGATAATAAAATTGCACATGAATTATCTATCTAAGAGCACATAGGTCCGTACATTTCATTAAGATGGTTTAACTAATAATCATGTCTCTTATACCCAGTCCTTGTTTGAGCAGATAGATTGTTTTAAAAAAAGAAAAAAGGTTCCCTAGAGGGAGGGTGTTGTTTTTGCTAAAGTCATATATTTGTTGATTTGTATTTAGTTTGCTATTCATCCATGTTCCTTTAGAAGCACGGTTGATCTCACCACAGATAAACATTTTGTTTGCTATTCTTGAATATGTATACCAAGGGGAGATATTGACCAGTTTGAATGACAATGAAGCCTCTTCAAAGAAAAGATTTAGCTAGTGGGTGAGCAAAATTCAGTTCTCCACTGTTTGTCCTATGTCCTGATATTTCATAAGGCTTTTCTTGGTGCTGTTGTCTGTGGATTTACAAGGAGCAAAAGGGTGTCTTGCATTGGCTAAGTGGGTTTTGAATGTTTACTTAAGACACAGACTTTAATTTGGTTATGGGCTGGGTGTGGTGGCTCACACCTGTAATCCCAGCACTTTGGGAGGCCAAGGCCAATGGATCACCTGAGGTCAGGAGTTTGAGACTAGCCTGGCCAACATGGTGAAACCCTGTCTCTATTAAAAATATAAAATGAGCCAGGCGGGGTAGTGCACACCTGTAATCCTAGCTACTCAAGAGGCTGAGGCAGGAGAATCGCTTGAACCTGGGAGGTGGAGGTTGCAGTGAGCTGAGAGTGTACATTGCACTCCAGCCTGGGAGACAAGAACGAGAACCTGTCTTAAAAAAAAAAAAAAATGGTTATGAAACCAAAGGGCTATTTTGATCAGATCTGCCTGCCCTGCTTGCTTCTGGTCACTTGTTTTTTGTCATGTTTTTTCCTTTTTCCATGAAATGGAAGGCCATGGTAGCTAAGGGCCTCCCCACTGAATGCTGAAAGCTTAACTTTCCCTGGCTACTTTATAGATACCATTTATAGGTCACCATAGTAATGGTTGCTTCTGTTGTTTTTCAGGAACTTAAGCCAGCTCCTGTCCAGTCAAACCGGTTGAGACCACTGACCCTTCAACTTGGCCTGTGCAAGTGCCCAGGAGGTGGCCTTTCATTATCCGAGGGCTGAAACCTTGTCCTCAGATCATCCTAATGCCACCATTTTCTGTACGCATGTCCTAAGAACTGCCATAAATCCCAACTATGCTTGTCCACAATGAACCTGTTACCTCATTGTTCTCCATTGCTAGTCATCTTTTTTCACGCCTTATATCACTCCACTTCCCAAAACCATAAAGATCCCTAAGCCTTATCCTGGGGGAGGCATATTTGAGAGCTATTTTCCCATGCTCCCCCATTCCCCCACCACATGTCAGCCTTGTGAGTATATCTTTTCTCTTTTGCAAAACCTATGTCACAACGATTGATTTACTGCACACAGGCAGAACTGTTCTGTGTGCAGAACTGACCCGGACCTGGCCTGTAACAGTTACTTCAAGAAGCAGGAAAAAACCTAAATGTTTCCACTGTTTCCCACCCAGGACGGAACCGAAGTAGCTGTGCAATCTCCACTAGAAGCCTTCTGAGCGTGCTACTGAAGAGGATGAGGCAGGAGGCTTCCAGAGTCAGGAGGCTTCCAGAGGCAACAGCCAAGACTAAGCCATCAACCACAGGGCCAAACCCAGTAAAAAAGAGAAAAAAGAACACTTCCAGTTAAAGAACGGCTGCAATTACGCTGTTCCTTTTTTTTTTTCCCCCATTAACATGTCCTTCCTTTTATGACGGTGAGAGTTAATATTAAGGTGTGCGTGTATGTTTGTTAAACGATCTCACTTTGCAATTTAAAGTTTGCAGTTAAATTAATACTTTGGTTCTATTTCTTTTAAAAATATGTTTGAAATTTTCTGTCTTATGAAATCCCATTGGCTGAGAAATATCAGCCTACATACAGGTTTCTTACTTATGTTTGATGCTGCTGCTTCCAAATTCTAGCAATTCTTCCTCTCATGTTGCAAGAGTGTGTTTCTATGCAATGGGGAACACATGATTGTTATCTTTACGGTGCAGGTGGTTGATCTGTGAGACCAGGTGGCAGATGGCACAACAGGAGTGCTTGACACAAAACTGTTAAAGAACATGTTCTCCTTTAATGAAATGGAGCTAGAATGACCCAGGAAAGTGTGCACATAAATTTCTCTAGCACTGAGTTTGTTTCTTATCTTAAATGAGATCAGTAGGAAAACCAAGGCTATGCTCTATAGATGAACTTTAAGGATTGTTTACACAGCGTGGGCCAGTGTCTGGGGCTGCAGATTGAGGAGAATTACACCATTAACTGGGCTGAAAAAGACCCTAATAAGTCTCTGAGTTGCATATTCACTCTAGCAGGGAGTAACTTTGCATTGTTTCTCTAATTCTGCATGCTACTCCAGCTGCATCGATAATGAAGACAAACATGGCATAGACATATTTAAAACCATTTTGAACATACTATCCAAAGGATTACCTGTAAGAATAATGTTCAGAAAAAAGATCACCTAAACTTGTTCTAGTACAAAGCTACTAATTTTATAGCTTAGTTGTTTTTATTGGCCACCTCAGGTTTACTTTACAAATTTACATTGTGTCATTGAAATGCCGAATGTAATAATTCTTTTTATTGTCACAGTCACAACATCCTTGAGATTCATTCCTATATTTGTTTATTCACTTGATTCACTTGTTTCTTTTTGTTTCTTTTATGGGTCAGGCATTGTACTATGTACTGGAGACACCTAATTAAACAAGTGTAATGCAGTAAGTAATCAAGTGTGGGAAGTTCTAGACAGGGGCAAGCTGGAAGCGCTAAGGGCTAGTATGCACGGCCAGATTGATGTTTCACAAAAGAAAACCAATCCTAATCATCACCCTCTTTTTGCTCTTCTTTGTATCTGCCTTAGGCATGCCTACCATTTAATGCTAACAAAGATGATACATCCCATTCCTTTCTTTCCTGCTCAAGAACATGGTAAATTTGAAATCCTAAGAAATTCTGACTGATTTAAATCAGGGGCTTAGTAGAGAAGTGGTGATTTATTAGCACTGCTGAACACCATTTATTGATTTAAGACTTTTAGAGAAACTGCTGCTAAGTTATCTGTTTCTTGTTTGAATGGAAACTTAAAACAACCACAGTAGTAGCAAACACATAAGCATGAAAATAGAGGCTTAGCTGGAACATTGGAATGAAGACTGAAGAGGGCTGGATGCAAAAACTTGGGTAACACCAAAGCAGGCTGATTTACACACAATTCCAAAATTGCTACTAGCAGAGAAGACCAGAGTGAGCCCAAATGAAACCTGCAACCAGCTGAGAGCCCCTCAAGTTAAATGCAGAGACTTTTATTCTTGTGTGCAGTTATTTAGACTGAAAATGGAAACGTGCAACTGTGAGGCAGATCTCATTCATGCATAATTGAAACACCCAAGGGTAAAATACTGAGGCACAATGGATGACATTTGATAAAAAGAGAGCAAGGAAAAAGAAGAAGTTAAAAACAAGATACAAGACCCTGGGGACCACAGAGAAGAATACCTGACATAGGCCAAATAATCTCAAATAAAAATATCCAAATTACTAGACAATGCAAATATAAAGACAAATGCATGGGAGAGACATGAGGATTGGGTAGGGAAAATGCCTAGAACATGAAACATTCAAGGGATGAGTCACTGGTGAAGGAAACCCTTATTCTAACAAAATGCAACCAACAAAGTATTCATATAGTATTTTCAAATAAGTGGGAACTAAAAACAAGCACAAGATTCACTGTCTTTAAAAAAGTTATATTCTAAATTACTATATATGTCTATTCATACATATAACTATGTAGCATATGTATACATAAATATTTAAAATTTCTTTAACTTACTGGGAGAGGAGTGGTATGTGTGCATATGTGAATATGGATGTAGTTGGCTTGCAAATTGTGCATGATAAATTCCATTTTGTTGGGGAAATTTGCAGAAAAGATTTGCAAGAAGTATTTTAAGAATGAAAATGATGAGCTGAGAAACAATGGGCAATTAATGCAGTCATCTTGGCTATTTTTCTTGGCAAAGTCACAGGTGGTTTAATGAGCATTTATAATGCATTAAGCACAATCCTAGATACTCTGGACTATCCCATTTAATCTTCTGAGAAGACTCCCCTGAGAAGAAATTATTACTCTCATTTTAGGATGGCGATTCTGAGGCTCAGAGAAGTTAAGTCCCATAATCTTGTCTGAATCCAACCCACACTCTTCCCATCGCACACTTGCTCCATTCCCTTTGAGAGATGAAAGGGAATAAAGTAGTTGAATAAAATAGCTGAATAAAATAGTTCTCAGTGCACCATTTCCAGTGTTAGGCTAAAAATTCTTCGTTCACTCAGATAATGTGCCCTTTCACTAAGCAAACTCAATGTTGCAAAAATAAATCCAAATCAAAACCAATGCTATTCATCACCCTCTTTTTATCTGCCTTAGGCATGCCTACCATTTAATACTAACAAAGATGATAATTCCCATTCCTTTGTTTCCTGCTCAAGAACATGATAAATTTGAAATCCTGAGAAATTCTGACTGATTTAAATCAGGGGGTTAATAGAGAAGTGATGATTTATTAGCACTGCTGAAACACCATTTATTGATTTAAGACTTTTAGAGAAACTGCTGCTAAGTTATCTGTTTCTTGTTTGAATGGAAATTCAAAACAACCACAGTAGTAGCAAATACAAGTACTTTTTTTTTTGTTAAAAAACAATGAGGCCTTTACATTGCCTACTAATTCTGTAGATTAGTAAGATGTGGTTCTGTGTTTAGGTCCCTATCTTCCCCACTTTCTTTTATCCCTTGTAATGAGAAGGAAACCTAAGGAAAGGCATCTTGTACCAGTGGGAATATAGGCAAGTTGTAGGAAAATGATTCATGCCAGATAACCTCTACATTTTCCATAGATATTTCATTAACTAAGAAAGTAGACATGAGGCATCTAATCCTTAATGTCAGCAGAGGGTTAATATATACTCTATATAGACCAGGCACTGGGACTTCAAAGAACTGTAAGTCACAGTTTCTACCCTCTGGAGACTTAAAATAAATCTACTGATGTCCAAACATGTACATATGTGTACTTGTAAACGCGTGGAAGACAAGTGATAAATGCCTCATGGATGACATATGCAGTAAGTGCTACAAGAAATTAGATAAAAGTCATCGAAGCCTGGGGTTCATTCAGCTTCCAGCACATGTGCCTGCAAGGTTTATATCCATATATCAAATATTGCCACATCTGCGGTTTTCTGAAGACTTCAAAATGACTTAGCTTTGAAGAATCCTGGTCTGGAATCCTGGTGGGCCCATTCAGGTACTATGGAAATCTAGTGCAGCTCAGTAATGATGTGGAAACAGAGGCATAGAGGGGCTAGATAATTTGTTGCAGGTCATACGGATAGCCAATTTATGCAAAAGTATCTTTGGGAGTAAATATGTTCTATTCTCTATGTACATCTATTACATATACTTTAATTGTATATACTTCTACTATATTAAAAATATCTCCATTAGCTGGAATTTGGGGCTGGTTATAAACCAAATGGAACATATTGAACTGAAGGAATTAAGCAACCATGGTTATAACATGACTGATAGTTTTTGTGGCCTAGAACACATCCTTTAACCTCACTGGTGGCCAGCTCTCCCATCTGTAAGAGAAAAGACATTGACTTAATGATGTCTATGGTCATTTCTAGCAACGGGATACCACGATTTAATGATTCTAAATCAGTACTCAGTATTATCCTCCTACCAACTTCACAATCTCTTTCTTTTTGAGTATTTTCTTTTTCCACTTTTTTGTAGTGTCCATGCCCCCATGTATTTACATTGCGACTGAATGGGCAAAAAAATCAATGAAATGACTCATTGCCTTTCTACTTCACCTAAGGTCCTTATGAAAACTAGTAGCAGTACTGAGACTGGAATTGAGATAGTTAAGCATTCCCCTGCTATTAATACTTTCTTTTCCATGGCAAACATATTCCATTCAATTTTGTATGATTTCTATCCTAAAGTCACCTGGAAATCTTATAATTGTCCACCCCTTTCCCATCTCAAGGAACCTGTGCAAATCAACTCTGGCTTCCTGAGAATTAGTCTCCACATCATGGTCTGAATTTGTAGAAGTAGTTCTAAGGGCAGCAATTCCAAGTCAGGTGGAAAGGAGGCTATGATAGTGTCTTTATCTTCAGAAACACTTATCTTTTCTTTCCTAAGATGAAACTAAGAATTTGCTTTTTACAGAAAATACACATACCCTATAATAGAATAAAAACCAATGCAACTTTTGGGGTTCATCCACCTCTTCTACCCCCAAGGACTGCATCCTCAACCAAAAGAAGAGGGAGGCATTTTTATCCCATTCTCCTAGAAAGAACTTCAGGGGAAAAGAGTAGGAGTGCTTCCAGCAACTTGGAGAACTCTAGGAACTGGTTAGTCTTATCTAATAGAGAAAGAATGGCTACCTTTCCAGCTCTACCAGATGATGGCCATACTCCCATAGACTTCTCCTGAGCCAGGACTATGAGTCACTTTCTTTAATGAGGTTGACTTCATTGCTCACATGGTGAGCAGCCATGTCTTCAGAGACTGGGCTCACCACAGGTAAGTGCTCTTCCCAATCCCAGCCTGGACTCCTACCAATACAGTGGAGGAAGAGGCAAACAAATATGGGGTGCTTATTTTTGTTATAAAGAACCATGAGCTTATTCTCTTTTCATCCGGTGTGGAGAATGATTTAACTCTCTTAAATTGCGGGCCACTTCTGCTTGAGAGATAGATGTTTCAAGGCAAATGGTATCTATTGGGAATTGGTACACAGTGTATTAGTACTTCTCAATCCTGGGTAGATATTTATTTATATATGCATCTGTGTACTGTTTCACCTGTGAGTTGCTTTTATTTTTCATGTGGGCATCCAAGCCCCACCTCAGAACGACTAAATCAGAATCTCAATTGTTGGGCCCAGACATCTGTTAGCATTTTGGTTGTTGGGTGAAAATAGAGAGAGAATGTCTTTAATGGATAGCTTCTGTATTCTTTTGGAATTATTACATTTAATGTGATTAAGATAAAATGATTAATTGTGCATATGTTCATCCTTTTGTTACTAGATCATTTTTGTCCCCTTCTGATTTTCTAAAATTCCCCCCAAAAAGTTATGATTTAACTAACCATTAGATTGAAAAGACTGTCCACTGATGATAATTGGTGGATATTGACTGTTTAGCTAATTCTAGTTCTAACAGAAATTCTATAACTTAAAATAATTATCAGTGAATATTTACACCCAATAAGAAGATAAAAATGTCATAAAGCAATAAATGCTTTTCCTCATCTTGTGGAGAAATCCACAGTGGTAAAAGCCTTTGACTTTGCTGCCCTATTCCACCCAAAGCCCACATGGAAATTTCTAAGAGTAACTGGGGAAAGGAGAGAAGAAACAGATTCATAAGAACACTCTAAGAGCCCACTAATGAACCCCTGGATCTGTAAGAAAAATATTGTAAACTATAATTCAGCAACATGTTAAAATGTTACACTGAAAAATGATACCGTGGTATCAAAGGCAGGGGGCAAAATGGTGATTTTTTAATATTCTATCAATAAAATGAACAGTGACTTGGAATTAAGGGTCTATTGCTTCATATGACCCGCTTTCAGTGATTTCCATTTGAATTCTATGTAAAGCATGCTTGAAGGAAGAAGCTAAGAGAATATTTTTATGAGACTCCATGAAACACAGTTATCCAGGGTTACTTTAGTGTCAATGTGAGCATCAGAAAGGGAAACATTCTCTTCACTACTGGATAACAAATGAGATGGCTTTAAATCACAGAAGACCCAGAAGGTTCCTAATACTCTCAGGGAGTATCAATACATGGCACTTTTGGTTTGGGTGCCAACCTTGTTATGAAACGCACCATGGATAATGGCCATAGTGAGGAGGTTTGGAGGTGACATGTACATGAAAGTGGCTCCAGTCAGACAGGAGGACCATGGTGGATACACTGTAGACTATAACTGGCTAACTTGTACCTAGGCACGTATAAAATATTTCTCAAGATGTTAGAAATCAGGGAGTGAGATTTTACAAGAGTATAAGGTAGTGGATGAACAAGCAGAGTCAGAGAAACTGGTGAGATTAGCTCCACTGCTGTTAATACTATCCCTTATCTAATGTAATGGTAATGTCTGGGGAACTCCAGTTACATATAATTACTGGTTCATTTGGGTTAACAAGATGTTACTATTGGGAGAATTAAAAGGATATTATCAGTCATTTCAACTACAATACATGTAGTTTAATCAGATTGTTTTTCTGAAGTCAAGCTGTGGTCGCCTTCTCTGTAGGAATATGAATTTTGAAGGACAGAAGAAAAGTAGAAAGAGGATTTTTGTTTTGTTTTTTTTTTTTATACATAGGGCACTTCTCTACTATATAGCAATAGATTATAAAGATTTGTACAGCCTTCATGCAGTGAAATGACACGGTGCATCTGGGAGAGGAGAAAGTATATTAATAGACAAACTTTTAAAATGCCAAAAGGGAGCTGGGAGGGTCCACACAAACTTTGAAATTTAAGGGAGGAAGAATCTCATATTCAATCTTCCTCATCTCAGCTAAGCACAATGTTCCGTACGTCTTTCTCAAATTCCCAGTTCTTGCCATCCATCCCCATTATCCCACTGAGCCTGGAGTGTTGAGAATATGGCTGGTGGAGGAGTGGAGGGAAACTCAAGTCCTGGACTATGAGTCTCTGCCCATCATTCCTCATCTATGGATTAGTGACAACTGGTGTAACCAGCCTGTCCTAGCCTTGTATGTCTTCCATAGTATTTCACTATAATTTAATCTATAATATGTATATACTTTATAAGAGAAAGAAAATGCCAACTTCATATAAACATGTGTTTTCAAATACGCTCCTTTCCATTATTAACTAATATTTGCTGTGTACATGCAAGATACATGCAAAGCACTATATCACTGGCTTTAAAAGGCAATTTGGTTCCTACCATGTTAATCCAAATGTTCCAATTAGTTTAGTGCTTTCATAATTATGTGTAATTCGGTTTGCATTTATGCATGAAATGTTTATTTCCATAATTGTAACAAGCACTTAAATTAATTATACCATAACCTCTTGATTCTATGGGCCAACTGTTGAGTCTTTTTGTTAATATTTTAGAGTCAGCCCTTTTTATTTTTTGAATTTCCCCCCTGCCTTTGATGTGTTGTTTCTTATCCTTGTTTGGAATTCTCTATGGAATATTCTCAGAATAATCTTGCAGTTTTCTTTTATGATTGAAACTTTGCATTTTAACAGTTGTCTGGAGATAGTTTCTTCCTTGTGAAATATCAGTTTTAATAACAGAAAAAGAAAAATGCCATAAATCTGCACTAACCACATAAAGCTGAAGTCTCTGAGAGACTGATTAACATGGAGACTCTACACAGGTTTTTCAATAATTAGAGGATGTGCTTGCATGGAGCCACAACTGCTCAGGCCTTGAAGCCATTTCCCAGGGCAGCCAGCGATTATTACAGCCTGGAGTACATTCCTTATATTCTATGCCTCTAGCTATTGAAGCTGTTTTCAAATAAAGGTCTCTTAATTTCACAAAAAGTTAACATCACCGTGGATGAACAACACTTTTCTGCTAATACCTTCGCTACTTAGTTGGGAGATGGCCCTCGGAGAGCAGGCAATTAGAAATTTCTAATTTGTTGTTCACTCACCCATAAAAGGTTAAGAACATTCTGGTCTCTGATTACATGAACCAAGCAAAGGCCAGACCCAGCCTCCCACAGTGCCTTAGCTAACTGCCTGCCCTATCAGCAAATGCTGCTGAACATTCTCTTCAGAGCACACGAGTGTGTGCGCAGTTTCACTGTGGGCTTGAGTATTTATTTATTTTTGTCTCTGTAAATTACAGATAGCAAATATAGTATGGAAAAGATTGTCATTTTTCTTTTTGGTACAGAATTTGGTACATCATTACCACAAATTAAAGGCTAAATGTTAGCTATGATACTTTTAGAGGAGAAAACCCACGTGATAGTTCATCACCAATAGCCATGGAGTTCTACTTTCTGATGCATCATTGCTTGTATGGTGTGGATGTAATAATGCAGCATTACTAACAATGTAGATGTCCATGTAGCTTACCATATTATTATTTTATATCAAAAAGTGCTGATTTCTTGACTATATGATACAGCTTACAAAAACATAAAGCTTCTGCCTAGTGAACTTGCTATCTATTTAATTTTAATTTTATTTTATTACTTTATTTTGAGACGGAGTCTCGCTCTGTCACCCAGGTTGGAGTACAGTGGTGTGATCTTGGCTCACTGCAACCTCTGCCTCCAGGGTTCAAGTGATTTTCCTACCTCAGCCTCCCAAGTAGCTGGAATTACAGGCGCATGCCACCGTGCCCAGCTAATTTTTTGTATTTTTAGTAGAGATGGGGTTTCACCGTGTTAGCCAGGATGGTCTCGATCTCCTGACCTCGTAATCCACCCATCTCAGCCTCCCAAAGTGCTGGGATTACAGGTGTTAGCCACCATGCCCAGCCTGGACTTGCTGTCTAAATAAGCAACACATAATGTAAATGCCAAGAGAAAATTTCATCAGTCATAGGCAGTTGACTGGATATTTGATTATCCTTCGCCTATGCTTTCTGTTATGCCAAGTTAACCATTTAATTTGGCCAAATACACAGATTTAGTCCAGAACAAAAGTCTCTTTCAACTGGAGTGGGTCAGGGGATGGGTCTTAATGAAGAAAGGGAAAGGCAAAGAAAGGAGACAAAAATCAAAGAAGAAGAGAGCTGAGAATGTTAAGCAAACTCCAATGTTGCCAACTCTCTGGCATACAGATGAACAATTCTGATGGGAAAGAATCATGACTTAGTCCAAAGTTGCACAAGTTGAATAATTTGGTAAAATATGATTGGCTCAGCTTGACCAATCACTTGAATGTGCGAGGATTCAGCAGCATCATTTTTGTCTCTTTGGGGAATTAAAATAATCTGTTGCAAACTGTGTTTAGCACATTCAAAATCAAATGTAATTTTGCCATGTTTCTTTTTGAAAAATAGCTGTGATAATATATGCTTCAGTTTGTATGTTATATACAACATGTGACTTCTGAGCTTGGTTACAAACTTCAATCCATGTTTCTGTAAACACAGAATATACAAAGTTCCATGTGTGTGACACTGATGATTACATAGCTTCTATATGAATATTGGGGCTTTCATACGAACACCATGTGGCCTCTGGGAGATTTCTTAACCTCTCTGTGCTTCAGTTTCTATATTTGTAAAATGGAGATAATAGTCTTTGTTCTATTTTATTCTCATAATTTCCAAGAGATTAAATGAAATAACTTGTGTGATGTGTGTGCTTTGAAAATATAAAGGATTCTACAAATGTATGTCATTATTATATCGCTGTCAGAAACACTTTGCCTACACAACAAACAAAAGTCATTAAGTCAAGACAATTAAAAAGATATAGAAGAAAAGGGGAGAGAAAATAACATATTATAGATAACTGACAATTTACTGAGTTGTTCTGTAGTTTTCACTCACTTTTTCTCAAATTGCTTTAGTTGATATACTAATCTTAAAGCAGAAGAAACAAGGCCGGGCGCGGTGTCTCAAGCCTGTAATCCCAGCACTTTGGGAGGCTGAGACGGGTGGATCACGAGGTCAGGAGATTGAGACCATCCTGGCTAACATGGTGAAACCTCGTCTCTACTAACAAATACAAAACACTAGGCGGGTGAGGTGGCGGGTGCCTCTAGTCCCAGCTTCTCGGGAGGCTGAGGCAGGAGAATGGCATAAACCCGGGAGGCGGAGCTTGCAGTGAGCTGAGATCCCGCCACTGCACTCCAGCCTGGGCGACAGAGTGAGATTCCGTCTCAAAAAAAAAAAAGCAGAAGAAACAAAATTTTGAGATGTTTTTGAAGTCAAAGACTCCAAACTATGATTCTTGCTCACAAGTTGACCAACACAATGAAAACTGTTGCAAAAATGTAATCTTTAGTGAAAACAATGGTCTGGGAGCCATCTTGAATAAACACAGCATCCTGAATAAACATAAAACTTGAAATGTTGTTCAAGGTGGATTACTTAATTACCATTTACCACTTGTTTAAAAAAAAATTTGGGAATATGGCTGCTGCAGTTCATTTCTCAGTGACAATACACCAAAGCTTTTAAAAATACAATCCCTTTTTGCTTTCTCCTTTCAAAACATTGAAAACCAAAGTGTTATTTTAAAAAAGGTAAACATTAAACCATTGCGAACTTGTATTTGTTGCTAGTAAATGAAGAAATTAGCAAATATATTAATAGCTACCAAGTAGAAGAATCCTAAGAGATGAGATAATTCTTACCATTTTCTTCACTCAAAAGTCTTTCAGTGCTGATAATTATTAGAGATCAGGTCTCACAAATATTTCCTATGTGATAATATTTTCATGGGCATTCAGGTGAAACAGTTTCATGAGGGAGAAAGATAGAGTAGCGATGATTGGAATAAGACAAGAATAGATTGTAGATGGAAGACACAATTCATATTAATTTTCTACAGTCATTCAGGGGCACTAGTAATTGGAAGGGGACAAGGCAAAGTACTCCTTCACTATTCTCAGTTTTCGGCTTTGTATGTGAAGTGACCTCATAAAATAGTAGGCACATAATATTGAACCCCATTGGCTGAACAAGTAATTGATCATGTCATTCCCCTCCTTTCAATCCTTCAAAGTCTTTACGTCATACCTAGAAAACTATCTCAAGTTCTTAATCCTGCTCCTGAAAGAAGCAGACACTAAGACAGAATTAACAGGCAAAACTCTATTAGGAGAAATACTCTGTTTGAGAAAAATAAGTCGAAGCTAAGTTAGGCTGGGAGCACCATCAGACCACAGTGCAAATCTGACCAGAGAGGAGAGAGGGAAGGAAGTTCGGGTGCTGTACCGTCTAAGCAAGGCCATGGGGAGTCCTCAAAATCAAATTTGCTGTCAGAGGATGCCAGTGTCTTCCAGGAATTGTCCTGCCTTAGTAGAACCACTGCGCTCATCATTGACCAGAAGCAGCATGTTGAGAGCATAGGTTCATCAGAGAGAAATGTGGCAATGGATTTAAAAGGCAGCAGCTGGGGCCTTTGGTCAAGTATACTCCCACACAGTTGCAGATCTACAAGGTGTGTTTCTCATAGCTGCCACAGGCCACTCTTAGGCCACACATATTTACTTTTATGCACATTTGTAGAGTAGCTCCTCTGTGGTTTCTGTGGTCTTTTCTTCCTGTGGGAAATCTCGGGATAGGGAGGTGACTGGGATAAGCTACTGTCCCCATTGCTCCTGTTGATGTTGGGGCCATAACTGGGACTTACCCTGTCTCTCCTCCACTATTCATTCCAACTCCCTTTACACTCAACTATTTACACTAGGCAAGTCTTTGTAGCATTTCTGAAGTATCTAGACCCCTGAAAATCACATTTGTCTAAGCCTGAGGTTGCTACAAATGTCCATTCACAGATACAGCAAATAAAGGGAGAACCAGGTGGTGACCAAATAGATCACCTGTGTTTCATATGTATTCCTCCATGCCTTTATAGTGTAAAAACAGCATTGCCTCCTCTTGCTGATCAGGAAAAATTACGCTTGCTAGTAACGTGACTCCTCTCCTTACCAGGGTCTGGCAATAATGAATTCAATGTGCTCTGGAGGCAGCCATAACTTACAGTTCAATGCTATGTTCCCTAGCAGAGCATGTTCCTACTGGGGACCAGGACTTCCAGCCCTGAAGAGTCCAGAGTTGTAGGGACAGGAAGCATGAAACTACCAGTACATCACTGGGAGTTATGACAAGTGGGGCTATTCTTGCTTCTACCCCTTGATGCTCTAACCCATGTCTTTTTCCTATAGAGAATACAACATATTGGATCTCTAGTTAATTAAATGCAGTGCATCCTAGAGAATGACACCTACCTTTCAGTGTTTCCTTTGAGCTGGTGCTTCAGTTGGCACCTTTAGAAGGCTCTTCCAGACTTGTATGAGACCAGTTGCCTCTGGTTGGTAGGGTATGTGATACAACCATTGAATCCCATGATCTCAGATGCACTTCTGTGCTCATTTCACTATGAAGTTGGTCTTATGGTTAGAGGCTATGGTTTGTGAGATTTCTTGCCTGTGGATCATTCATTCCAGAAACCACCAAATAACAGTATGGGACACACACAGTGCTGCCCTGCGACAGAAAAGGCAAACCCACATTTAGTTTAGGTATCCATCCTTGTGAGCCTCTGGACCTTCCAGGAGTATTCCATGAGGAATGTGTAATGTTGGAAATTTATCACTTGTCTTTGTTGCTGGAAGGTTGGGTATTCAGAGGCAGCCATAGCTATATCAGCCTTGGTAAGTGGGAGTCCATGCTTTGGGGCCATGTCACCTGCATTGTATCCTATAATGCCATCACTTGCCTGGGGTAGTTGAAACTGAAGACTGGCTAAATCAATTCACCAACTCATATTATCTACATCTTTTTTTAGTATCTCTTTGGGGGTAGATGCTTTTTGGTGGGCATTAATATGTGGTACAAAAACATTTTTGCTTTGTGTTCACTCTCATATGTCTATCCAAATGCTTCTATTCAGAACTACTTTTCTCAGATCATCCAGTCTTTTTCCTCTTGAAGTCCCTGAGCCAATGGCTCAGTTAGGCCAATGGCTACTGCTCAGAAATATTTATATGTTCTTCCACACAAAGTGCATAAGCAAGTGCACTGCTCAGAGCTCAGCCAATTTTTCTTTCTCCACATGTTTCAGGGATATCTCTGACTGTAGTTGTCAAACAAATACCATCCATTTATAGCTTGTACCACATAATGAGATGACTGAGGTTGCAGCTGGGCCTCTTTACATGTTTTGCTAGATAGTAAGCTGTACTTGTGCAACGAGAGACTGTGAGAGACCTGTTTGGGCAGGGAACAATGATAGTGTGAGGTGTGCTGTGAACTAAACAGGGATTCTAGAGGTCACACAGGACTGGGAGAGGTTGGAATTCCAGCCAATGATGTGGAGAAATCTTCCCGAAAACTCAGGCATTCCTGAAGAATCCAAAAGGCCACATTTTGACATTGAGCTTCTCTAGCCCTAGAGCCAGGGATACTCTAACTGCCCTAACAAAATCTGAAACCAAGATTTGATAGGATCAGGCTGGCCCACAATTTAACTGCTTGTCAGAAAAAAAAGAAAAGAAAAAGAAAAATAACCTCAGCACTCTTGAAAGGAAGATAATAAAATACAGATTTTTAACAATGTACCTTTCACAATGTTTGGCATACGACAAAACATAATTAGATAGGCAAAGAATTAGAAAACTGTGGCATAAAACTAGGACAGAGAAAAAACAAATCCAGAGTTGACAAACATGTTGAAATTAGCAGATAAGAACTTTAAAGCAGCTATTGCAAAAATGTACAAGAATTTTAAAATGGGCATAATGAGTGGGCAGGTATAGTATGACAATGGAAAAATAGAACTATCAAAATATGAATGGAAATGCTAGAATTGAAAAATACAATATAAGAAAAGACAAATTTAATGCATAGTTTTAACAGCAGGACACTGCAGTGCAGAAGAAGGATCACTGAACTTAAAAACCAATTAAAAGAAATTATCAAATTAGAAACAGAGGAAGAAAAAAATTGAAAACAAGCAAACAAACTACAGGGGCACAGGTGACATGTGGGGACAGCAAGAGGTTTAATATGTGTGTATTTGGAATCCAAAAGGAGAAGAGAGAGAGAATGAAGATGGAGCAGAAAAAATATTCAAAGAAATTGGCCAGGTGCAGTGGCTCATGCCTGTAATCCCAGCACTTCAGGAGGCTGAGTGGGGCAGATCACGAAGTCAGAGGTTTGAGACCAGCCTGGCCAACATAGTAAAACCCCATCTCAACTAAAAATACAAAAAAAATAGCCAGGCATGGTGGCGGGCACCTGTAATCCCAACTACTCGGGAGGCTGAGGCAGGAGAATCCCTTGAACCCAGGAGGTGGAGGTTGCAGTGAGCCAAGATTGCAACATTGCACTCCAGCCTGGGTGACAGTGTGAGACTCCATCTCAAAAAAAAAAAAAAAAAAAAGGAAGAAAAAAAAAAAAGAAAAGGAAATAACGCCAGCCAGAATATCAAGAGATGTTACTATCAAGAGATGTTACTATTGAAGCACTGAAAGAAAAGACCTGTCAAATTAGAATTCTAACTGCAGAGAAAATACTCTTTTAAAATGAAAGCAAAATAAGGACATTTTCAAATAAGCAAATGCTGAGAACTTCCATCAACATTAGACTTGAATTACAATAAATGATAAAGTTTTCTGAGTGGAAAAAACGTGATACCTGATGGGAGCATGGATCTACAGGAAGGACTGAAAAGCACCAGAAATGAGGAATATGTGGGTAAATAGAAAATTTTTCTGCTTGTATCATAATTTCTTTAAAACACAATGGACTGTGTCTTTATGGCAGAATGATTTAGACCCATGTAACAAACCTGCACATATACCCTCTGAACCTAAAATAAAAGTTGGAAAAAACATTTGTCTTTCTGATTATATTTATTTGAATCTACGTTTTCTCTTTATTAGTCTACCTAGCAATCTATCTATTTATTCTTTCAAATAACCAAGTCCTGGACTTGCAGATCTTTTGTATGGTTTTTCATATTTCAATTTCCTTCAAGTCACCTCTCATTTTGTTTTTTTCTTATCTTCTGCTGGCTTTGGGGTTCATTTGCTCTTTTTTCTCTAATTCCTCTAGGTGTGATGATGGGTTGTTAATCTGAGATCTTTTTGACTTTTCGATGTGGGCATTTGGCACTATAAACTTCCCTCTTAACACTGCTTTATCTGTGTCCCAGAGATTCTGATATGTTCTATCCTTCCCCTTATTAGTTTCAAAGAATTTCTTGATTTCTGCCTTAATTTCATTGTTTGCCCAAAAGTCATTCAGGAGCAGGTTGTTTAATCTCCATGTAATTGTACAGTTTTTGAGCAATTTTCTTAGTATTGATTTCTTTTGTGTGTGTGTGTGCTGTAATCTGAAAGTGTGGTTGGTATAATTTACAGTATTTTTACTTTGCTGAGGATTGTTTTATGGCTGTTTGTGTGGTCAATTTTAGAGTGTGTGCTATGTAAAGATGAGAAGAATGTATATTCTGATATTTTCAGGTGGAGGGTTTTGTAGATATCTATTAGGTCCTTTTGTTGAAGTGTTGAGTCCAGGTCCCCAATATCTTTGGTAGTTTTCTGCCTTAATAATCTGCCTAATCCTATCAGTAGAGTGTTGAAGTCTCCCATTATTATTTTGTGGTTATCTAGGTATCTTTGTGGGTCTTTAGTAACTTGCTTTATGACTGATGCTCCTGTACTAAGTGCAAATATATTTAGGATAGTTAGGTTTTCTTGCTGAATTATGTAATGCCATTGTCTGTTTTGATCATTGCCAGTTTAAAGTCTGTTTAATCTGAAATTAGGATAGCACTCCGTGCCATTTTCTGTTTTCCATTTTTTTGGTCAATTTTCTTCACCCTTTACTTCTAACCTAGGGGTGTCGCTGCATGTAAGATGGGTTTCTTGAAGACTGCATGTCATTGAGTTTTGCCTCTTTATCCAATTTGCCATTCTGTGCCTTTTAATTGGGACATTAAACCCATTAACATTCAAGGTTAATATTGATATGTGCCAATTTGATACTGTCATCATGTCAGCTGGTTATGATGCTGACTTGGTTTATGTGGTTGCCTTATTGTGTCAATGATCTATGTACTTAAGTGTGTTTTAGTAGTGGCCAGTACTTTCCATATTTAGTACTCTCTTTTAGGCCTCTTGTAAGGCAGGTCTGGTCATAATGAATTCCTTTAGCATTTGCTTGTCTGAAAAGGATATTATTTCTCCTTTGCTTATGAAAATTAGTTTCACCAGATATGAAATTCTTGGTTGCAAATTCTTTTCTTCAAAAATGTGACTATAGTCGTCCAGTCTCTTCTGGCTTACAGGATTTCTGCCAAAAGTTCCACCCTTAGCCTGATGGGGTTCCCTTTGTAGGTAACCTGCCCCTTCCCTCTAGCTGCCTTTAACATTTTTTCTTTCATTTCAACCTTGGAGAATCTGATGACTATGTATCTTGAAGATGGTCATCTTGTATAGTATCTTGCACAAATTCTCTACATTTCCTGAATTTGAATGTTGGCCTCTCTAGTGAAGTTAGGGAAATTTTCATGGATGATATCTTGAAGTATGTTTTCCAAGTTGCTTGCTTTCTCTCCTCTCTTTCCAAGACATCAGTGAGACATATTTGTTCTCCTTACATAATCCCATATTTCATGGTAGATTTATTTATTCTTCTTTAATCTTCTATTTATTTTTGTCTGAGTTATTTCAGAGAACTTGTCTTCGAGTTCTGAGACTTTTTCCTCTGCTTGGTTGATTCTACTCTTAATTCTTGTGATTGTATTCTGAAATTCTTGAAGTGAGTTTTTCAGTTCTATCAGGTCAGTTTGGTTCTTTCTTAAAAATGGTCATTTCATCTTTTATCTCCTGTATCATTTTATTGTATTCCTTAGAATCCTTTGAGTTTTGAATTTCTCCTGAATCTCAATGATCTTCATTCCTAGCCATATTCTGAATTCTATTTCTATCATTTCAGCAATTTCAGCCTAATTAATATCCAATGCTGAGGAACTCTGGCTTTTTGAGTTTCCAGAGTTCTTGTGCTGGTTCTTTCTCACCTGTGTGGGCTGATGTTCCTTCAATCTTTGACGTTGCTGTCCTTTGAATGCAGGATGTTTATTTGTTTGTTTTGTTTTGTTTTTTGCTTTTATCCTCTTTGAGGCTCTCAGGGTTTGATTGTGGTATAAGGTGGGTTCAGTCAACTAGCTTCATTTCCGAAAGATTTTAGGAAGCCAAGTCTCAGCTCAGCACTCCTGGCCTCTGTGCTCTGACTCTGAAGAAATGGTACCAGCCCACCGTTTTGTTCTTTGTTTGTTAGAGTCTCAGCATCTACTGCACTGGAGGGGCTGAGGTGTTCCCAGACTGCTGGCCACAGCACTTGATGGGCGATGCCAGCCAAAGTGCTTCATTGAGGAAGTGGCAGCAGGATTCATGCTCGTTCATGCATGCCAGCAGCAGTGGCAGTGTGGTGGGGTGCATGCATGTTTGCTGCTGTGGGGTACTAGTGGGGTGCTGTGGGGTACTAGTGCTGTGGGGTACTAGTGGGAGTGGGGTTGTGTCTTGCTCACATCAGTGGTCACAGCAACAAGGGTGGGACACTGGGAAGTGTGGAGCTGCCAGCCTCATGTGTATGTTTTCAGCAGTGGTGGTGGCAGTGTGGGGTGGGGGTGGGGTTGCTGGTCTCTAGGCACGTGTTTGCACTGGTGGTGATGTCTACATATGGAGGGCCTAGGATTGATAGAATCTTAGCAGGCATTTGTGTCAGCAATGACAGTACAGCCAGGGGGTGTGGGGTGTGCTCACGCCAGCAACACTGGCATGGCAGGGTGCACACACACACACACATTGGCGGTGGAGGGGAGGCGATGTCCATCTCCATGTGGGTGCACTGACAAAGTGATAAGGGGTGGCTGTGGGCAAGTGCATACCAGCAAAGCAGCCCTGGGGAGGCTTCAGTGGGTAAGGGAGGGTGTGTGTGCTGATGCAAATTGACAGGACGGCTCTGCTGTAGCTGATAGTCAGGCCCAGTCTGCTGCTGGGGGAGCTATAATGAAGGCTCCCAGGAAGCACCCCTGTTGGGCATCTGAGGCTATACTTCAAGCAGGTGCAGCCAAACTGGGGCCCTAGGACAGGCCAGCAGACAGGTGGTTGCTCAGATTGGGCTGGCCCCATCTCACGGGCAAGATCACCCTGCTCTGTTCCAGGCTGACAGTCACCCTAAGGCTAAAGTCTCCTAGAGGCACAAGGCAAGTCTTGGGGGATAAGCATCCCTGGCCATGCTCCACTGCACATGTTCCCACACCAAACCCTCTGGATTCCACACTCACTGGAGTCCTGCCCCTACCACTTCTCTAAGCAGCTCTCCCTGCCAGCTCAAGTGCCCGTGGGGGTCCTGAGGTCTCTTGCTGACAGAATTCCAGAGGTCCTCGGTGAGAGTGGGATGCTGATTGCCTGCTCAGCTCACCCCTTCTCCTGGAATCACTGAGGGCCAAGAACAAGTTCCAGTGTGCAGTAGCGCCGTGTCGGGTTCCCAGCTTCCTTTCTCTTCAGCCCAGCACCTGCGTCCTCCCTCCATCAACTCTCAATACCTTCCCTCTGAAGATTGGTTCAGAGTGCACCACTCTTCCAGATGTCCCAGTCTCTCAGTGGCAGAAATTCTTCCTGGCTGTGTCTAGTCAGACACCTTGAATATGGAAATTCACTTTACATTAGTTAGAAGTGAAGAGAATAGGTAGCTTTGTAACATGTACACACTGATAATAAGAAAGCTGGAGAGATTATACTAATATCAGACAAAGAAGGCAATAAGGGAAGGGATATTACCAGAGATATGGGTGAATATAATCATGCGACACTTAACAGCAGGGATCTTTTCTGAAAGAAGCTTGGTTAGGATTTTATCATTGTGTGAGCATCACAGAGTATACTTCCACCAGCCTAGACAGTATAGCCTACTACACACTTAGGCCCTATGGTTAGCCACCACGCTATGTGAATACTATGTAGTAGTTGTTATACTGTATTTGTAAATGTGTTATTTTTATTATTGTATTGTTATTTTTTACTCTTCTTTCTGAATATTTTCTATCCATCATTGTTTGAATTGTGGATGTGGAACCCTTGCATACTGAGAGCTGGCTGTATGTAATTTTACCTCAGTTAAATGAGTGATTCATCTGGTAAAATAGCAAAGCTATTTTTCACAAGCTTGAACAAGCAAGAGTTTAGATTTGATGGATCTTTGTATAAATTGGGCTTTATATTTTGGCTATTTTTCCTAGTATTAACAGCGAGTTTCTCACATAATTTATTTAGTCTGTCATTAAACTCTATTTGGCCCACTAAGGGCAATCTATAAAAATGCACTGGTTCTTTCTTGTGATTTCATGATTATCAATGCATGATTTCATATGCTTGTGCCTCTCTCTTCACACAGCTCTCTCCTCTCCAACTCAATTGGGCTCTGATAGCTGATTTACACTGATGAAACACATGACGATATTTCCTAGGCTTCAAAGTATCTTTTGTTTTAATTGTTTTCACTTCAAACTAATTGTTATCCATCCATTATATGAATACGACATATTTTAAGGTACGCCTCTTTTTTTTTTTTTTCCTGAGATGGAGTCTCCTTCTGTCTCCAGGCAGGAGTACAGTGGCATGATCTTGGCTCACTGCAATCTCTGCCTTCTGGGTTCAAGCGATTCTTCTGCCTCAGCCTCCTGAGTAGCTGGGACTATAGGTGCGCATCACCACTCCCAGCTAATTTATGTATTTTTAGTAGAGATGGGGTTTCACCATGTTGGCCAGGATGGTCTTGATCTCTCGACCTAGCGATCTGCCCTCCTCGGCCTCCCAAAGTGCTGGGATTACAGGCGTGAGCCACTGCGCCCGGCCTAAAGTTAAATATTTATTTGCTTACATGATACGGTTTGTTAGAACACTTATATACAATATCAGTTTTAATTGAAAGATCTTAGAAAATATATACACCTTTTAATACCAGTTTTTCCTAATGCCTCGAGATAAATATGTATGTGCCTTATCAAAGGAAGTAATCTGAAACAATAACGGTGCTATTAGTCTTTATGCAAGTTTTAAAAGTGCTTTGGTCATTTATTTTGAAATGCTTTAATAGAGTGTGTATAAGACAACAGGACAGTCATCTAATCAGTGAAATTTCATGCTTATATAAATTAAGAATTTACACTAATAGATACATTTTCAATAAATATGGCATTGTATAATTCAAACTTGCTTCATAGCCCAGGGATATAACCCCAGAAATTACAATACAATAGGGGACAGGACAAATAGAAAGTTTTGTTCAGAAGAGCAACATAGAGTTTACAGACACTTAGAACTAGTCTCTATCTTAGACACAGTAGTGAAGTTGAAAGTAACTTCTAGTGTTTGTTTCAAAATATTGAATACAACACATCTGAGTTAAGATAAGCTATATTTAAGTTCTCCAAATGCTTGAGCATATGCTCTTCTCATCTAGGAAATCATTTGAACAATGTTAAAATGAGCTCATGAATTTAACTTTTTAGTTCCTTTTCTCTGTTTCAAAGTATCTCAATGAAATGAGTTCTAAGTGGGAGAAAACAATTTCTGATGCCAATTGTATATCATCTTATATCGCATGCTCTTCAGTATAATATAATGGCATAGATGTCTAACAAGTATTCCAGTGACTGACTTTTCAATTTGGCTGCACGCTGAACTCCCCTGGGTAGTTTAGAATAATCCAGATGTCTCAGTTCCACCTTCAGAGATTCTGATTTAATTGGTAAGAGGTGCAACATGGTCATCAGGGTCTTTAAAAACTCCCTGGGTGATTTTAATGTGCTGCAAAATTTGAGAACCATTGCTTCAAAAAGTAAGAGGTAAATGTTTACAGGAAGGGGAATTCCTTCTGTGTTGGAATTCTGGAATTATCAGAATAGTCTTAATGTAAAATGTGACAAACTGTGTTGTTAAGGGAGAGGGTTCAGGGGCAGAGAACAGAAGCTATTCTACCAAGTTTAAGTAGAAATTAATGTATTTTGGAATATTAAATGGCTTATCTATCATTGGGAAGGCTGAGGAAATCAATGGTAAGATGAGCTTTTAGAAACGACTTTGGGAGCCATGTTTCTGAATTGAGCCATTAAAGGAGCTGCTACGGAATTGTGAAGTTACTGCTACAGTTGCCAACTCCCAAAACATACCACCATTCCCAGGGCCAGGGAGATGGCCATGGCTAGGAAACCACCACAGAACAGCTAGGCACTTCCACGATGAGATTGAAAAATGCAGAAAAGTTTTCTCTCATCTACTCCCCCTGTCCTATGACACAGGGTGGTTTTTTGAGAATTACCACATGAAAGTGAAAAGAAACTAAAGTTCACATGGTTTTGTAAGAGTCCACATGGGAGACAGAAGAGGAAAACCTGAACTAAAGCAGTAGTCAAGAGGACAGAGAGGAAGATACAGAATCTTGAGATCATTAAAAAGTAAAATTGATAGGACATGGTATGCAGTTGGCTTTACAGAGAGAAAGGTATCAGAAATGATTTTGAAACCTACAAGCAGCCAACAAACACATGAAAAAAAGTTCCACATCACGAATTATCACAGAAATACAAATCAAAACCACAATGAGATACCATCTCACACCAGTCAGAACCGCAATTATTAAAAAGCAAAAACAAAAAACAAAACATGAACCAAAAAACTGATGCTGGCAAGGCTACAGAGAAACAAGAATGTTTATATGATATAGGTAGGAATGTAAACTAGTTTAGCCACTGTGGAAAGCAGTTTGGAGATTTCTCAAAGAACTTAAACCAGAACTATTTGATCCAGCAGTCCCATTACTGGGAATATATCCAAAAGAAAATAAATCATTCTACCAAAAAGACACATATACTTTCATGTTCATCACAGCACTATTCATAATAGCAGACATGGAATCAACCAAATGCCCATCGATAGTAGGTTGGATAAAGAAAACATGGTACATTACACCGTGGAATACTACACAGCCATAAAAAAGAACAAAATTGTGTCTTTTGCAGTAACATGATGTAGCTGGAGGCCAGTATCCTAAGTAACTTAATGCAGGAATAGAAAACCAAATACTGCATGTTCTCACATATAAGTGGAAGCTAAATATTGGGTACTCATGGACACAGAGATGAGAAAAATAGACACTGGGGACTACTAGAGTGGGGAGATGGGGTGAGGAGTGAGGCTTGAAAAACTATTGAGTATTATGTTCACTACCTGGGTGATGAGATCAGTTGTACCCCAAACCTCAGCAACAGGCAATACACCTGATATGATTTGGCTGTGTCTCCACCCAAAACTCATCTTGAATTGTATGTAGCTCCTATATTTCCCTTGTGTTGTGGGAGGGACCCAGTGGGAGATAATTGAATCATGGGGGTAGTTTCCCCTATAGCGTCCTCGTGGTAGTGAGTAAGTCTCACAAGATCTGATGGTTTTATAAGGGGAAACCCCTTTCCCTTGGCTCTCATTCTTCTCTTGTCTGCCACCATGTGAGATGTGCCTTTTACTTTCCACTATGATTATGAGGCCTCCCCAGTCATGTGGACCTGTGAGTCCATTAAACCTCTTTCTTTTGTAAATTGCCCAGTCTCGGGTGTGTCTTTATCAGCAGCGTGAAAACAGACTAATACAATACCCACGTAATAAACCTGTATATGTACTCCCCGAATCTAAAATAAAAGTTAAAATTACAAAAAATATTTTAAAAATTTAAAAATTATTTTGAAAATAATTGGATAAATGCTTGTGCTATTTACTGCCATCTATTGCCATGTATAGATGGGAAATACAAATTGAGGAACAGGCTAAGACAAGGGTGGGTGGAGAAGAAAGAACAAGTGAAGTGCACATGTGTTCACCCTGGACTGGCTGAGTCATATAGAAGTGATGATGTTGAATAAGCAGTTAATATTATGGTTCTGGGGCTCAAGACATTCAGGGTTAGAGAAACAGATTAGCAAGTCAGTGAATCATTGGGTGTAGATGTTTTGTCCATGAGATGATTTAAGGTACGTGCCAAAAAAGTGTGGTCACAACAAAGGAGAATTGGATTGGAATAAGATGGTAGATAGGCCCATATGGCTCAGCAGATGTCGGGAGTATAAATCAGAATACCTGACTTCTATTTTCAATTCCATCATTTTCATGAACAAGTCATTTAAACTCACTGAACTCTACCCAGTTTATTTCTATAAGGAGTAGATAGTATTTGTGCTGTTTATCTTAAGTATTTTGGTAGGGCTCGAACACAATGACTTATGAGAAAGCAATTGAAAACTTGCTTAAAAATGTAAGATCGGATTCTAAAGAAAACTGATAGAATGAACTTGATTTTGCATTTTAAACTTTATTTCAAGCTGGTGAGGTTAGACGGTCAGGGAAACTGGGGAAGAGAACAAAGATGGGAGAATCGCATTCGCCCATCATTTTGGTCATTGAGAAGAGACAGACAGGAAGGAAAGGAGCCCCTAATCTTATTGCCTGAGAGCTCAACTACACACCTTTCATCCTCCTGGCAGGTGGATCGCACATCTTCCATAGAGCATAGTCTCATTTACACGCAGATTTGCACATATGGATGCTGCTGCTACTCCCCTGCAAAAATATTTCCAAAGCCACTAATAAAAAGGTAACTTGCTATGTGCTATGAGAGATGACAAGCGCACCTTGGGATGAATGATGGGTAACGAATTGTCATTTCTCTTCTCAAAATCAGGCCGTCATCCGCTCATGCTTCTTGGCACCTGTGGCTTGTTACAGCCCATTCAGAGTTTCCTCTGCAGAGGAGTTGTAGGCTGTTGCCTTCCTTCCATCTGTCTCTACATGCTTTCAGAGCACTCCAACACATTATTTGAGAAGCTTTAACATTCGTTTTCTTTTTCTAACGTTTTCTCTCATTTTATTTTTAAGTGTGATTTTATTACCCTTTAATTCAGGGTTTAAAAAGGAATGGGAATAGTAACCCCTTCGGATGTGATTATTTTGGTTAAAGTGGGACTTAGAATAAATGATTTGATATTGATTCATATTAGACATGGTACTTGTTCTTCAAAAATGATTCAAAGTTACTAACACCACGACAAGGCCTCTTTCATGTCTCAAGGTTGTAGAACAGCTTGGTTTTTGATGTGATATTAATAATAACAAAAAATTATTTTTTCCTTAAAATGTGCCAGGCAGTGATTCAAACACTTTACATGAGTTACCCCCTTAATTCTCATTATACTGCTATGATTATCCTCATTTTACATTTGAGAAAACTGAGGCACAGGAAGTTAATTTACTTATTTGATATATATAATATAAATATTAACACTTTACAAAAATTCAAACATTTCTGCAAACTGTCAACTTACTCACTCTAAATCACAATATTGATTTTGTCATTCTCTAGCCAAGAAATCTTTAATAAATATCCTATGTCTATCAAATTAAGTGCAAATATCCTATCCTAATGTACAAGATCTCTCAAATTGTGATTCTAACTTCTTTCTCCAATTCTGTTTTATAGGAATTCCCTAACAATGGTCCTCAATCAGGGATGATTTTGCCACCTGGGGGATATATGGTGACATCTAGAGACATTTCGGGCTGTCATGACTTGGGGTATGAAGTAGGAAGAAGTCAGGGATGCTGCTAAACACCCTAAAATGCACATGACAGTTGTCCCTCACAACAAAGAATTATCCAGTTCAAATCACCAAGAATACTGAGGTTGAGAAACCCTGCCCTAACCTATTCAATCAAACTGGACAACTTGTGGTTCTTCAAATAGCCTCTGTATGTTTCACCTTTGTAGCTTCCTCCTTTTCTTTTCTTTCTTTCTTTCTTTTTTTTTTTTTTTTTTTTCAGAGACAAGGTCTCACTGTATTGCCTAGGCTGGAGCCCAGTGGCACAGTCATAGCTCGTTGCAACCTTAAACTCATGGGCACAGGCAATCCTCCTGCCTCAGCCTCCTGAGTAGTTGGGACTACAGGCATGCACCACCACCATGCTTGGCTGGTCTTTTCGTTTGTTTGTAGAAATGAGGTCTCTCTCTGTTGCCCAGGCTGCTCTTAAACTCCTGGCCTAGCAGTCCTCCCACCTCAGCCTCCCCAAATCCTAGGTTTATAGAAGGGAGCCACCATGCCTGACCAGCTTTCTTTCATTTTATTCCTTCACTAAACATTCACAGAGTACCTACTACATGCCAGCCCCTATTATGTATAAAACATGATCCTTCATCTCCCACTGACCTAGCTTGCTATCATTGTTCCCCTCCTGTATCAAAATCTGCCTGGTAGTTTGTGACATAAACCTACACACGAAACTGTGTATCACTTATATATACATACTTTTATTAAAATCAGTAGTAAAATTAAACAAAGCAAAATCCTGCTTGTACTTCAAGGCCCCTCTCAAATGCCATTTCCTTCGTAAGCTATATCTTTGCTCTTTCATAGTAGCTTTTTAAAATAAAATATTTTGATATGAGAGTCTTGATATTAAATGGAAATTGATAAAACTTGTTCCTATATGGTGGATTTCATATGAATATTTAAGTACCATTTTTCCATTGCAGAAGTGTTAAAAAATCTTCTCAAGCTTGCATGTCTCAATGCTGTAGAAGCAGCTTAATTTTTATTCCCAGTAAGTTTTCTTTTAAATCAAAGTTTTGGAAGTGAAAGTAGTAAGTCACTGAAGTTCTAGTCAGCACTTTGTAGCATTTGAAGAGGATGGTGTAAAAGGCTGTGTGAAAAGGCTAGCATCCATTGGTTTGCACCATGTTTCATTTTGGCAATAAATTTTTAAAAAATCAATTTAAGAAGAATTTATTGAGTGCCACTATGAGCCAGACACTGTGTCAGACACTGGAATTTAGAAGAAAACACTTCATGTTTTTTCCTCCAATGAGGTCAAGTAAATATTTTTAATACTTCAAAATGTTTTATCATAGAAATAGAGAAATCCTTTCACAGATAAACATTCTGATGACCAGGTAAATGTAGAGGTGATAATAAGTATAAGTAATGAGGCATTGCTTCATCCTAGGTCTATAGAAGAACCTTAAGGAGAGGAAACTAGGAATGCATGAATTATTAAGGATCTTAGCAATGACAGTGAATAGGAGTAAATAGACAAGAGTAAATGGAAATGACTTGCACAGTTAAGTGTTCTATATTTAAAGGGATGATTCCATATTTGAACAATATAGTGTGTCACTCTGAAAATATTTCTTAATATGCCTAAACCTTTCTATTTTAGCATGTTACCAGGATTAGAGTTGTGAATGCATATGACACATATCCAGGAAGTTTTGGCCCCCTACTCTGGTTCAGGCACCAGATTTATGGTAAGTAACTTCTGCCATCTTGGTCAGACTCAAGTCATTGAAATTTGTCTTTTGGATGCACAATCTCACCATTTCAATGTAAAAAACTACAAAAAATTGCCATTCTTTATAGGCAGATTATGTAAATGATACATGAGTCAAATTGTGTTCATCAAGTACTACAAGACAGGTGTTGGTGCCCTTTAAACTGTGTCTGTCTTGGGGTAATTTTCTCCTTACATAGCCATCCCTGTGGTTGTTTGCCTATCATAAACACCCAGGGTAAAGCTGCTTTAATGGGGCTGGAGGCTTTAGTGTAGCAACAGTTGAGAACCACTGTGCTACAGATGTTGATTTCATAGATAGCCTATGCCATCCCAGCCATGCCCAAGTCCTTCTCCAATGCCCTTTCACTGCCTTGGACCTAAAGCCATGAGTATTCATGGTAAATGATTTCGGTTCCAGTAGGTCACTGCAGATTCTATACATTTCATCAAGTTAAGTAGTAAGGAATCCTTGCAGTCTAAAAGGGGTGCTACCGGAGCTCACTGTGGAAAATCGTCAGGGCCTGGTGAATCATTCAATCCTTTTGGACTATGGAATCCAAGGCTTTCCTTCTCCCTTAACATCAGGAATCCCATGATATCCCATGCTATGTGGAAATTTGCAGACTACTTCAGACCCACAGAAAGAGGGAAATCTCCCTTGGCTGGTCTTTAAGAGGGCCTTGACATAGATGTACTTAAAGCACATGAACAAAAGCGAGATACTTAAGGTGAATTTGGTAGAGCAAATCCAAAAGAGAGACAACTCTACATTTATTACTGATAATGGAACCTCTGAATAGCCTTGTTATGTGCCCTTGAATACATTGTGCTGCATATTACAGTCCTCACTGTTGCGACCTCCACTTCACTGGGCCACATGGGTTGTATATGATGGTGGACTAGGGTGTGTGGCTAACACATGCACTTACTGAGCTGGTCTTTTCAATGTCCAAAACTGTTTTATAACATTGCCTATTTTGCCATTGGCTGGCTCATCAGCTTCAGAAGTAAGCATTTCAAGAAAATGTTTAAACAGTTTATTCTTTGTGTGAAATCTAACAAGGACTGCCGGTGACTGCCTGGTGTTGTTAATTGAAAAAGCCCAATATTCTCAGACAATGCCACCTGTAGTGTCATCTTGTATTTGTCCATTCGCACACTGCTATAATGATACTACTTGAGACTGGGTAATTTACAAACAAAAGAGGTTTTGTTTGACTCACAGTTCTGCATGTCTGGGGAGGCCTCACGAAATGTACAATCATTGCAGAAGGTGAAAGGGAAAGCAAGACACATCTTACATGATGACAGGAGAGAGAGGGCGCAGGGAAAACTGCTCTTTTAAAACCATCAGATCTCATGATAACTTCTTCACTGTCACAGGAACAGCATGGGGGAAACCTTTTGGACTATGACCCCAGCACCTCCCATTAGGCCCCTCCCATGCCATCCCATGTGGGGATTACAATTGGAGATGAGATTTGGGTGAGGACACAGAGCCAAACCATATTACATCTTTTTTGATTTCATAGATTCCCTGAAAAACAATCATAAAGTGGCTCCTAAACTTTCAGGCCTTAGGCATTTGTCAAAAAAAACTTCATGTATGGGAAGAGGACAGTTTCTGCTGAATTTTTAAACACAGTTCATGGGACTTCCTATAGTCAGAATGAGTTTCATGCTGAGATCTTTTTTTTTTTCTTGAATAAGTTTAGAGCTGGCATGGTAGATAATGAGAACACTTTAGCATGCACAACAACGCGGGAGTTAATATCTCTGACTGACATTATTTCCTACCGCGCTGAATATGGTAGAAATGAAAAATAATGTGTGCTACTTCTACGTAAGGTTTATCAGGGAAGGAAAGTGTTATAGGGGAAACAAATCAGATTCCCACTGTGAATTTTGTAAATTAATTTTATAATATATATTATTCTAATTTGGAATATTTAGGAAGGACTTAAGATGTTGTCTGTGATTCGGTGCACGAAGCCCAGTGAAGCCATTTTCTGATCATTGTATACTACCTGCTTATTAAATCTCAGCTAAAGATCACCTGACACTCTGTAGTCAATTCTCTTTGAGCATGAAGGCTTGAAAGAAGAACTTGTCACAAAACACAAGGTCCCTTTCTGTACTGCCTGGTCTCAGTGAGATGCTGTAAATAAAACATAGGTGAACTAAAACACAGGTAGACAGGTCTTTGGAGATGATCTGGAAGAAATACGGATAAACAAAGAATTGCTTCTGGGGAGCCTGGCAGGACACATCACCCCACCTTGTCCTAAGTATAACCCATAAGGAAGTTACTTGTAGTTACACACTAGGTGCAGGGAAGCAATCTCATAGAAGAGATCGTGTTTTGGGGACTTACCACATTGCTCTTCCTGCAACCCCTGAGATAAAATGTTTATACAAAACAAAGCAAAAACATGTATAAACAACTTATAGGATACGTGGTGTGCAGTCAAGGCAAATGTTAAACAGGACTTTATTTTGCTTCAGGTAGTAGAAAAAAGGTATGATTGCAAGGTTCCTGGTCCTTGGAAACTCTAGGTTCTGATTAATGTGTGCTCATATCCATGATAAAAAGTCTCATTTAAGTCTAGAATTCTCTAACTCCTCATAGTTCCCAATGTTCTTTTCTAAGCATTCTCTAGTCTGAAAATGTTAAATCTTACAAGAAAAAATAGTCTCTCCAGTTTTCCTCAAGTTCTTTTTTGAAAATGATCCATTAATTGGTACTTTATTATTCATGAGAGTGCTGCAATCTTAAAGCCACGTGATCCTGTGCACCTCCTTGTCTGTTACAATGGGTATACTTGCTTCTCAGAGTTGTGTGAGAATTAAATAAGTTAATGTATGCAAAGCCCTTAGATAATATCTGGAACAGAGCGAATAATCAGTAAGTGTTAGGACAAACCAGGACAAGATAAAGACTATTCAATTGTATCAAAGGTCCCCAGTACATCTAGATTCCCAGTGAAACCCATTAGAATTTGTCTTGCTGTTTTCTAAATAGAAAGGCAGGCATGGTAAAGTATATTTCTCTACTATCTCTTGCTTAATTTCCTTTAGATCTATCTTGATAGCCACCATAGTTTATTGGTCACAGCTTCTTTTCATGGCAGGCCACACTGTACTAAACAAAACTGAGGGGTACAAACTTTTTTTTTTCATCTATGAGTTGTTGGCTTTTTGTGTTCATTATTTGTCAATGAGCAAGATGAAATAAAGGTCACAATACCTAGAGTCATCTCATGATCTGAAAAAACTACATGGACCTTGACCTTTTACCCCAGTAAAAGCCAACTGTGGAATGAACATAAGTGTGGCAAGTCCCCTCCAGGAAGTGGCCCTCCCTGGGTCTTCATGACACCAGAATTGATCATATCAACGTAGACAAACCTCCTCCCATCCTCAGGTTCCCTCTAAGACAGGGAGTGAGAGATTTCTCTCATATTATTTTCCACTGATTGTTTCAGAAGTGATTGGGAGGCCAGGCACAGTGGCTCACGCCTGTAATCCCAACACTTTGGGAAGCCCATGAGGGTGGATCACCTGAGGTCAGTAGTTCGAGATCAGCCTGGCCAACATAGCCAAACCCTGTCTCTGCTAAAAATACAAAAACATTAGTTGGGTGTGGTGGCACGCACCTGTAATCCCAGCTACTCCGGAGGCTGAGGCAGGAGAATCACTTGAGTCCGGGAGGTGGAGGTTGCAGCAAGCCGAGATTGTGCCACTGCACTCCAGCCTGGGCGACAGAGCAACACTCCATCTCAAAAACAAAAACAAAAACAAAAAACAGTGGTTTGGTGAACACTTACTTAGAATTGCAAATTGGGAGTTGATGTGGAGCTGTGAATTCCTTGGGCCTCAGGTTCACTGAGTAGGCTCGTTTTGAATTTGAGTAACATGGAAATGTCACTCCTGTAACTTCAGGCGGCTTGCTCACTGGCTGGACCTGCCCCTACGTGAGAGAGGAGTCAGCAATACCTATTAAGGATCTTATTTTCATGGAAGATTTTTTTGTTTGTTTGTTTAGTGGAGTTCTGTAATTCATTTCCAAAAGCTCCCAAATAGTTTAAATTTTTATAAGTTTTGCATGCACCGATAACGTCCCTTGAATTGCTAAGTAAGTAAGGCAGGGAGGGCTGAAGGGAAGTTTTCTTGTGAATACAGTGTCTGTGGCTGGATTAACGTTTTCCTGCTCAAATTGAATGTACTTTTAGCTCTCAGAAGGTCCCAATTAGGCCTGACACAATGCCATCACAGTGTCCATGATCTCTGTAACAACCACATTAAGCTCAGTGGGTGCTGAGTGAGTTTTAAAGTAGGTTTTTCAACGGATATGGGGGGACAGGTTCCCATCTCACCACCTCATTCCTTCCCCCAGCCCACTGCATTACATTTCCTATTACAACACCCTACTTAGGAATAGGCTAGCTCCAGACACAGCTGTTGCTTATTTGTCAACGACTGAATAAGCCTGATCACAGAAGACCATCCTGATGGGATGAGAAGAATCACAGTGAACATCATAGACTTTGTGAAACAAGTCAGAAGTTATGAGAAAATGACCACTGGAAATTTCACATTTTAAGTGCATCCAAGTATAATTCAAATAGTTCATATCTGATGAGAGCTCCAAATATAAGGCTGTAAAGAAAATATCTTTTATTTTTTATTATGTATTTATTTATTTTGAAACGGAGTTTCACACTTTCACCCAGGCTGGAGTGAGGTGGCACGATCTCGGCTCACCGCAACCTCCGCCTCCTGGGTTCAAGCGATTCTCCTGCCTCAGCCTCCCAAGTAGCTGGGATTACAGGAACCCATCACTACGAGCAGCTAATTTTAGTATTTTTAGTAGAGACAGGGTTTCATTATGTTGGCCAGGCTGGTCTCAAACTCCTGACCTCAGGTGATCCACCTGCCTGGGCCTTCCAAAGTGCTGGGATTACAGGCGTGAGCCACCACACCCGGCCAAAAATAAAATAATACTATTCATGAAGACATCGGGTTGCCACCTGGTAGTAGAAATATTCTTGCTCCACTGATTTCCCCCTTCTGGAAATTTGTTATTTTGGCATTTGGGATGCACACAGAAATGCATATAAACCCAGAGAACAATCCAATTTCTAAGATTCTCCACCATGGATCCTTCACACACCAAGATGTCATTTCTTCATTTAGTTTTACAATCCTCTACTGAACGCTTATTATATGGCAGCCTGTTCTGGTTCCTGGGGATACAGCTCTCTCTCATTCTCTCTCTCTCTGTACTTACTTCCTTCATTTATTTACGTATTTATTTTACTAAATTAAGGGAATACATCACCGAATAAGCTCTCATGATGCTTCCCTTTTAATATAGGAGAGATCGTTTAAAAATTAAACAAGAAAATAGCAGGTGGTGATAAATGCAGAATAACAACAATAATCAGTGTGATGTCTGAGAGAGCCTCTAGGGGCCATTTTTGGCAGGGTGGTCAGAGAAGTCTTCTCCAAAGAGGGGATGTCAGCCGAGGCTTTCATGATAAGAAGGGGCAGGCTTTGTGAGCACCTGGGCTTACCAGATAAAAAGGGCAGCTAGTGCAAAAGCCCTGCAGTAGGAACAAGCTTTGGCAAATACAAGGAATTGGAAGAAGGTAAATGTACCAGAAGCACAGTCATTAAGGTGGACAGTAAGGAATGGAATGTGAGACAGGGGTCAGACAAGTGCTAAGGAGGCAGGGCCTTTATAGGCCAGGCGAAGAGGTCAGATTGTACTTTAAGTGTTACAGGAAGCCAGTGGAGGGTTTTAGGTGAGGGAGTGACATGACTCACATTTTGAAATAATTACTCTGGCCTCTCTTTGGAGAACAAAATGTAAGGGGTAGGTGTAGAAGCAGGAAGGCCAAGTAGGAGGCAAGTACAGTAGTTTACATGAGACACGATAAAATCTGGACTGTGTTTGTAGCAGTGGAGATAGAAAAATGGAAAAGAAAAAAGAATTGACACATTTTTGAGGCAATACTAATATTCTACCTTACAACCTACTAACTCTTTACTCTGCCAAATCTCACACATACGGCATGCATTCATTTATGCTGTCAAGTAACGATAGCTTATTGTACACTTACTATGTGCCAGATGTAGAGCCAGGCCATGGTATCACACCAAAGGATAAAAGCTCAGTCTCCAACAAATAATTTTGCTTAGTCATCAACACAAGACTACCTCATCCTAAGTAACCAGTTCTGAGTAAGATATTATTTTATATCAACGTTTCACCAAGAAGACATTTAAAAAATGGAAGAATAAAACTGAAAGCCAGAAGAATTCTGTTAATTTTTGTGCTTATAATATTCAATAATTCCACATAATTCTATTAGCTGTTTTCATGTCACCAGTATCCTCTCATCCATCTTCACGGTCAATTGGAAGATCAACTAGAAGAGCTTCTTCAAATGCCTGCTAGAAGAATTGTTTCTATTTTCGGTTTTCCTGACCTGCTATGCTGGGGAGATTGAATGAGATATTCAAGTACCTTCCTTTTTAGGCTGGAATCTTTCGTATATGGTACTATCACCCATAGTGGTGCCTCATTTTTTTAGGTGACTCTTTTCAGCACCTAACCTTGGTTCTTGTAAGTAAGTTGAGAAGCTAACCCTTCAGTCCTAAACTGAATTTGCAAATTGTCAATGAGAAGTACAGTGTTCCTCAAACAAAAACAGACAATACCAGGCTTAGGATTTTTTTAAAACACTCCAAGTCAGGTATAACCAACAACCTTTCCAGATATGTAGAAAAACTATCTAAAATTTCTTTATAAGCTCTTTGAAGAATTAGCAATGACCATTTCCCTTCCATTTTATAAGCTAAACCTTTTCACTTTCTATGACTTTCTTTCTTTTAATGTGTTTTACAAGAGTCCTTTCTATTATTTTCCGCTTTCATCATCTGTAATATGATGCTTTCTTGACTCACAATGATCCAACTTCCTGTGGTTAATATGGACAAAATTCTGGAAATTGTGCATGTTATTGACTTGCAGCACTCTGTGAAGAGAGCAAACCAACTGTACCACCTGGCCAACGTGCAACTCCCCTGTCCTCTGCCCTGACACTTTAGGGCAGCCCTAGCCAGGACAGGCCCCAGCCCAAGAGCCCTTGGTAGTTACCCGAGGCTTTTCTGGAAATCCATTGGATAAATGTGTACCATTGGTTTTTCTTTGGCTTCCCTATATAATCGATAAACATAGTAGAGTTATTTCTAATTCACCATTTACAGAAAAATAATTGGAATATTTTAGGCTGTGTGATCTAAAGGCATATTATTGACAATTGATTAAATGCTATATATGTGTCTTGTTCTGTTCTGTTAAAAAATTAGACAGTAGGTTCTTAGTTAGAAAAGTAGCCCCCTATGACTTTGAGTCTCAAATGTATTATTCAACTGGTGGAGCAACTGAAAATCATAACATAAAATATGATGAAATATTCAGATATCAAATTTAAATTAATTTCATACTGATTGAGATCCTATTTTATCATTCTGTACATAATGAGGATAGAGAAGGCTTAAGAAAAAATGGGGGTTAAGTTTTAGTGGAGAGAATTTCAATAATTAATTTAATTTTCTTCCTAAAAATTTGGAAAAGACTATTGTCATTAAGTTTTAATAGGGAAGTAGTGACGCTCCATGGTCTGGAATGGCAACAGAGATCCAAATTCATGATCCTGTTACAACATTGTTTATATGCAGAAATCAATTTAATTTACATCGTTTACATTCAGGTGCTGTTAAGCTGCCATAATGCTGAGAATTGCCTGTAGTAAAATGTCTGTAGCATGGGAGAGCCACATTTCAGGAAAGAAATCAGTTTTACTACATACATCATGCTCTGTCCTAATGAATTTCAAACACATTGAGGAATTGGACTAGATACCCTCAGTAGTCCCTTTTTGCCCCAAAATGTTGTGATTTCGTATTAAATGTGATTAATACGAAATAAATGTGATTATCTTTGGTCACCAGATAATCTTGTATATTGAAAACTGTTGCACATTTTGATAAGCCCAGGGTGCAAGGGCTGTTTCTATAAGCAGCCTGAGAGAACTGGTGTTGAATTTTTCGGAAAAGTAAGTCTCTAGGAAATCTCTTAACATCTGAAAACAAAAGCAGATTAGAGAGTGGTGAGCAGCAGAAATTTACAGACCAGAATGCTAAGAAAACATTGCAGAAAAGGTCTTTTTAATCTTCTGATAATTGCAAAGCAAGCAGGTTACTAGTTGAGATAGAAACATCTTTTTCAAAGCTTCCTTTTCCAGCCAGGAAAATGTAGAAATATGTCAGGGATCAAATATATTTGCAGAATATTTACTATGGAAATTTGTAGACTTTAAAATTGAGATTTTAAAATGCAACTGTAATAACAGGTACTTTATAATCATTCAAATGAATTATGAACATGTTTCTAAAGCAGAGGCCCTGCCAGGCCTGATTTTTATGGGTACTAGGACCCTCAATTATTGTAGCAGAAAAAACTTGAGTATTGGTGTCTGAAAGACTTGCTTTTGGATTTGGGCATTTTGCTACCTAACTAGCTGGGCAAGTTACTAGCTTACTCATGTTAACATAAGTTTTCTATGACTTTACTGACTATAATAATATAATAGCTACCACATAGTTGAGGATGAAAGAAATAATATGTGGGAAAATACTTAACACTATGCTCAAGTTTCCCTCCTCCTTCCTGTCATCTGCCATCACTGCTTCTCACCGATGGCCACACTCAGGAGAAAACACAGGCCCTAGTGCCCTTTAAAAGAATTTGTACTCTTACCATCCTGTTATATTTTTTGTTGACCCCTCTAATGTACAGCAAATGAGTACCATATCAAATAAAAGAAAATTAAGTTAGTAAAATCCTGAATTAATGTTATGCTTCATGTGCTTTTCCCCCATTTGTCAAGCTCTTTCAAGATGCAGTCATATTGGAACACTCGCTTATCTTCCTTCCAAGGAATTCAGCACTCTTTTACATTTATTTAAAGGGTCAGGTGTGGTGGCTCACATCTGTAATCCCTGCACTTTGGGAGGCTGAAGCGGGTGGATCACTTGAGCTCAGTAGTTTAAGACCAGCCTGGCAAACATGGCAAAAGCCCATCTCTACTAAAAACTACAAAAATTAGCTGGGTGTGGTGGCGCATGCCTCTAATCCCAGGTACTTGGAAGGCTGAGGTGGAAGAATCACTTGAGCCCGGGAGGCTGAGGCTGCAGTGAACCGAGACTGTGTCACTGCACTCCAGCATGGGCAACACAACAAACCCGTCTCAAAAAAAAAAAAAAAAAAAAAATCAAATCAAAAATAACACTTGCATAACAGTCCTAAAAGATGTGCTGATGGGCAAAAGGGCTAGTTGTATGAGGCAATGCTGAAGGAGCTGCAGCGTTGGCTTCCTGTACCCACAGCCTGTCTTTATCATGTCTGTGCCCACACTTTGTATGGAACCCTTTCCCTCCTTCCCAGCTCTGCCTTTCAAACAAAACTTTATAATAGCACTGCCTTTTTCCTGAGGTGCATGGCAGAATAAAAGCTTTGTCTCTATTACAGTATTTTTAGATATCCCGAAGCTGGCCATGTTGAGGCGAGGGAGAAAGAGCAGAACTGAGGGGAGCAGGATCGGCATGTGCCTCTTGCTGCAGCTACCGGCTTCTCTCCATCCTGCCTTTTCCTGCTGTGAAATGGTGCCTTGGCATGTGGCTGTGTTCATTCCCATCTGAGCTCTTCAGAGGCTCTTCATTCCCAACCATCCTCTCTGGCTGACAAGTCCTGCCATCCATAATTTTCAACTATCCTTTAAAAGAAGACTGGGCAACATAGCAAGACCCTGCCTCTACCAGCTGCCTGTAGTCCTAGCTACTGAGGAGGCTGAAACGGGAAGATCTCCTGAGCCCGAGAGTTCGAGGCTGCAGGGAGCCATGATCACACTGCTGCACTCCTGCCTTAACAGCACAGCAAGACCCTGTCTCTAAAAAAGTAAAGCAAAAGGGATCCCGTGCTAGACAGTTTGAAATTTGGTTATTAGGAAAATAAAATCTTCTGATTTCAAGGGCATACTTGATTTTCTTCAAAATGTAATTTTGATTTGATAAACTTACTATGTAATGCTTCACTTATATTGCTTTGTTTTCACACAGAAAATGGGACAGATTGTACGTAACATAATATATATTCACACAGAGAGAGTGGGAGCGCACATACCTTACCTTTGGCCCCTCACGCACACATAAAAGTGAGTATTTGTAATGTGAGCTAGCACGGGATTTAATGAGTATGAGCAGACCACTATCTGACACATGCCATTTTCTTTGTAATGTCAATCATTTTTGCCTTTATTTAAAAAGTTAGGTTAATGTTTGAGATTAATGAGCACTTGAAATGTTTCACTTAAAACCAATAGACTGTGGAAGTAGATGAATTAAATAATACTGTGTAACCTATTCAGGTTTCTGAATGATTTATGATTGATATATAAATACTATCAGAACATTTGCATTTAAATCTAGAAGTGTTATTCCTATGATTAATGCATTGAAACAAATGTTTTGGTGGCCATACTTCATTTTAATATTTTAATTACATATATAAAATATGAATCAGGAAAGGAAATTATTTTAACTGTGGTCAGGAAAAACAATGCATCAAAAAAGATGGCATATACAATATTATTTTGAAGTTCCTCAAAGGCAGATGTTATTATTATCATACTGACATTATCATTATTATTATAATGACATAGCAATGATCATTTCAATGATGTTATATCAGATTATCGCCTGAAATATAGTTAAGTCAGTTATTCTCACATTTATTGGTAAAACATCTCTGAGGTCACGTACATCAGGCAGTTCATTCCAGTATGAATTATTATAACATTCTTATTTTTTTCTCATGTGGAATCTTAAAACTCCTTGTAATCGCTTCAAAGTCCGAAGTCTATAGGCCTGAGTTAATTTGCATGCTAGGTGCAATTTATTTCTAACAGAAACTATCCTATAATAATCAGACATCTTATGACATCTGATAAAAAATTTACGTTTTCAAACGAAGTGGGGTTGGTGGTTTATAAGCCCTAAAATAAAAGTGAATCCCTTAAATCTTGAATTTTCAATCTAAATTTGAATGGGTTCAGACTCTTGCTAGAAGCAATTACTGAAAACTCATTTCCTTGTTCACCTCCTCACTCCCACCCCCAACCTTCTTTGCAATATAGAGTTAAAATTTAACCCTCTGGGCATATGTAAAAATTAACTAGTTAGCTCTGTCAAAGCCCACCTGGTTACTACTGACAAAGGAGGCGGCTGGCTGGCAGTTTCTGCCTCACTGCTCCCAACACCAGGTAGTTTTCAATCTCTTTCACCAATAGAATCGCCTTTGATCCTCACAATAACCCCCCAGTGAAGGCAGCGGGGATTATCATCTCCACACAGAAATGAATGAAGGAAGGGTCAAGTTACAGTTTATCAATGGCACAGAGCACTAAATCAAGAACAAAGACACTCCCCGTGATTACATCGGCATATGTATTTGTATACATTTCAGACTGTCGCTTAGTTATTAATTAAGAGACTGTTTAAATTATCCCACCTCCACACTTAGATCCGTTGCTTGTTTGCACTTCCTAAGACTGTGGAGATGGAGATTTAATCAAAAGACCTTAGGATGACTGCCTTGTCAGAGCACAAACATTTTGAAATCCCAATGAAAATACAGTTTAATGCATCCAGTTAAATTGCCTGAGAGGAAATAGTGAATACAGCTTTCTTAAAGCCTTTTCCCTCAGGCCATTAACTAAGAAACTGGTCACTAACTGCTAGTAACAACCCATTTTGGAGGGATTATTGCTATTATTGGCATCTGTGGTTTATGGCAACATTTTGTTAAAGACATTAGAAACGATAGTGCAGCTGGACTTGATATTTCAGAGAAATCAGTCCTTTCCCTTGTGGTTAATGGACATTTTTTTCTTCCAATCTAAGTGTACGGAGGCTGAGCTGCGCTGCTGAGTTTATTATCTGCTACATTGCTTGTTGCTCTAAGAAATATGCTTTACACTGGAGTCAGCATTCAAATCAATGGAGCAAAAATATAACATTTATTGTTAGTAAAATTGAATCATGCTGAAAAAGGCTGAATGAAAGCTTGACTTAAACTGGATGTTAGAAATCATTTCACTTGCCACGAGCACTTTTCAGCTGACACACAGCCACATGCTATTTTCTTCCAGTGATTAATTGTTAGCAGGAGCAGGCATATATACATTGCCAAATGGAGAGTAATAACCAAAGTTATATTATTGATTTCCCATAACGCTATGTGAACTTATATACCTAGAGAGGGGCCTGCTCTCTGTGGCTTATAGCTGCATGCTGATAATTCACTCTGGTAATTCCATTCACTGAAAACAGAATTAGAAAGGAGGTGGCCTCGGTGAAAGGCAGGCAAACATCACACAAGGAAAGAAAAGTTCTGGAGAGTTTCAAAAAATATTTCTTTTGTTCACTTCTAATGGCAGAAACAAGTCAGAACCATGACAGGTAAAAACTATAAGGTATACAATTGAGATTGAATGCAGATTACAACTATCTTATTTGCATGGAGATCTTTTTTTTTTTTTTTTTTGCTTTATTGGGGTCCATTTTTCCTCCTATATTTTAATCCAAAAACAAAAGATCAGAACATATCATTAGCTCTGCTTCTTAGTGAACCTGACTTTTCTCAAGAAATTTACATCTTTCTCTCATTTTCTGTTAAGGTTTCTTACCCTGTTTTCTCACCTAAGGAATTATAATGAGGTAGAGTGAATGAGCTCTATTGGGAGAGCAGTGGACCCAGAGACTAAAGGTAAAAGGATGATTGATGGTATGAAATTACCATAAAAGTACAATCAGGATCAGATTTTAAAATGAATTTTTAAGCAGTCTAAGAGATACTCTTTGATTTGCAGTCTGGTGGAATGGATAATGTCTCATTCAGTGGATAAAGTTTCTCACTGTGTTACTTGAGCTTTTTCTGATCTTTCTGACTGGGAGTAAAATGGAACCAAAGCCTAAAGTGGTTTTTAATGCAGAAAATATCAAACACAATATTCTTAATGTCAAAACCTGGGCATAGCAGGTGAGAAAAGAAAAATAAATAGTGGAATATTACTGTTAGTATTATTGTTTCAGTCTCTCATCTCACAGGCGAATGGGGTTAAAGCATACATTTCTGAAAGGGTAAACTTGTTTACATATTGAAAAAATAATAATATTTAGGTTAGTGTCAGGTTTTAATTTTTCTTAGGTATATAAAATGCTCCAACTAAAATATTCAAGCAAAATGCATTTGGGGGCTATATGTTTTCCCCCCTGTTTTTTTAAGTTTATAGATATTTTCATTTTGAAAAAAATTTAGATTTATAGAAAAATGGCAAGGATATTAAAGAGAGTTCCTGTACACCCTTCATCCAGCTTCCCCTGTTGTCGACATCTTACATTACTATCAGGGTTGCCAGATTTAGCTGATAAAATACAGGACACTGGTTTAATTTGAATCTGAGATCAACAGTCTTTTAGTGTACTGATGTCCCATGGCAATCCTAACGTAACCCTACTTAATGTTACATCTGCCACAACTGAAAATAAATATTGGTGAACTGAACTCTACACTTTTATTTGAATTTCACTAGTTTTCTTATGTCTCTCTTTTCTATTCCAGGATCTCATTTAGGATAGCACATTACATGTAGTCACCATGTCTCGGTAGGCTTCCGTGGTCTGCAACAGTTTTTCCGACTTCCCATTTGCTTTTAAACACAGTAGAAGATGAGCTAAAACATTAATTGATAATCTAATAGTGTTAATACTTGATTATGTATTCAAAATCCACTTTTTAAAAATTAACACATTTTAAAAATGTTTAATATAAATTATTTTAATAGTCTATATCTAATGCTGTATATATAAGATTACAAAAACAGTAATAAATCCTAATTATAAATCAGGATTTTTCGTTTTAACATTAGGAAAAATATAACTTGTAGCAACTTGTAAACATGTATAAGCTTATCATTAGACTGGAAATATTGTTTTCAGTTGAACATTGCACTTGTCAAGGTCTTTGAATATAAAGATAATTACTGGAAGCTTTCAACTATGTGCTTTTATTTTACTAAGCTTGAATTTTCATTTCATTAGTTTTTCCACAGAACATACATACTTCTAAGAACAGACCCTTGAAAGATGTTAATGAATTTTTGTTGTAAACTTTGTTCATAGCCAGAAGTACCAACGTTTTGTATTGTTTTTGCTTTTGTTTTCTTCAGAATTTTTCTAAGAAAGACAAAAAGAAAAAGGGGGAGTATGTGGTAATAATCAATCTAGCAGAAAATATTTGAAGCTTGCAGCTTTATAATTTAAGTTGATCTTCATTAAGTTAAAATTCCCTGCTTTAAAACATTATGGAAATCTTTAACATTTCAGACAGTTGCTTTTTGTGACAGTTTCTATTTCTTCTCCTCTGCTGACAGTTCCTGTAATGACTTTAATCATACAGTCTGGAAACGGAATCGGCTATTGAATAGCAACAAACTCAATGGTCAATGTCTATGTCACTTTTCTGGGAGCAGGACTTTCTGAGCATCAAGGAGCTAATACTCAGAGCCTCCTGGAAAAGTGCTAAGTGCATTAACTCTCTGTCAATCACATCTGTAACACGCAGGCCAAATTATTACTATTTGGCTCAAGACATTCCATTGAAACTTATTGGTGTGGTATTCTTATCTGTGTACTGTATATAACTAATGATGATTGTTTATGGAAAGGTGCCTGTCCAATTATTTTTGAAGAAACACAAGAATGCAGAATGACTGGAAGCATCAGGTTTTTGCCAGAGAATGCCTCAGGTAAGAGGAGAATGGCTAGAGGCTATAAGGAATCACAAGAGACAAGTCAGAGTCGTAAATTGGGAAACTGACATATCTCATCTAATATACTTGCTAACTAGGCCTTTAAAAACCTTGACATTTAACTAAGTTTGTGAGAAAGTTATGGGTTTTGTCCTTTTCTATGGACTCTAACTCATTAATCCAGTGAATTAAGGTGTTTATCATTGTTACCAACATTAGGAGATAACGGAGGGAAATGTTTAGAGAGGCGGTGAGCTTCTCACAGCGCAGCTGAGCGGCTGTTTACGCAGGCTGTGCCTATTTCAAAGCCAAGTCAGTCAAAAATGATACTTCAAGTTATTTACCCTTTTGGTACTTCGGGGCTTGAAATGGCATGAAAGCAGTCTTTCATTCGGCAGAGGCATTTAAATAAAGCTTTCCAAAGGCTGATGTGTTTGGAAGAGGGTGGGCTCTTTGCTGAAATAAACAAGTTTCTGGGGGAATTTTAACAAAATAGGAAAGAAATGAAAACTTTCCAGTGAATGTCATCTACTTTAACGTCTGATTTTAATCAAGTTCATATTATTTAAGGGCATAGCAATGGCCCATGAGATCATCTTTGGCTTTTTATGTTAATGTTCCTAAAGTAGATTTAACTTTGCCAAAAGATATTTTTTTTAACTCCAGAAACATTAAGAAACAAGACCAAAGATAAATCATGTGTAATCAGAAAGCAACATAGTTTCTTGTAAAGGCAGAAAAAAAGGTGCTGTTCACAAAGCATATAGTAAAATAATTGAGCTTTTAATTCAGGATTTTATTAAACATATGTTAAAAGGAACTTCATTAAACCTAAGTGCTTCAAAAATAGGTGATGGAATTTGCCTTTTTGAAACAATAGTTTTTAAAATCAAACCAAAAATCTCTTTTTTAAAATTGCAAAGCTCACATTGTTAATTTACTTATATAAAGTAGAAAACAAAGATATCCGGAGACATTTGAGAAAATGTTAAGATAAAACTACCTAACAATTAACATGTGGAAATTATTACTCAGAAACTCTAAGAAACTATTTAACCTTTTTTTCAGAGTTATTAAAACCCACGTGTCTATTTCCTTTTTTATCATTTATCTACGAGCTGTGGAGAGTCATTTCTTTTTAAATTTTTTTAAAAGATAAAAAGGATTTGCTACTTGCTTTTAGAATTATCATTGACAATTTCTAACATTGTAAAGTTTACTGGCAATATGAAAAATAATTTAAAACATGTATTTTAAGGAATATTATTGACTTATTTATACCAATTCCTTCTTTTTTGGTTAATTCCTATAAACAATTTATGAAGCCAATATTTATTTAGCATCTTACAGACAACTAGCATAACATGACATTCTTTAGAGATAACCAAAATAGATTTAAGGCATGGTCCTTCAGGATAACTTTAGGAGTTCTAATTTTATGCAGAAGACAAATTCAGCACTTACTGAAATAAAAAGCATGGGAGAACAGGGTAAGATTCTCTGTAGTGATAAATGAGGACTTTTTGTAATAAATAACAAAATGCTATGTTATATGTATTAAGAAAAAAAATGCGTTTTTACAGCAGTGCAGAGAAGGAAGATCTCCAGATGGAGGGCTCAGGGAAGTTCTTTGTGGAGGTCCTGAGGTTGCAGTGTGAGAGCTGTCTTGTCCACGGGCATAGATCAGTGGTAGTGAGAGTTGACAATGTGCTAGCAACCGTCCCTTGCCCTGGGCGCCTCCTCAGCCTGGGCATCCACTCTGGTCATGCTTGAGGAGCCCTTCAGCTCACTGCTGCACTGTAGGAGCCCCGCTCTGGGCTGGCCGAGGCTGGAGCCTGCTCCCTCTGCTTGCGGAGAGGTGTGGAGGGAGAGGCACAGTAGGGAACTGGGTCTGCCTATGGTGCTCCTGGGCCAGCACAAGTTCCAGGTGGGTGTGGGCTTGGCTGGCCCTGCACTCGGAGCAGCCGGCCAGCACCACTGGCCCCACAGTGAGGGGCTTAGCACCCAGGCCAGCAGCAGTGGAGGGTGTACCAGATTCCCCAGCACTGCCGCCCGCCTGCACCATGCTCGAATTCTCGCCAGGCCTCAGCCTCCTCCCTCCGGGGCAGGGCTGGGGACCTGCAGCCCACCATGCCGGAGCCCGAGCCCCCGCCCCGCTCCCTGTGCACTCCCGCCCAAGCCTCCCCTATGGGTGCCGCCCCCTGCTTCACTGCTCCAGGTTCCATAGACTGCCCAAGGGCTGAGGGTGCTGGCAAGCAGGCGCAGAACTGGTGGGCAGCTCAGCCTGCGGCCCCAGCAGGGGATCCACTAGGCGAAGCCAGCTTAGTTCCTGAGTCCACTGGGGACTTGGAGAACTTTTATGTCTAGCTGGAGGATTGTACATGCACCAATCAACACTCTGTGTCTAGCTTGGGGTTTGTGGATGCACCAATCAGCACTCTGTATCTAGCTAACCTAGTGGGGACTTGGAGAACTTTTATGTCTAGCTAAAGGATTGTAAACACACCAATCAGCACTCTGCGTCTAGCTCAAGGTTTGTAAACGCACCAATCAGTGCTCTGTGTCTAGCTAATCTAGTGGGGACTTGGAGAATTTTTGTGTCCAGCTAAAGGAGAACTTTTGTGTCCAGCTAAAGTGCTGATATGTGTCTGTGTCTAGCTCCAGGTTCGTGGATGCACCAATCAGCACTCTGTATCTAGCCAATCTGGTGGGGACTTGGAGAAATTTTATGTCTAGCTGGAGGATTGTAAATGCACCAATCAGCACTCTGTGTCTTGCTAAAGGATTGTAAATGCACCAATCAGTGCTCTGTGTCTAGCTCAAGGTTTGTAAATGCACCCACCAATCAGCACCCTGTCAAAACGGACCAATCAGCTCTCTGTAAAATGACCAATCAGCTCTCTGTAAAATGGACCAATCAGCAGGATGTGGGTGAGGTCAGATAAGAGAATAAAAGCAGGCTGTCCAAGCAAGCAGGGGAAACTGCTGGGTTCCCCTTGCACGCTAAGGAACGTGTTTTTTGGCTCTTCACAATAAATCGTGTTGCCGCTCACTCTTTGGGTCCACGCTACCTTGATGAGCTGTAACACTCACTGAGAAGGTCTGTTGCTTCACTCCTGAGGTCCCAAGACCATGAAGCTACCGGGAGGGATGAACAACTCCAGGTATGCCACCTTAAGAGCTGTGACATCACAGCGAAAGTCTACAGCTTCACTCCTGAAGCCAGTGAGACCCTGAACCCACCAGAAGGAAGAAACTCTGAACACGTGTGAACATCTGAAGGAACAAACTCCGGACACACCATCTTTAAGAGCTGTAACACTCACTGCGAGGGTCTGCTGCTCCATTCTTGGAAGTCAGTGAGACCAAAAACTCACCAATTCCGGACACAGTAGTATTAGTATGAGTAGCTTGTTCCAAAGCCAGAAAGCCAACTAGACAGAGCGGTAGTTAGCGAAGCGGCTAAGGGTTTACGAGAGATAATAAAATATTTTTGATGAAGAGGGCAGCACTGGATGAAAGCAAGTGGAGTACACAAGGTGCCCTCTATGTATAAATGTCTACTGCCTTGAGCAAGTTTCTTAACCTTTCTAAACCTGGGTTTTCTTACATGTGACATCGACCTTGCCTGTGACATGGACCTAATAATAGTTCCAATCGCATTGACTCTGTGCATAGTGAATGGCAAAAGGCAGTTGTTTCTGTTCAATGGGATAACACACACAAAACACGATGAAGGTTGGGAGCAGAGGCTGACAGGTATTAGGGAGGGTGTGGCAGCTGGTCTGTAACCTCATGTCTGTAAGGGACTGATCTGGGAATGCCAAGGCTCCATTTGGACAGCTGTATTTAGGCCTCGTATGTGCAGTGAGTCAACAGGGAATCACCCAGAAATTGCGAAATGTCCCCATATGTATGTTTATGGTGTTTTTATGCATTGGGGGCCTTAGGGTAAGACTCTGTGGATAGAGATGAGATTGCTCCCCATCCAGAGGTGGAAAATGAGAGCCCAAGGGTAAGATTTTAGCTAATATGGGATAAGTGTCTCTCTGTTTAGGACTGGAAAAAAAAGAAATTTGGACTCAAAATACAAGAGATATTTCAGGGATATCCAATTGCCAGCATTTTAAATCGACCCCTGCAATATGTTGGAAGGAGGGAGCTAAAAGCTCTATGTACTGGAGGCTGTGGTTTTAGAAGGGGCTTGAGCCCGAGGACTCCCACAGTAACCATATCTAATAACCAGTGTCAAGTCCTCTGCGCATTAATCCATTCTGTTCCCCAAAGCCATCATAAATGTCTCACACATTACAACTCAGTCTTCCCTATCACTGTAGGAAAATATGGAAAGCATCTGAGCCTATACTTGAGACAAAGCTGTGCCAGGAGAATAGCAGCTGATGCCTGAATGAAGAGAGTCTCTGGACAGGAAGAGGAGACCTTCAGAAAAGCCAAGCAGCAGCGCAAAACCAAACTAACATGACATAGATAGCCATGTTTAGGGACAGGAAGAATTTCCTGGGGGTTCCAAGAAATTCATGAAAGGGAAACTGGAGAAGCCACTGGACCTCTGACAGTAAGAAGGAAAGGAGACCTAGATTTTTGTGGTTTGGATATTCATGGGAGGTGTGATCTTACAACCTGCTGGTGTCTGGGGTATCTGGGTCACGCAGGATTGATGTAAAGTTGAAATGAGATAATGGATAAAAAGTTTTTAGCAAAACATCTGTTTTGTTTTTGAGACGAGGTCTCATTATGTTGTCCAGGCTGGAGTGCAGTGGCGCAATCTCGGCTCATTGCAACCTCTGCCTCCTAGTTCAAGTGATCCACGTGTCAAGCCTCTTGAGTAGCTGGATTACAGGCACCTGCCACCACACCTGGCTAATTTTTGTATTCATAGTAGAGACAGGGTTTTGCCATGTTGTCCGGGCTGGTCTCAAACTCCTGGCCTCAAGTGATCCTCCCCCCTTGGCCTCTCAAAGTGCTGGGATTATAGGCATGAACCACCGTGCCCAGCCAACATATGACTTGTTAATAGGATCTCAGGTAAATGTCTATTGTAGTTCATGTTATTGTTACAGAATATGGGATGGTATGTTAGAGGATTATGAAAGTGTGATGGGCCAGAAGGTCATATAAGATATATTCACTAAGCAAATCCTGTAGGTACCCAGGCTTCTGCATATAACAAACAGCACCATTGTGTGCACAGACAGATCAAAGCCAGACTAGAAGGTCAACTTTCTACTTGTCACTTTCCCAGATATGGACAAGGTTGTAAACATGTGGAAGTATAATTTTTTTAGTGGCAAATTACAAATTCATTCAACAGAGCTGTTTCAGAAAGCCATGAGTCTGTGGGAGCAGGTCCTAGCCTTCAATGGTGAATGCATTGAAGCAGTGGTAGCTCTGGGGGAGATGGTCCATTTTTCTTTCATTAGACTCCACCATAACTCGGTATCTTTGTTTTTCTCCATGGCTTCTTAGCCTCAAAGATGAAGATGGCCATTTGACAAGAGCACAGGCCCTAGTGTAACACATATTGAGAGCAGTCTTCTGTGTTTAAAGACATCTCCCTATACAATTGTCCCGGATGTGTTGGAAGGCAAGCTGACACTTGACAGGTGACATAGGCAGTACTAATGGTAGAAATCTGATGTAAAGCAGAAAACAGAGTTGTTTTATGGAGCTGAGTGAATATCTAGCCAGAAGAAGCCAAGATATAGGGACACCAAGGGCAGAAGATCAGACTCCACATCAGTTTGTCAACATGCTGCTCACACTCAATGGTTTACCAACAAGCAGCAGCAGGTGGCAGTGTCCCCAAACATCAGGGAGGCCTCAGGTCAGGTGCGAAAGCGGACCAGCTGGGCCAGAAAGTTTGAAGCATTCTGATAATACTAATACCTAATATTAAGAAGCATTTATCTACCACGCTCTACTTTAATGAACTAACTCACTTTACGTCACAATAACTGTATTTAATAGATTATGTCATGATCTCAGGCATGCTTTAGTTTCAGGGTGTTTGCACTTGAAGTTTAATCTAATCAAAACACCATTTTCCAGGTATATGCATGGCTCACTCCTCATGGCATTCTGACCTCTGGTCAAATGTCATCTCCTCAGTGAACACTGTTCTGATCATGAAAATACTCTACCCCACTGCTTATTCCCTTGCCATCCTTTATTTTTCTGCACAGCTCTTACCTCCATGAAAACATTTATGTATTTGTGCAATGCTTATAGCCCCACTAGAACTTAACATTGCACAGTGGAAGGGAATGTTATCTGGTTTGTTGATGACTATATCCTAGCCCCCAAAATACTACCCTTCCCAAATAATTAGCACAAATAAACAGTTGTTGCATGATGAAGTATCAATTTATAAAGAAAAAACTGAGTTACAATGAGTTTAAGCAAATTACCCAAAGTCTCAAGTCATGCATGCAAAATCAGGCTTGGAATCCAGGCAGTGTGGCCCTGGGACTCCAGTTCTTGCCTGCTATCCATACTGCCTTGTGAGTACTTCCTTACGTCATCATCTCAGTCATGAGAGAGAAACGGATCACCTGTGAGCGGGGGAGAAGCACATGAAGCACTGCTCTCTATGAAGGACTAGAAAAGGCCTACATCTGGCTTCCTTGGTCCTCTCTTCCTGCATGAACCTCCATACATGCTGCTGCTGCTGGGAGGCCGTAGGCTTCTGGCTGGAGGGCAGACCCTGTCTATCTCTCTTTCTCTTGCTGAGCATGATAGCAGGTAGGTGGGCTAAGCCCCTCTGTAAACCTAGATACCAGCAATACTCCTACTGAGAAGAAAGGATGGCAGGACCTCTGTTTGCTACTGCATTTCTAGGCACCAACCTAGGGTTTTGGGATGCTCTGGTTAAAATGCTTAGCCCCTGGTCCTATTGGTCATACTCAGATCAACTCCTATGGATGGCACTCCTGAGTTTCAGGACACGGCCAGCCTTTTGAACTCTCCTGAAGCCTAGGCTTCTCCTTTATTTCTAGTGAACTAACTCAAAAAGCACGAGTCTACAGGCCTGTGATTTCAAGCTCTGGGTGTGTGCTTGTCTGAGGTATTGAGAAGCTTCCCAAAGAGACACATCAGTCAGTTACATTGACCATTAAGGAATCTTCAGCACACTCAGCCACTGTAGCCTGAGAGGTAGGAAAGAGACTGAGAGACTAGTGTTCAAACAGTTGTTGCATTTAGGTGGGTATCCCACAGGCTTAGACCTAAGGCCTGGGTAAGGCACAAAGGTGAGACGGAAAAACTCCACAGATTATGGTTTGTGTGATAAAGAAAGGGGCCAAAGCTCATACTTACATTTAAAACCAGGAAGACGGTAGCAGCTGGGTAAAGAACATAATTGAGGGTCAAGCAGTGGAAGAGAGGACATGTATTTTTGACCAGAGCAAGAGCATTCAGGACATAGGTGAGAAGCAGAGCCCAGACTTACTGAGCTGTGGGGTGTCACCACCATCCCTGTTCAAGCACACACTGTTAGACGGGCCATGGTGGGAGAGTCATTGAAGAGGCAGAGTCAGCTAAAGGAACACTAAAGTTATGGAGAGGGGCTCTAATAAACTTAGGGAAAAAAGAAAAAGTAAAGTGAGCATTTCTGGTCTTACTTTATTTACTTGAGAGAGGGTCTGGGTCTGTTGCCCAGGCTGGAGTGCATACTCCACCTCCCGAGCTCAAACCATCCTCCCAGCTCGGCCTCTTGAGTAGCTGGGACTACAGGCATGCACCACCACACCCGGGTAATTTTTGTATTTTTTTTGCAGATATTTTTTCTGCCATATTGCTCAGGCTGGCCTCAAACTCCTGGGATCAAGAGATACTCACACCTCCACCTCCCAAAGTGCTGGGATTACAGGTGTGAGCCACTGTGACCAGCCTATTTCTGTTTTTATATCTCCAGAACTCAAAAGACTTTTTACAGATTCTACTATACATGGATCACTACATTTCTTCATTTATTCAACAACTACATATTCAGAGCCTATTGTGCCAGATGTTAAAGTAATTTATGGCTGGGGTGAACCCAACAAGTTACGGTGCTCCTTTTGTTTCTTATGCAACTCTTGCAAAAACATTTTTTCCTTTGTCAGATACATCCATATTATCCATGCTATGAAGATATATTCTTCAAATATTTACAATTTTTTTGAATTTACATATATACTTTTATTTCTTATTTTTAACTTTCATTTTCGATTCAGAGGCCCACTTGCAGGTTTGTTACATAGGTAAACTCGTGTCATGGAAGTTTGTCATACAGATTATTTCATCACCCAGGTACTAAGCCTAGCTCCCAATAGCTATTTTTTTCTGCTCCTCATCCTCCTCCCACCCTTGACCCTCAAGTAGGCCACAGTGTCTATTATTCCCTTCTTTGTGTCCATGTGTTCTCATCATTTGGCTGCCATTCATAATCAAGAACATGTAGTATTTGGTTTTCTGTTCCTGCATTAGTTTGCTAAGGATAATGGCCTCTAGCTCCATCCATGTTCCAGCAAAGAATATGATCTCATTCTTTTTAAATGGCTGTGTAGTATTCTATGGTACATACGTACCACATTTTCTTTATCCAATCTTCCATTGTTGGGCATTTAGGTTGATTCCATGTCTTTGCTATTGTGAATAGTGCTGCAGTGAACATAGCTGTTCATGTGTCTCTATGCGAACAATTTCCATTCCTTTCGTTATATACCCAGTAATGGGATTGCTTTGTAGAATGGTAGCTTTGATTTCAGCCCTTTGAAGAATCACCACATTGCTTTCCACAATGGTTGCACTAATTTATACTCATATATATATATATATATATATATATATATATATATATACATTCTGACTGATGTGAGATGGTGTGTTATTGTGCTTTTGATTTGCATTTCTCTATCAGTGATATTGAGTTCTTTTTCATGTGCTTGTTTGGCCATATGTATGTCTTCTTTTGAAAAGGGTTTATGTCCTTTGCCCACTTTTTAATGGGGTTGTTTGTTGCTTGTAAATTTGTTTAAGTTCCTTGTAGACTCTGGATATTAGACCTTTGTCAGATGGGTAGAGTGCAAAAATTTTCTCCCATTCTGTAGATTGTCTGTTTACTCTGTTGATGGTTTCCTTTGCTGTGCAGAAGCTCTTTAGTTTAATTAGATCCAGTTTGTCAATTTTGGCTTTTGTTGCGATTGCTTTTGGCATCTTCATCATGAAATCTTTGCCGGTTCTTATGTCCAGGATAGTATTGCCTAAGTTGTCTTCCAAGGTTTTAATAGTTTTGGGTTTTACATTCAAGTATTTAATCCACCTTGAGTTGACTTTGTATATGGTGTAAGGAAAGGGTCCAGTTTCAATCCTCTGCACATGGCTAGCCAGTTATCCCAGCACCATTTATTGACTAAAGAATCCTTTCCCCATTGCTTATTTTTGTCAGTTTTGTTGAAGATCAAATGGTTATAGGTGTGCGGTCTTGTTTCTGGGCTCTCTACTCTGTTCCATTGGTCTATGTGCCTATTTTTGTACAGTACAAAACAGTACCATGCTGTTTTGGTTACTGTAGCACTGTAGTATAGTTTGAAGTCAGGTAATGTGATGCTGCCTCCTTGGTTCTTTTTGCTTAGGATTGCCTTGGCTACCTGGGCTCTTTCTTGGTTCTATATGAATTTTAACATAGTTTTTTCAATTCTGTGAAGAATGTCATTGGTAGTTTGATAGGAAGAGAATGAAATCTGTAAAAAGCTTTGGGCAGTATAGCCATTTAAATAATACTGATTCTATCCATAAGCATGCAATATTTTTCCATTTGCTTGAGTCATCTCTGATTCCTTCAGCCATGTTTTGTGATTCTCATTACACAGATCTTTCACCTCCTTGGTTAGCTGTATTCCTAGGTATTTAATTCTTTTTGTGGTAATTGTGAATGGGATTACATTCCTGATTTGGCTGTCAACTTGGCTGCTGTTCATGTATAGGAATGCTAGTGATTTTTGCCTATTATTTTTGTATCCTGAGACCTTATTGAAGTTGTTTATCAGCTTAAGGAGTTTTGGGACTGAGACTATGGGATTTTCTAGACATAGAATCATGTAATAATGCTTTTGAGTTGCTAGAAACACAGTAGAAAAAACTTTGAAAAAAATTAGTCAGTGTGAAACTGACTTTTTTATACTAAAGAGGCAATAATTTCTGCTCAAAGTTGCCTACAAGTCCATCTATCCATTCTATCCAGAGCTATGAATATATGTATTTCCAAAAAGACCACTCTCCCAATTTTACTCAAAGCATTCTTCAGGTTTACAGGCTGGCCTCCCTGAAGCCTTCTTTCTTAACCTTCTTTTTTCATTGTTTGCCATTTTGAATCTCTAATTGTCACTGCTCTGAGGGACCCATGATTCAGAACACTGTAGCAAACATAGATACTCCATTCATTATATATCAGCATGACTTCACACTAAACGGACAGTATCTTTCAAATAAAAGACAGTGCTGATTGCTCATATTGGAGTTGCCCATGAATACACTTACACATATTTATTGAGAACCTGCTTAGGTGTATAGGCAACACCAAACTTTAAGTTTCAGTGGTGAAAGTCACTCCAGGTTGTTTGTCTCAGGAAATTTATATTAGAAAGTTTAGGAATTTGAATCAAGTCTAGTGAAAATCTCAAGGCCAATAAAGCAATTGGGATCTCCAGTTTTGTGACTTTTAGGAAGGCTCAAAAATGGCCAGTGGGTATCTGGTAGACCAAGAAGAACAGAGCAAGGTAGATTCCACTAATGTGTATCACCAGCAATCATTTTTAAGGTATTAAACAAAAGGTCCCACATACTTAGGCATTCCACTGAAATGTGTTAATATTGATAATGATAAATATGTGGAGATTATTTTCCCTTGCACTTTCTCCTAGGACACTTCTCAAAATGTGTTCAAACTTTACACTTTATTATATAACACAAAGCTTACATTGTACTCTCCCTGCTTCCTGCCTCTATAAAGTTATTCCATTAATTTATTTTCCCTTGATTGACTATCCCTATGCAGTAGAGATAAATCCTTTTAAAGCTACACCACTGTCTAACACACCAATATTATGGACCCTTATTATTCTCATTCACCATTGAAAAAGGGATGTCTAAACAGGCTAGCTAGATTTCCAAAAATGTCAGAAGACAATACTGGCAAAGCCCAGCATAAAATCCGTTCTTCTTCATTTTCAAACCATGAGCATTTACCACAATGCCAATATACATCTTAACGCTGGCACTAAACTTTTGTTTTACGTTAACCTTGGTCAGAAGTCATGGTTCCTAAAGTCTTTTTGATTGACCAAGAAAATTACTCTGGAATCATGAGGCTTATGTTTTTCTAATATACCAACCAACCAACCAAAAAATAACATGTGTCTCAGAGCTATCCTTTGAATGAACTTGGCCATATCTCAGAATATTAATAATGAAGTGTAAATGTTTGATAAGCAAAGAATATGATTATAGGAAGGAGAAAAAAACTGAGGAACACATTAGTGACAAATAACTTTTCTTTTTCATTTTACAATAATGGGAAATACCATCTAGATTCCTGCTGAACAGAGTGAGTCTGGAAAAGGGAGCATTAAGAGGTTGTATAAGTTTTCTAATGAAATCAGACGTCATTGCTTCAGGCCATGTTCTCTTCTTTTAGATCTGTACAAGGAGCCACCTATACATTGCCAGGTGAAATGTCTTTCAATAACAAGGCTTCAGGCTGGTCCAGCTCTTTCACTTTCAGCTCTGAGTTCTATGACCAACAGGGGCTGTGTGATGCATTCCAACTTCAGGGCTTCCCCTGTGGTTATGGGTTATGTAAAGTCCTGTTAATCCCTAGAGCTCAGCTTCTCTCCAACTGCTCCACTGCTCTTTCCTAGTGAGTCTGAGTTCCTCAGGGAGCCTCTGCCTTTGCATATCTGCTGAAAATGGTCATTTTTTGAAAGAGTCCATTTCACTTGGAGAGAGATCTGAATCTCTTATATTCCTTCTTAGTCCTCTGAGTTACTAAGTCTTGTCCCAGAAACATGCAGCGACAGGCAATTTGTCTTTTCATATCTTTTCTGCTGTTGCTGAGCTTCAAGCCCTGTTGTTTAATTTTGACACACATGTATATAAATATATAAAATATATACAACACATACATATAAAATAGACATATGATGTTCTTCAGGACTGTGCTCAATCTTTACAATTATTATATAATTTAATCTTATTTCATGCTTTCAGAAAACTCCTTAACTAGGTTTTTAATCCCCATTTTACAGATGAGTAATCTGAGGCCCAAAATAAATGATGTAATTTATTTGTCATCAGAGAGCTTGGATGTAGCACACTGATCCAAGATTTCAGATTCCAAAGATTCTGTTGTTACTCTAAATGATACTACTTCCATTGGCTAGATCTGTAGACAGCATGTCTTGATCTTTATTTTTCTTCATGATATTTATCACTGACATTATATAACTCTGTCACTTAGGGTCATGTGACCTTAAGCAAGGCACTTCACTTGTTTGTGCCTCATCTGTAAAATGGGAATTATAATGATACCTACCTTAAAAGAGGGTTGTATCAAGGGAGTTAATGCATGTAAAACAATGAGAAGAATCTTTAGCCAATTGTAAGCATAATATAAGTGTCAATCATTAGTAGTAGTAGTAGTTGTAGTACATTTATTTGTTTGGGGTTTATTATCTGTCTCCTACACAAGAAAGTAACCTTCTTAACAACAAAGACTTTGTTTTGTTTACTACTATATTCTCACTGCAAGAAGAGGGCTTAGCACATAGTAAGGGCTTAAGAATTATTTACTCAATGAATGAATGAATGCATAAATGACTTCAGGTCCTCATCATCCTTTTTCCATGACTTTTGGGATTTGGCTGCTAAAGTTCATGAGTGGGTGAACATAGTGTTTGATGTCACAGCTGCACACACTTGGTCCAGCACTCCCATATGCCTAGATACAAAGTGGGCGTCACTTGTATTCTTTGTTGTGCCTCATGCTGATGGCCTTTGCCCCTGATATCTTCTTCCCATAGGCCTCATGGATGGCTAAGCCATTCTCCATTTCCTTCAAGTTGTTTATTTCTCTTCATCTCATGAAAGTGAACCTGTCCTCAATTTCATTGCCATAAGATCTCCTCTTAGTAGATGATGCCTAATTACTCTTTCCAATTAACATGCTATTCAAATTTGTCTAATGTTTCTTCCAGTTCTAAAATTTGATGACCACTGATCTGATGTGACTGTGTGATTGTTTCACAATTTGATGTGTGTGTGATGACATTAGTATATGCAATACATGCTGTTTACCTCTGTCTAGTAACAAATCTCTACGTTTGTTACTAGAGTAAGCTTTAGGGGTAGAACTTGGTCTCAAAGCTCACGTCTTGGGAAAAAAAAGATCTGGTGCTGATAGAACCTTGATAAATCCCTTGTAATAGCACGTGATTTTGTTTCCCAGAAGTAGGGCAAGAGCTCTCTGGCTCATCCAATCAGCTTCTTCTCCTGACTTTAGTAGAGACACGGGCTTCATTACTGAGTTGGGGATTGAACTTCCCTCTGTCCTATGAAAAGTAGAAGATTATACTAAGAGAAACCTTCAGTGAGAGCAGAACAGAAAAAAAAGCAAAGAACTAACTGAAGGAGAGGGCAAGAAATCAGTGTAGTGTGTGGCAGCAGAAGGGAAGTGTCAGGTCAAAGAAAATAGGAGAGAAAAAGAGAAAGCTACCCAAGTAAACAGGAAAAGGGGAGGAAATACAAGGCAAAAGCAGAGAGCAGGGAATTGGCATGACAAGAAAGTGGTGAAACACAGAGGATTCCACCGGACAACAGAAAGCCCAACAGAGAAGAGTGGGCAAGGATAAAGAGACAGGAAACAAATGGATTAAGACATGGAGTAGCCATTGTCAGTTACCCGGGTAAGGAAAGATTGGTGGTCTAAATAAAATGCTGATTGTTCATTTACAATTCTGACAGTTTAAATTATTTATGGTACACCTTGGTGCCTCACTTAATCATATTAAATTACAGTTGTAATCTTATTAATTACTTGCAACCAGCTATCTCAATGTACCCTGTATAGAGGACAGCTTATCAAGGGGTAGAAGTACTATAGCTTCACTTTTAATCCAGTATCATCCAGTACACAAATTAGCCTTACATTGTTAGGATCTTCCTGATGGTGACTGGCTGAACTAAGCATTATTCTTGACAATACAAGTACTGCTGTGCCCATTTACAGAAAGGGAAGGAATTCTTTCCCAGAAAGTAAGATATGATTTAAATGCTTTGGCCTAATTAGCTGTGAAAAAGGATAAGGCCCAGGTAGGGTTTCGGGAAAAGGCAATTAACATATCTGCATATGTGTCTCTCCATTCACATCACCCAGCCTAGTCCAAGTCATCAACATCTCTTCACTTGCATTGTTACAGTAGTCTCTTAGTCCCTTTTCCCACCTCCACCTTTGATCTCTCTAGTTTTCATGACGTCCAAAGTGAACTTTTAAAAATAACACCACACTATCTCTATTTAGACTTTTCAACAGTTCCCATTGCACAAGGGATACATTACCACAAGGAATTACACCATCTTGCCCTTGCAAATGTCATCTTTATGTTCAACTGTGCTGATCTTCATTTTTCTCCTCAGATGTGCAAATGCTTTCCCATCCCAGGGACTTCATGTTTGTTCTGCCCCAAAACTAAAACACTCTTCCCTATTCTTCATCTGGCTAACCAATATTCACGCTTTCTGTCTCAGCGTAAACACTGTTTTCCTCAGACAAGATTTCCTGACTCCCAGCCTAGGCCATGCCACTATGTGGTTTGTGCTCTCCATAAATTTTACTTCTTCTATATACATCAATTCACATAATTATACTTTAATACTTACTTGTGTAATTGTTGGTGTGCTATGACCCCCAGTTGGCTGTAAGTCCTATAAAGACAGTGGCCACATCCATCTTGCACATCCCTCTGTTCCCAGCACCTGCCATGGGTCCTATCAGCTGACAAGCACTCAATATATTGTATGAATAAGTAAGTAAGATTCTAATTTCCAACATCCTGGACTTGTTTACAGTCCCAAGGAGCCTGCTCAGGTAGAACACATGCAACGCTTCCTATGCATGTATTTGCAGAGAGAAGAGAGAGAAGTCCTTCTGCTTCTCCCACATGTTACCATTCTGACCAGGCTCAGTGCTGAAGCACTGATGAGAGGGATGGAGACAGTGAGCCTGTGAGTGTTGTGTGCAGAACAGCATTTGCCTTTGTCCACCATGAAAGTAATGTGATGCTCAGCGTCCACAGTCTTTTAATCTGGCTGCTGTAGGGTGAGAATTTGTGGTCCTTTTCTGTTAAGATGGAATCTTGCTGAAGGTCAGAATGTGGTTAGGGTCAAAGAGTGGCATTACTAGTGCTGTGTATAAAAGAAAGAATACAATTAGGATCTTTGGTTCTCTACCAACTTGACTCACTTTCTCCACAGCAAGGCTCATATTATCCTTTCCTAATGAAGTTTAGAATTGAACGGCAGTTCTCTTCAGACAAGTCACCTGTCCCTTTTGCTTTATTCTGAAACAATGGAGTCCAAAATCTGTACTTCTTACTTAGTACAGTGACTAGCTTCTAACATTCCAGGATGGCTATCTCAAGGACTTTTGACTAAATGCTGCCAGTTCGTTTGGAGTGGTCTCTGGCAGGGCCAGATTCAGCATAATGTAGCTTCCTGTTGTCTTTTATATTCCTGTATGCTATTGTAAATATATTGACGTAAGCTGACCTATTACACATGCTTGTTCTCTTCTATGGTGATAGGGACTAGGAAAGACAATGCACTGTTCACTCTAACGTAAGGGATCACATATAAGTCTTATGATTTGATGATTCTCTTCTGGCAGCCAAACCTGCTTGTAGCTTTTAGGATTCATGGCCACTGGTGGCATTAAACACTTAGAGCCTGTCATCACAAAAGGAAACCTTGTACACAATTATCTTTCCAAAGGCTAGATCAGCCCATGTCAATGTCATGTTTAATATTTAAACACACTTTACTGTCATTTGTATCTGTTTACTCAGTCACCATCTGCAAAACCACTGTGAATAAAAATGGAACTTGTGGGGCAAGAAAAATATATTGAGAATCATTGAGTTGGACAGACTTAGTGAGAAGGTTGTGTCTATTCAAACACCTGTCTTCCACCCTCTCACCATCTGGGCAATCACTTCACCCTTCAGCCTCACTAATCCCCCTTACAATTACCCTGTCAAGAGGCGAGTGCAGCTCAGGTGGATTTAATGTGGGTTTAATATGGCCTGTTGAGTTTAATGTTTAACGTTGATTTCCTTTAAGTAACCATTTCTGTTCTTACTATAAATCTATGTCTATATGTCTATGCTTAATTTGGATGATGAGGGCAATTTGGATTTAAGGCAAGAACCAGTTTATATGTTTTTTGAAGAGATTATAGATCAAATAAGCAGACAATAGGCCTTCCAAAGCTATAAGTGAAAACAGAAAAATGATGCATAATTCACAGATTACAGTGATGTTAAAAGAGAGGGTTAATATTCTAATGTGTTGTTAAGAATTCTTTCACTCAAATTCTGAATCTGAATCTAATAGTCATCTATATACTGCTATAAAGGAAAGGGAAGGAGTTAACATGAAATCCAGACCTGTTATCTGTTATTGGATGTGATGCTAGAGAGTTTATATTCATTTTCTCATCTAATAAAACAACTCTTCAAAGTGCGTATTTTAAAGACAAAGAACATGAGGTCAGAGGGTTTAAATACCTTGGGATACCAGCCAAAGTCTGATTCAAAAGTATGCATTTTCCTCCCTAAAGGGTCATATTTACCTGGTGATGGTACATCCATCAGTTGGAATGATTCAACCCTCTAAGGGTCTCACCTCACCATGTATAATAAAGTATGTTATATCACCTAAAGGACAAAAATGATTAGAAAAAAATGAAAATTGTAAGAAATTGTCCATCCAATTACCTAGACAGCATTCAAGCTCAAAGCATTTGGATAACCATACTTGTTCTATTTCTATTTATCCAAGGCATATTCCTTCATTGCCAACTATGTGTCAGGTGTTGGGACAGACATTTTGGATAGAATGATAAGCAAGATGGAAATGCTGTCTTCTCTGACAGAGCCAAGTATCTACAGAGGACAGCGCAATGCAGACTGGCCACTGTGGATTCTGAAGCAGTGTAGGGCTCAACGTTACCTGCCTTAGAATGTGAGAAAATAAGTACAGATAGATGCTGCTTCTTTGAAGTAATGTATAAAATTTAAAGAGGATAGCAGGATCAGTAGTGTTTTATATTTCGTCAGGCTTTAAATATTTATGTTTCAGATATACTTTGACCATGATATTTCATAAATATGAGGCAAGTTGTTGAAGAAGAAGTTTGTGGTTGATTTCCTGAATTTGCCAACATGTTGACACCACCAACTACTTTCATATTTTGCAGGTATATTGAGGAAGGGCAAAGTTGGCCTTCAATGCCAATACATAGCACCTCAGTGCTGAACTAAGGTATTCTTATCTAAATAGCAAGGTACTTAGTATCATTCAGCAGGATACACAGGTCATAAGTCCTTCCCAAAGGAAAAATTACTCTCTTTTCTGGTTCCTGAGGCAAGAGGAGAGAGCGGTGCTCACTCACTCCTCATCCTTTGACTTAGAAAGGACAATCAACAAATTCATAAGAGATACTTGAGCGTGTCACATCAATTTCTTTGATTTTTAGATGAAATGTGCTTTGTGTTGCTCTCAAATTAGACACTCATTATGCATAATTAGCCCCTTACGTAGAACAGCTGCTGGCTTTTACAATGCTTTCAACCAGAGCTGAGTGTACCCATTGTTGGTGTTTACTGTGAGTGAACTTAATACAATTTGTGATATATGCATCATTTGATGTAATTATCAAATATAGAAGAAAAACCTAGAGAAAAGCATGGTATGTTCATCTTCACTTAGAAAAGTTAACTCTGAAGTAATTATGGGCTATTATGCTGGAAATTATTTTACTTTTTTAAAAAATGAAAATTATTTGAATTTAATACTAAATACAATTCTGTGATTGTTTATGAAAAAGAGGTACCGGTATGTTTCCCATGAGTGAGGAGGACTGAAGAGGCAATCAAATCACCAAGATAGGCCTCACGGAGAATCCAGGGAAATTCTCCATTAAAGGACAGCTTGACCTTAACTCTGACTTTCTAACTTTGCTAACATATTTAATCTCTACTTTTCCCATCTATAAACTTGGAAGATAATCATCAAGAAGCATGCACATGTAGCATTCTAAACACTTTAAGATGGAAATTGTTACCAAAGACATGAAAAATGTAATTCTCAGCATATAGTCCTAAACTGAAACACCAAAATGGTTTGTCTATGCCACAAAATTGGAGATCTTGTAGTGGATTCTGTTGTGATGCTTTATGCATTTTGAGAAGTTAGGAAAACTTGGAGGAAATGTAATGTAATCATTAAGCAGTATTCTGCCCCCTTTTACTTTTGCAGTGTATGTATCTCTCATTCACTCTATTGGAGATACATTGGAATTGGCAATCATTGTTTTACAAATAAGATAGCTGAGGAAAGGGAAACTTGCAAAGTCACAGCGGTTAGATAAGGAGATATTGCTACAGTTCTTTAGTTTCTACCTTTTTATTCTTAATCCTGCCCAAATAGATAGAGATGTAGAAATTTAATATATCATATTTTAGACTACAAAGGTCTAAAATGAAAGCTGTGTCATAGCACAGTGATCCTTTTTCAAATTATGAAAGTAAAATTCAGCTAAGGGAATATATTCAAATTTCAACTGCCAATGTACAATATTTCTGTTAAATCAGCTTTCATGGACTATTCTAAATATCATTTATGGCATTGAAGCAATGTGTTTTGGAGTGATGGACTTTGAAGGCTGTTCTGGAAGTTAGAGATTCTAATTATTCTTTTTGGGATAAAAAGAATAATTTGGTCACCATTTATTTTGGGAGAAAATTATTACCAATTATTGTCTTTCTAAATAGCCTTTAATTGAATTCAACTAGTTCTCAATATAACCGCTTGACTGCATTCAACCTGTTTTGCCAAGTTAATTTGATTGAGTAGATTCACTTTATATTCAAGATCCTTTAAAAAATTCTCTTTCGTAAAGCAGAACCCTATAAAATTGAATAAGAAAATAATCATAAAGGATCATTTTGCATATTGTCTACTTCTGGAAGAGACAATGCCATTTATCACAAAAGGAAGCAAAATTATTTTTGAAGTATGATTAGCTAAGGTTATTCTGTAACCAGAGGTCTAAGTTGTCTTACAAGCATCATTTTCTAACTTCCTTGTGACTTATTCCATTTGCTGACATGTAGAAGCCCTCAGTATAAAAATATATGAAGAAAATTTCCCATCAACTATTTCTTACTCCAATCTAAAGGACATAGAAAATTTTAGCTTACAACAATTCTGTAAATGCACATTAATGATAGAAAATTTTAGCTTACAACAATTCTGTAAATGCACTTTAATGATGAGAAAACACAGTCTCCACTGAAGTGCAGAGGCTTTAAAAATAAATCCCTCTAAGTAAATCTTTTCAAAAACAAACAAAAATCATATTAACAAAATGTATTTAAAAGACCTCAAATATTATCTTTCCATACTTTTGAATTACATGTTGAGATGAAAGAAAGAGAGAGAAAAAAAAGGAATAAAGAAAAAAGAAATGAAAAAAGGAAAGAATAAAGGAATTATCTATGGTTCTACAACAAAATAATGGAAAGAGTTTGCACTGGCTACTTAGGACAAAGGCTGATGCAGAGTGACACTTCATGCCAACAAAAGGATATTGAATATTCTGCCTTTTCTTAGAGATGCTTTGGTATTTAACATATTGATATCTTCTGACAATTTTCCTAAAGGATATTAAAATTATCATAGGATAGGTGCAGAGATTTCACTACTCAGGACCATTTATCTTTCTTAAAAAAACCTAAAATACATATTGTTCTTTAGAAACATTTTTGTCCTCTAAAGAGAAAATTAAAGCAAAGTCAACATTGAGATGAAATAATAGCAGAATGCAGAGACTTGGAAAATGCTGAATTTTCATAGTTTTGTATTGATAGCAATGTATGTGCTACAGAGGGATCTGTTAAAAAGACTAAGAAGCATATATTCTGATTCACAGAATTCCCATTGAAGACATTCAGGAAAAAAGAGAAATCTGTCCAAAATTATGCAAATGAAGCATATATAATCTGTGTCTAGATGACAGTGTGTTTTCAACTCTCTCCCTTCCATTTTGTTATGACATACTTCAAGATTTTATCACACAAAACTGCAAAAGGAAAATCACTTAAGTATACGAACATATGCACATGTTAAGGGAGGAAGGATTTAAAGCATTTACATTAATAAATCAAATTTGGGAGGGGTTTTCATAAGTAAGTTATAGATGGGCCAATCAAGTAAGTATAACCACCAGTAAAAGTTAAAAGAGGAAGCATACTATTTGGGTCATCTTCATGAGTTCTAATTAAAATTCATATGGAGAGTTATTTTTAAAAATCAGCTGGGCTACTGTCTGATTTTCAGCTAAGAATTGAAAACCACTGGTTCATCCACTTATTGAGAAAAATATTATTGAACATCTGCTGTATGCCAGTCACCATTCTATCTGTATGCCGGATGCCATTGTAGGTGCTAGAGGGGAAACCAATAACCAACTTTAGTTTTGTTTTCTCAAACTGATGTCTCATGAAGACAAATGAAAGAAAGAACACAGAAGATGGCAACAGAGGAAGCTTTCAAGAGAGAAAGGGAGAAGGGGGAATTTCAGATACACTATCTACCGATGATCATCAAAGTCTTTATATTTGGACAGTTTATTTTTACCTGAGGTCAAAGCAGTAATTGACTTATACCAAAGCAGACAAATAAGTCAGGCAGGACTAAAACTGGTTTGTCTCCTTTGCTTCTCAATAGTGAGCAGTCTGCAGAGAGGCAGGACTGAGCTCTACTTCCAGCTCCACCACTGAGCTCCAAGTTTCTCAACCTTTCTGGGCCTCAGGAACCTCATCTGTACAACAAGAGACTAAAACCCTTCCAGTTCTCCCTGTTATTCATCTGAATCCTGGTCAGGCACCACAAATATGTGTTAGTGTGTGACAATAAAATGTTTGGCGTAGCCTGCAAATGGCTCATCAAAAATCGTTTTCCATTCCTAAATAACTGACAACTTGTTCTACTATAGGTGAGTTAGAAGCACCATCTTTAAATATGAAACAGAAAATCCTGATTTTTCCTGTTAATATGAATTAAGGAGAACCCAAAAGCAAATATTTGCTAGGGTGTACTTTATACTAACTCCTAAGTTACTTACTTAAAACAAAAAAGCGAACAAATCCAAGCTTGTTTTAGATTATATACTGAGCTCTAAATATGAGCAGATAAATGTGTTTTTAAAAAACAAAGTCTTCTGATATACATTTATTTTTCCTAAGTGGATGTTGAATCTTAAGCCCACATCAAAAAAAGAAAATTATTCCTTTATCCCAAGTGTAGTCTGGGACAGATTTTCCATGATCAAAATCTTCAAATATTTTCTTGACCCAGACTTCTCTCCATTATCTGTCATTCTTGTTCCGATTCAGACAGACGTATGAGATCGGACTCATTCTGAGTCAAGCCAAGTTTTTTAAGTTGCCAGAAGTTCTTTGTGGAAACAGGATTGTGCTGCAGGGAGGACTGGATGACACTCTCAAAATGAATAGTAAATATACAGTTTTCTTTCCATTCCCCCTCTGTTGTGAGATATATGATTGCAGGCACTGGAATCTGAGGAAGAAAACTGAGTTGAATTTTCCTTGAATTTAAGCATGTTTATAAAAAAAATGCTTCTTTAAAAAAATCCTTCTTTAAAAAAAAAAAAAAAATTCCCTTGGGTTTCTACTTCTAAAGCTTTCACCTGGTCTTCCTACTTGTTTCCGTCTGAGGTAATATCCCTGGAGTCTGAAATCACTGATCATATTTTCAAGTGCTAAAATGCCAGTACGAATCTAGATTTTAGTATCATGGGAAGGAATAAATATAGAACCAGAAGAACTTGTCTGGAACTAAGACCTTATTTAGGGATAATAAAAACCACCTAAAGTATGTTATTAGCATTTGGGTTTCAAAGTAGAATGTTTTTTAAGTGCTTGCTTTCAAGTTCCACCCTACTAATAGTGGTAGTACTTTGTCAGGGCTTGGCTTTATTCTTAAACATTAATTGTTCATGTGTCCAGAAATATATAATGGAATGTCATAAACACAGAAATGTTAAGATCACGCAGTTCACAGAGGTATATTTCCTTACCTCTCATGACCTTTATACCCTTAGGATTTCAGAATAGGGATCATTAGTGCCTAAACCTAATATAAACCTTCCAGAACTTCCTCTCTCTTCATAGTGAATTAAAGAGTTATTTTCAGCATCATTTTTTTTCTCTCTTCTAGTAGTTTTAAAATGCGGGTCTCTGCTCCACACAAATAATTTACTCCTTGCAAATTATTTCTCTAATGAAGAACTACTGTTGCCCTTGCTGTTACTCTTTTCCTTGACTTCCACCTTCCCTTTTTCCTTGCATGTCTCCAGTTTCTTACAAATGCCACTCCTTTTCTTTCAACCATTTTTTGTTGGCGGTCAGTTCTGGCTGGCATGGGCTGTTTCCAAACAGGGCTTTCCCTCCGCTTTTCTCCATGGGCTCCTCAGCCTGAGCCTCCAGCAGTTGCCTCGCTCCTTATCCACCTCCATATTCTTCCCACCACTCCAGAAAGACATCCACTGTCAAGTTAGGAACTTTTCAAAGCTCCTGGGCCGCCCCTCTCCCTCTCCTCCAAAAGCCCTGATCGGAGCCAGCGCACATCTTTTGGAGTTGGGGCGGGCAGCAGAAGCCTTTGGTTTTGCCTGCTGGAAGATTACTGCTTCCTTGTGGTGGAGACACTGTACTCTTCAGAGAGCCGGTAGTAAGGCTGTCACTCTCTGCCGGGTTCAGAGGGGTTTTTTTTGTTGTTTTTTTTTTTATTGTCCCTGTCAGTTAGCAGCCCAAGGTTACTGCCAGCTCTCTGTCAGGGCTTTGATTTTTGTCAGCTATGGCCAGGTCCTTTTAGTTATCTGCTATCTTTTCAGCTTTGTTCAGGCTCAGCTCTACTTGTCTACTAATTAGCTCTTTGGAGATTTCCCTTTTAAAACTCACTATCACAGAGGACAGGAACCGTTCAAAAGTTTTGTGCTTCATAGAAATTCCATATTCATCCATATCCCATACAGCCATATTTTTAAAATTAAAAGTGGCAGGTCAGGCCAATTTAAGGTATAGAAGTAACATTGTCTATAAAGAGAGACCTTCAGGTTCTTGATCAGGTATGGAGATGAGTGACAGGGAAGGAAAAGGTTTACATCAAAAAACACTGAGGGGTACAAATTAAAAAGAAACGATCACTCTGTATAACATATTCACATTTTCTTTATCTTCTGGTGTGCAAATATTGTGCTAGCTGAATATAAAAGTAGCACAACTTTAGGGTACAAAAAAAAAAAACCACACTGTAATAACATCAAGAGTGGTCTTACATCAAGGAGGGCCCTGAGGATGTCTTTGTTGTCAACTTCAGAAGAAAAGAGAGGAACAGAAGAGGAAACTGGCAGAAGGAATAGATGCCAAAGAGAACTCAAAGGATTAGGTCCGGGTGAGGTGATCGGTATTCGAAAACAGTCTGCCTTCTGGCTCTGATCTAAGGGAATAGGCTGGCAGCCAAGCCAGAGGGCATAGCAGCACAAACACACCTTCAGCACACTGCTAGAGGGTTGCCTCAGTGCCTTAGAAATTGTGCTAGCAATTAGAAATAAAGCTATGTAAGAGCAATAGGCAAAATACTCTATTTATGGATAAAACTCTACTTTTTACATAAGTCCCATCCTGGTTGCCCCCTTCACATAAACATACCTTTTTCTTATTTTTTTTGTAAGCCCCCCTTCTTTTTATGCTAAGTGCATTTTTCTTCTGCTAACTTAGTGCAGTTGTAAGTTGCGCTTACATTGCATTTACACACTGTTAATGCCTGCAAGATGAAAGTAAAAACCTTTGAATATATTAATGTTATAACACAGATGTCTTACTTTTTACTCTTTTTTTTAAAGCAAGTTGATGTGGCTAATAATGATGCAGATTGTGCTGGATGGATGTGCAGATGAAACAGGGGAATACAGATTAAATAAAAATTTCTTCAAAGCTTACGTTTGCTTCATAATTTAACTTCTGGGCTTGTCTCAGTGGTAGTAGGTGCGACCAGCCATCATAACATTGTTCTAAAACATCTTGGCATCACAGAGAAGCAATCACCCAAATAGCATTGCTGTACTTCTTCGAAACCCAAGAAAAATAATCACAGGGAAAATAAAGACTTCCAGTGGCTCTGTACAGAGAAGCTTGACCCAACTGCTAATAATGGGTAAGCAGTGAGAAATCAGGGACAAAGGTTTTGTGCTTAAGAAACTAACTGCTTGTGTACTGCCTTTGCTCTTTGTGGCTACATTCAAAGCGTCGGCAGCCTCTTCTCCCAAATACTGAATGTGGTGTGTGCCAGAGGTGGTCATATTCTCACTCTACCATCCGTGGAATGACTCTATCTATCATCAAGCTCTTTTCAACAATAAACAGAGGGGCATTGATGACATAAGGCTTTGGAGCAGGCACAGTCAATTTCTCTTTCATGTATCTGTTCATTCAAGAAGCATTTTTCACATGATATTCCATGCTAGGGATTTTGCCAGGTCCCTAAAATAGGAGGCTGGGTAAGACCCAACCCCTTTCCTCAAGGAATTCATCCTCTAATGGAGAGGACATCTGTAAGCAGAACATCTATAATGTCATCTCTTTTGAAGGCATGAAAAAGTGCTGAGGATCTCCAAGGAGGGAATACCACTGTTTTCTAGGCCACATGTGTTGAGACTGTATCTGAGGTCTGCATCTTTCATGTGTGGAGAGAAGCTTACCCAGTGGACAAAGATGATGGAGAGACTTGAAGTCATAGATAATCAGCAGCATTGGGGATGGTGAGAATGTCAGTGTGGCCAGAGCTTAGGCTGTGCATTTGAGGAGAGGAGAGGGAAAAGAGTGAGAGGCAATAGACTAGGGAATTGGGCTTGGAGCAGACTACATGGACTCATATTCTAAGCTAAGGCATTTAGAATTCACCCTACAGACAACAGGGAGCCAACTGGAACCTTCCACAAAGAGGAAGGGTGACAATCAGATGTCCTTTCTACAATAACTCTGATGGTTGTATGGAAAGGATATTGACCCCTCTAGAACAGACTGGTACAAAGAGACCACTTAAGACATGTGTAGTTCTCCAGACTGAGATGATAGTAATGTCAGCTGAAGAAAAGAAGCTGGATTTAAGAGACACTGTTGGGGGATTTAGATTAGCAGAATAGAGCTTCAGCTAAAAATTTCTACCATTAGCCTCCTCATTAATCTACCATTAATCTACCATTCTACCACCTCATTAGCCTACCTCTTCAGTACTCTCTATGCTGAGGTGGGCAGTTCCAATGTAACATGTTGAGAATCCCGTGCATCTTTCTGAGGAAAAGGAACTCAGTTCGTAAGTGTTTAATAAGACACATAAAAAAAGATCATTCCTCTTCCCTCTTACACTGTGAGCTTTGTGAAGACAAACAGCAACCATGCCCCTATCCAACCGTTTCTCCCAGCCCTAAAAGAGTATTAAAGATAACACACTCTTCTTAATGTTTGAATGAATGAATGAATAAATCTGAATGAGTGACAAAACTGGAATGCAAAAACTCTCCACAGATTGGAAAAAAGCATTGCATTTGTTTAAAATAGTGGCTAGAATGTAAAAACCACTTTCTTTTATTTTGAGGCAGGGGAACAGACCAGTTAATTATAAATAACAACAAAGCTTCCCACTTGTGCTATTTGGAAACAAGGGTCCATCCCTCCACAGAAATAAGACTAAGTATGTGTTATTAAGATAGTGGTCTGTAAGTGATACACACAGCATGAATATATGGATACATGGCAGATTTGCTTCAAGGAGTGGCTGTCCAGGCCATGTGCTTTTGGAGGTGGCAAGCTCTTGATGCTGCAAGAGAAGAGAGTCATTGCCTGATGTTACTTAAGAAAAAGTGGAGAAATGGGGCTGACAGAGACAGTTGAGCAGGCTGTGCCCTGCACAAGAGTGCTGCTGAGGAACAAGTAGTGACTGAAACCTAGGCGCTGTTTCCAACTTGAGGGGCATGTTTCTTTAATCACACATAAGTCCTGGATGGGAGAATGGTGCTCTGGATTTAACAAAACTAGAATGAATGGAAAAGAATACTTCTGAGACTAGTTTCCTGGACAATACCCCAAACCTACTCATCGCCTTGTCTTCATAGTGTCCTTTTTTACTATCTGATCCTTATGTCTGTGGCATTCGGGCTTCACATCAGTCTTACTGTTTGGCCCTTCTCTCCTGCACTCAACTTGGCTGGTATAGCCGTCTAAAAGGGAACAAGCGCACAGTGCCTTTAACCATGACTGACACAGCCATCTGTCGGGGCTGACAGTGTCTGGGTGAGATTACTCTCCATGCTCATCTGGCCAACTGGTTGACTGCAGTACCCTAATAATCACATTATCAGAGCAGGAATATCGCCCACTGGATGAAACTTCAGACATTACTTATGGATGAAATGAGGTCAGAAGAGGTCAGAGAAAACAAGAGATGAGCTGGCCATGACAGCTGTCCAAGCTGCCCTTGAGATGCAACATCACAGCATCGGGGCCGGGGCTGTATCTTCCCACAGAGCAGGGGTTCTGTCCACAAGAACCACTGTGGCCTCACTGTGTTTCAACGTGGGGGCAAGTCTCCTGGAGAAAGCAGCTGTCCTTGAGGAGGCGAAGGAAAAAACAAGCTAACACTGCTTTGGAAATAATGAAAGCATTAAGCTCATATTTGTGCTCTTCTTGTGAGCTTTACTGCCAGGCTGGGAGTTCTATGAAAGCAGCTATCAGCATTGTGGTCAGCCCTTAAGCATCTCTCTGGATGAAAGCATGTATGCAGCATGAACTGATGGCTTGATGAGGGCAAAATACCCAATATACAGCCTTGTATAGAGAGCTGCGGGGAGAATATTTTAAGAGCAGCTCTCATGGAAGAAAAATAATTTTAAGTATATTTCTTTGGTTGTATCATTAAATAAAAAGATGGAATCCTGTGAATGATAGTGCATTATTGTCTGCCTAATTTTCTAGAGTAGAAATGTGAAGTTAGAGGTTCACTTGGAGAATTATAACAAGATTTACTCCATTTTAACAAGCATGAAACCACAAATAAAACTTTAAAACAAACTTCCTTCAGCTTTTTATAAATTGTCCTTTACCTAGGGTCAGAAACATTAATGAAGGGAATAGATTTAGATACTTCTTCTTTAGATCGTTCTCATTAGTAAAATTCCTATTTTTCCGCACAAGAAAATAGTATAACGTATTGAGAACTGGTCATCCCATTACATGTTGCACAAGCCTGCTTTTAATTTCACCTTAAATGTTGTCCCAAATAAAGCCATCACTTAGAATAAAATACAAATATAATGCATACATTTTGTGAAAAATTATAATTACTATTAACCTCAAGGAGCAGAAGGTTAAAGAGAGCAGAGTTCCTGTTTTCAAATGTAATAAATCAATCCAATTTGGAGTCAAGGTAGTAAAGACATGTCTAGAGCTTTTTACTCCAAACATGATGAGATCAAGAAATTTTCCTTTTGGAGAGAAAAAAAATGCATTTCTAAAATACAAGCACTTTGAACATCTTGCTCAATTCCAAATGCAGTCTCCTTCTGTTGTGCTTTATTTTAATGCTTTTCTTTTCACAGATGAAAGTTTGACTTAAAAAAAATAGTATAGTAATATGCAGATAGTATGAGAGTGATGGCTAGGAGGGATAGCAATAACTTATGTGGTCTGGGAATTCTCTACCATGTCACCATCCTCCGCCTTCTGTAAGTGTAGCAAAATAATTGGCCAACATAATTAAATATGAATCCGCATAACTTCAGACTCTGAACACCTGATCAATCCTTTGATAGGCTAAAAGGAGTGCTTCACCAGCCATGTATTCTGAAAGCAAAGTGGAAAAAGCTGTACTTTCTTTGATTTGTGAAAAAAAATTGCTGCTTCTGTAAATACGGAGCACAAACTTGACATTTCCTGAGGAAGTCATCTGAAACCTTAGCATGTATTTATCACAAGTGCAGTGGGGTCATATAATAAATTACCATCCTTCCATCCCAGTTTTCCCCACCAGTATTCATATGTTTTTTGAAAGGAAGTTTTCAGCTTATTTCAGAGAGTACAGTGCCATAGAACTAACACAAAACAAATAAGTAAAAAACCATAATGTAAGAGTGATTGGTAGTTGGAAAACGTGTCAATGATATTTACTGAAAACCCATGGTGGGCAGAGCCCTTTGCCAGCTACAATGAAAAGGTAAAAATAAAATGGAAAATAGGATTTCTTCCTTCAAAGTGCCTATGGTCAAATAGAAGAAATACATATAAACAAATGTATGTGAATGTACAAAGAGCACATACATTTCAAAAAGTCAGAGCATGCAAAACCAATTATAATCAAACACAGGAGTTTATGCAGAGGCACCTGACTGACAGGGTGACTTCATTTGAAATGGTCCCAAAACTTCAAGTGCCAGGCACACAAGCACAGCTGAATGACAATATTGTCCACAACAGAAACTTGTTCATTTTCTGTCAAAGCGTTTATTTGTTGTGAGATAGGACAGGAGTTAACATAGTTTGATCATATGATAAAAGGTTTCATCAAATTAATCCCATAATTGATTAACTCACCCTTCTGTTGATTGTGTTATAAAGGCTATGGATTTTATTTCAACTTAAAAAAAAAAGAAGATAGTTTATAGACTTTTAACTCTTAGTATTTTAAAAACGAACCTGAAAGATTTTTTTTAAGTTTAATTGGCAAGAAATGTGACACATCACTGTGCTAACTTATGGTTTTTAGAATAAAAAGGCAAGAAATGAGACAGTATTTTAGCAGGTTTTTTTCTCCATCTCTAAGAATCATTAACAAAGACTATACTTTTACTATCATTTTCATATTTAGTATTTTAGTATGATAGAGAAAGGAGAAAGTGTCTTGTTCTAAGGAATAATATCTCATAGAAAATTCTATTTGCAAACAGAATTCACGAATATTCAAAAAAAGTACAGAAATACTAGATGCTATTTGATAAACATTTATTCCATAACACAGTGATGATATCATCATAAACAACTTTGATTACAAGTAGGAACATGGGTATAGCGAGAAGTTATTGATCATTAAATCTGATTTAAGAAAGTAAGGAGATGAGCCAATTTTTAACAGGATTCACCCTACCTAAAAAATTGTATTTACAACTCTACAAGTGAATGTTCAGACTAGTTAATCACAATTTTTACATGTATGGGTTATTACTTATTTTGAGAAGCACTGTGGTGTGATTTAAGTGGTAAGAGCACAATTTGAAATCCATCTCTGCCATAAATGACCTAGATCTCTAGTCTTCTTTAACATTTTCATATGCAATCTATGATTATAAGAAATAATATGCATCTAGAAGTATCAGAAATCCAAAGAATAAAAGGATCTGTGGAGCTGAGGTAAAATTGGCATACATACATTTCTCTATTTAAATTCTATTAATTTAATTTCAGGAAACCCTATTAATTATAACCTTTCCATGATTACTTAATAATAATAATTGTTATTTAAAATTATAAACCTGGAAACCTCGAAGTACCTTCTGAATCATTAGTATTGGAGGCTGTCTACATGTATTTTATTTGTTTACTATATTAATTCACATTGAACTGCTATTCAAAAAAATAAAGTAGGGACTTCAGATGGCATAGTATAAAACAAATCAAAACAAAAAGAACCACATGCACACAATAAAAACCTTTAAAATAAAGATAAGTTACATAGTGCAATAGAGACAATGATTCAATTGTAAAAAAATTATTTTCTGGAAGCATGGGAATTATAAAAATAAACACAACAAACGCTATTGGAATGGGGTGGAGCAGAAAGATCCCCAGCCATGGAGTCAGAGACCCAGTTTAAGGTCAGGCAAAGGCCTTTTGTGAGTCAAATTTTCACCGTCTGTTCAAGGCGGAAGCTCTCTACAGCTCCAAGTGCTAACTTTATAATTACTTGGGTCAGACAAAAATCTTTCCCTGGCACATATCCACACGTCTTTCAGGTAGAGCAGAGACTGAAGATCCTAAAACCAAGATGAACATACATGACAAATTCACGGGGGCACTGCTCAGTGAGGGGTCTTCAGGAAGTTGAAAAGAATTTCTGAGATTGGAGTATAAGAGTCGATTCTGGCATCATGTTCTCTTCCTCATTTTATCCGCTCAAAATAATAAGCAGATGTAATGTAAAATAATTTTTACATTGTAAAAATAATGCATAAAAATGCATTGTTTTAACTTTAAACATGTTAATATGTTAATTTCTACAAGTCAAAATTTATTTGCACATACGTTTACAAATCCTAACACCTGACGAATTTTTCATGTTCGACTAGACATTTGTTACGTAATCTGTTTTTATATATAAATCTATTATATAACATTTCTGTTATATAACTTGTTCTAAAACATGTCACTTTCTTTTTAGAAGCTACTTTAATTATCTTCCAAAGATGTTACAAGAGGGCGGGGTAAGGGAAAAAGGGAACTTCAGCTATTTTTATAAAACTAGTGAATAGAGCAGTGGATTCCCTCCTGTTTGACAGATGTTTGTGGCAGAGACAATACGAATTACTCCAAGCCAAGTAAACAACGAAGATCTGTGGTACAGCAGCTTGCAATGCTGGAAAAAGTTGGGTTTAAGCTGAGAATGTTGCACCTTTAATTTCGTATGGTTGAATAGGAACCAGTGAAAACTATAATTAGAAATTATTTCAGATTAAAAAAAAGCAACTTCTGTGTTATAAAAGCAATGTGGGTTCTACCTGGTCCCTTTTGGGCTAAGTAAGTTGTTTGATCAGCTTCTTTCAGTCTCTGTGGATGTCCTTATATGAGTCTAATTGAAGGACTCCTGTTCTCTTTTTATTTTTGCTCTATGAAAAATGTATCGGAGATGTCTTATAATGAACTTTGATATGGTGAAATGATAATAATGTCCTAATTATATATAAAAATGTAATTACACTTGCTTCTATTATAGAAAAACTCCCTTTATAATGAAGTGTTATGTTGGAAAAAGATTTTCATTATAGACGGACTCCTTTACTTGTTAATTTGAGCTCTGATTCATCACTTTAATATTAAAAAGTTCTTTGTAAGTTACTTTTGATGTATCTCATTTATGGTTCATTTCACTTCCTGGGAACCACAAGGAGCCCAAATCCAAACTTCTTTGAAAGACACTTAAAAATACATCTTTCAAAAGGAGTTCTTCTTTCTATGCGGTGCCACAGCAATATCACTGAACTTCTCATTTACTTGAGCTGTGAAAACTTTTGTTTTGAAATTTGAAAAGCATGTATATATATATATATAGGCATGGCTTCTCAAATGTTTAAAAATATCTGTGCATTCAGTAGTAATAGGTAAACATTTAAAAATAGCCTTTAGCTAATAATCAATTATACAGGTGACCTCATGACGTTAAAACAATATGGTGTATTTTCTACTCTTTTTGAGATTGCTCAGATCATCATTTCACCAAATCAAGTGCAAAGCTAAGTACAACAAATCTATCTTATTTGCTATTTTTTACAAATCTGGTCAAAGTCTTAGTGGGAAAAATCATTATATCCATTGGTTAAAATTAGTTCAGAAGTCTTCAGTCTACCACCATCACAGGGAATAAATATTTCATCATTAACAACAGAAAAAAATGGCTTAAACTATAAACGATCAGAATCGACACAATAATTTAATTGAAATAAAGAAGGCATTCAAAAGTGTTGCAAGTGAATTCCAAAGAAGCAGTCTACAATTATTTCTTTTGTCTTCTTTTAGAGGGTCAACTTTCAGATTTTAAGTAAAGTTAATTTATTTAAAATATTGTTTTTAAAAGTAATGGGTCTTTTTTTTTTTTTTTTTTTGAGACAGTCTTACACTGTCATCCAGGCTGGGGTGCAGTGGTGCCATTTCAGCTAACTTCAGCCTCCGCCTCCTGGTTCAAGCAATTCTCCTGCCTCAGCCTCCCGAGTAACTGGGATTACAGGTGCATGCCACCATGCCCAGCTAATTTTTGTATTTTTAGTAGAGACAGGGTTTCACCACATTGGCCAAGCTGGTCTCGAACTCTTGACCTCAGGTAATCCACATGCCTCGGCCTCCCAAAGTGCCAGGATTACAGTCATGAGCCACCGCGTCCAGTGTAATGGGTCTTTAGAAGTGAGACTCCGATTAATTTAGGTCTGATTTTGATAGCCATCAGAATCACTACTATTTTTTCTATAATTTGTAAATACGATTTGTAAATTTTTGTAATTTATATGTTTATAATTTGTAAATTTTCTCTGATTTATAAGTATCTTTAAAATTTTAGAGAATTCCAATTTCTTTTTTAACCTCTTCCTGAATATCATGACTCTAGGAACTTTGCTATAACTTCAGTAAGGTTGTCGTACTTGATTCCTTCCTCCCCACTGCCCCGACATAACATGTAGTCTCTCCCTCAATCGTCTTTATTCTACCTCCCAAATATCTCTCGAATCCACTAGCACTCACCAGTGTAGACCACCATCACTTCTCAGTGGGATTTCTGCAATGGCTTCCTAGCCTCTTTGCTTCCTGTCCAGTCTCTTGTCTATTTTATTAGTTAATGATCTGGCAAATCATAAACCAAACCACGCCACTTTCCTATGTAAATATTTCCATGGTTTCTTGTGCCTTCAAATTAAAATTCAAGCTCTTTCCATGGTGCAAAAGGCTCAAGATGATCTGACTCCTCCCCGCGAGTTCACCTTCTATCACAACTCGTCTCAGACACATTTTCAGTCCTTCAAACACACCACACTCTGCTCCCTCTGCTTGGAAAGCTCTTTCCCCAAACGTTACCTGGCCAGATCCTTTCAGGTCATAGTTTCAATGTCACCTGAAATGCCTGGTAGCTTACTTGAACAGGGTCCAACCTTGGTTGTTTTTTCTGACAGCACTCTATTTCTCCTTTCATTCTATCTCCCTAATTGTCACTCAGGCATTTATCTGTTGCATTTCTTTCCCCTTTATAAGATGTGGCTTTGAAGAACAAGAGTCCAGCTAAGAGAAGGCAGTATGTCCCAAGCCAGATCTCCTCCCCCATCTTCTGCAGCTGAGAATCTATCCTTCCTTGTTCTCTCAAATTTACCATGCATTTCCACACCAGCAGGGCTCTGCCTGGAAAGGTTTCCTTACATTCTGCAAACTTTCCAATTCTTTCTTGTTTTTTAAGACCCAGTGCAAATGCTGCCTTCTCTCAAAAGCCTTCTCTGATTCCATAGTTAAAATTAATCTATCCTTGAGTGTCAGTACTATTTTATTAATCCCATCTTGGTTTGCAGCAAGGTTAGTTGTATCCAAGTATGTCTCCTTCGCAGCCACACTTCTGATTTTTTGGAGTATTTCTCTCAGTACAATTGTTCTTTTCAATTTTTAAATAATATCTAATTGATGACCTCCTTTTCCCCTCCTTTCAATAAACACATTTTATAACTTACTGGGCATATGATATTTCTACTTATTAAAAAAATTGGCAAATAAGTCCATGATTTTCTAAACCCAAATGTTCATAGAAATTTCTATGCCATTGCTGCTTATTAGACCATAGCAGAAAGCTAGGTAATTCTAAAGTAATTCCAATGTTTATTTGGCACCTAGTGACAACTTGAGGAAAGCAATTATGTTTCCCCCATTACACTTTTACCTTTATTTAGGTGAAAATGTGGACCCAGAGTTTGTCAACAACCACAGTTAATGTGAATAATACTGTAGAAATATAAACATGATGATATTTCGGATGGGATATCATGGATTAATGAGTCTCAAAAGGGAATATGGCACTTAACAGTAACTGAAGGAAGACATAGCCAAGAAAATCCATGGATATTCAAAAATTTTTTAATAGAACTAATTTTTTCTTTGGGAGGCTGAGGCAGGCAGATCACGAGGTCAGGAGATCGAGACAATCCTGGCTAACATGGTGAAACCTCATCTCTACTAAAAAAATACAAAAAATTAGCTGGCCATGGTGGTGGGTGCCTGTAGTCCCAGCTACTCGGGAGGCTGAGACAGGAGAATGGTGTGAACCCGGGAGGCGGAGCTTGCAGTGAGCAGAGATCATGTCATTGCACTCCAGCCTAGGCAACAGTGTAAGACTCCATCTCAAAAAAAAAAAAAAAAAAAAAAGAAATAATTTTTTGAATGATTTTGGAAATAGATAAATATGATTAGATGACCTACTTTAATTCCAAAAGGAGAGTAAAAGAGTAATGATATTTTAAACTGGAAAGAGAGTGGAATTTAGCATTGATGAAGTCCCTCTTGGCTTTTTGAATATTTTGAAGTTTTCATTCCTTTACTTGTATCATCTTTCAAGTTGTCTCATTTTAAATGTTAAAAAGGATGAATGAATGTGTATGTGAATCATCTCTGAAAATATTTTTTCAAAGAGTACTAGTACTGAAATATCCTTCTCAAAATACCACTTTTGAAAAAAAAAATCTTAGCAATATTTCCTCTCCTAGTAAACCATATATCACTTTATACTCGCTTTCAAAAACTAGTATTTGAATCTAAAAGGTAGAATCTAAAATAATACCAGTTGTGGTGTTTATGAAAGAATCCAAATTGAACTGGCTGGAATAAGATATAGGTTTATGTTTTTCTCATGTGAAAAAAGTTGGAGGATAGGTACTCATAGGCTAATTTGGGGGCATACTAGTCAACAGGGACTCTGCTTTTTCTACTTTTGTGCTCCACCTTTCTTAGTTGTGGCTTCTCTTCTCAAGGTTGACATATAGCCCGTTATGGCTGCTGGAACTCCAGCCTGACAACCACATTCCAGGGAAGAAAAAGAGGAAGGAGGGGAGAGACAAAAGGTCATGTCTTCTGACTGAGTCAGTCCCTGTAATGAGATTTCCTAGAAATCCTAACCAATGTCTTAATGTCTTCCACTTATATCTCATAACCATCCTCAAAAATAAGGCAGGAAATATAGTCTTTTTATCTCGGCACTTTACTGTTTAGAATAAAATCAGGACTTTGTTAGTAAGGAATAAGGGAAGAATGGATGCTAGGAAAGCCACATTCTATAATGCTGAAATGTCCTATACACTTAAGACAAACATTTCCAACCTTATCTCAAGCCCTCTCCTGCTCACTCCCTATGCTTCTACCATGCTGGCTTCCTGGTAGAGCTTCTCATACAGAATCTCTACAGTTGATGTTCCTCCTGCATGGAATGCTTGCCATCTAACTTCTTCCACGACTGGCTCCTTCTCACTTTTTAGGTCTCAGCTAAAATTTCACCTCCTTAGCAAGACTGTCTTCCCAACTCAAATCTATAGTAGCCCCTTCCCTTTCACACCATTATTCTCTCCCTTGCACCGTTTATATCCTTTAAAGCACCTAACACAATCAGTAATTGTTGCTCTTATATATTTGTTATTTTACATTATATTTGTCTATTTCATATAGAATATATATAAAATATAAAAGCATATTTGTTTATTTGCTTATTTTCATATCCCCAAAAAGTGTCTAAACTCTGTGAGAGCAGAGGGTTTGTGGGCTTTGATCGCTGTTGCATTCCCAGGACCCAGCCTCACATCTGACATGTGGAATTCAGCAAATCCATGTTAAGCAAATGAGAACGAACACCAAGAAAACTGGTTTTCAACTAGTAAATAAAAATATCACTTTGTCCACATTGTCATTTTGTGTGACCAGTTAAATCTCAAATCCTCTATTGCAGTTTGGGTCTTTATGAGTCACAAGAATCAGTTTCATAGGTGGCTGACGAGGTGGTCCAGTTGGCTGAAATCATTCCGCTGAACCCAAGTGTTTATCTCTTCCTTTGTGAAATGATAGGGAAGTTGCATTCATCTGAAAACTTGGCTATAGGAGGCTCCAAAGAAAAAGCTCCACTGAGCACATGCACTTCTTCAAATGTTTCTGGTAGAAAACTAACTGGACCACACATGCATCGTTTTGTTGTTTTTTTAAATTACTGTACCAGAAGCTTGTGGAGAATGGTGATTCTAAAGCTTTTTTCTAATTTAATATTTTACTTGGCATTCTCATGACATAAATGGGAGGGTGGAAGTAAAAAAAAAGGTGGAAGAAAGAATGAAGGAAGAGAGAGTAACAGGGAGGAAGAAGGAGGAAAAAAAGAAAAGAAGAAACAGATAAAATAAGAACATGGACCCTTTGGTGCAAAGGAGAACTTTTCATTGTGGCAGTTTGAGTCCTAGACTTTGGAGAATTGCTGGAAGACATTTTAGCATCCAATTCTTCGAGTAACTCATTAGGGTGATGAAAAGCCCATGATGAAGGGGCAGTGCCATGTTTGAAGAGCCAGGGCTTCCTGATATGCTGAATTATTAAGTAGTCAATATTCAGTGGGCCGCTGCCTGCTCGCCTGTCTTCAGCAGGTGGTGGCCCTCTGCCTTTCTCTGCAAAGCAGCTGCTTGCTCCCAGCCTCCCCAGAGCTTACAACAGCCATTTGTTTCGATTTAAGACAGACACTGTCATTATTTTGTGCAGAACTTCACAGAAATATTTCCTACTAAATACTTGAACCATCTGAGTAGCACCAGGCAGGCTGCTGGCTTCATTAATAATGCATTCATGCTTATCAATAGGTTTAGACAACTGATATTTAGAAGCTTCTTTAGAAGGAGTGGGGTGGATGTTCCTTTCACACCAGTAGGCTTCATTTTGTCAGTTCCTTGATGTTGACATTACATCCAACTGTGTTCTGAAAACCAGAAGTGTTAAAACCGTGTTGGGGCTGTTCTTTTGCTTTGGAGTGCTTCTTGATGGAGCTAAGTCATGGTGATTTACCTTCTGCCCTTTCTGCCCTTATCTAAACTTACTCTAAAGGGAAAAAATTTTCCATCCACTTCACTTTAAACCTTATTGCAGCTTTTTGTTTTTCCAGGGTGTCTCATAATCTGGGCAGACTCAAATGTGTTGGCACAGTGCTCTGGTCTTGATATGTTTCAGCAGAGCATGATAGGAATCAACTCTAAGGCTTGCGTACGGAAGGTTACCCAACTATTTTTTGATCACTTACAGTCATGAAGCAATGCACCTTCTAAGTCTTTGGGTTTGAATAAACACCCGTTAGAAGAGCTATAGCAAAGCTCAGTCTACTGGTTTGTTTGCAACCTATTTGCATCTTGCCAAAAAGCAATGCCAAAAGCAATGAAGGAACTCTGGAATCCTGCAGGGCATCAGTGACAGAAAGAAAAACGATGAAAGTACAACCAAAACATTGTTTTTTTCAGTGCTAAAGTTGATATCAATGTAACAATTTCTTTTAATGATAAGATTTTTCTCAATTTCCTTTTTAAAGTTCACTTCTCATTGCTGCTTATTAACATGTGTAGCAATCCAAATGAGATTGATACAGCTGTTTTCAAAAGTCTCTTGTTAAATTTTTTACAGATTTAGGAGGTATTTTTAATGGAAAAGACTGCACAAAAGTAAATTTATGTATGGTTTTTCCTAGAGCCATATACATACAAGGACGAAATACATAAAATGACCTATATTCAATGCATATATCTACACATACAGAATGCAAATGCAGAATTCAAATTGCATGTACCAATCTATTAAACATTCTCTGTTATGTTGTATTTTCCCATACAAGAAATGAAACATGTAGTAGAGAGGATAACAGCCACCTAATGATGGGCATGTGCTAATCTTCAGAACCTGGGATATATTATGTTACCTAACAATGGGAAGTTGAGGTTGCAGATGGAACTAAGGTTGCTGATTAGATGACCTTGAGATGAGCAGTTATCCTGGATTAATGAGGTGGGCCAAAATACAATCACAGCGGTCAGTAAGTGGGGAACAAGGAGGCAGAGGAAACAGAACGAGAGAGGTGATGTGGAAAAATCTCCACTGGCCATTCTGGGCTTTGAAGATGGAAGGCGGCCACAAGCCAAGGAATGCCAGCAACCTCTAGAAGCTAGAAAGCAAGAAAATGGACTCTCCCCTAGAACTCTCCAAACACCTTGATTTTAGCCAAGTGAGTCCCATTTCAGACTTCTGGCTTCTAGATCTGTAAGATAATAAATTTGTGTTTTTTAAAACCACAAACTTTGCGGCCATTTGTTTTAGCAGCAACAGAAAACTAATAGAAAGCAGTTTCCAGAAAAAGTATGAACATTAAAGTACTGAAATAAAAAAGGTTAAAGTGAACAATAACAACAAGAATGACCATTCTTCTACACTAAGAAATGGTGGTATAAAATTTCTTAAGAGCAATTTACTTCTATTTATCAAAACGATAAAACATTTCCTATTTTATTGATGAAGACATTACACTATTTGGGATTTTCTTATAATGAAATAGGTGCAATATCACACAAGCACACACTTTTTAAAAAAATAGTAAATAATTAGAAACTACCAAAATATGCAACATTATGGAACTGATTAAAATAAATTATGGTATATGTTTATATAATAAAGTTAATAAGAATAATGCTCTAGGATAATATCCAATGACACAGAAAGATCTCACAATGTATTGTATGAGGGTTTGCAAAATAGTATGGTTTCATTAATATAGCATATATACATGTATACACATACACATTTTTAAAAATAAAAGATTGAAAAGAATATCAATAACGATCATTTCTGGGGGTGATTTGTTTTTCAACACTTCCCAAAATTAAAGTGTATTATTTTTATTTCCAAAAAAAAAAAAAAAAACCCTACAACAAATTTTATTTTTAAAATTGCTTTGGAGAAATGTCTTTGCCTCGTTCAAGAAAGGGGAGACTGAGATCATCCAGCCATAGGTACTCATATCCTTTGCAGGAAAGAGAATGACTACTAAGTCATGATGGTGTATCTGTTCAGGGAAGTGAACTGAAACTAGTCACATACCATCAACAACTGACAGCCCGCATTTAACCCTGAAGAGGAAAGATGCTCGAGGGTTGTTTGTTCATGAGGTGTTTCAAAGCCAGAGTGTGGGCTGAAGAATGAATGTCTGTTTTGGCACTGTCAGGTGGTCTCTTTTCAGGTTTTGTGAAGTATCGATGTGAACTAGTCACAGAAGACTCATTAGACAGACGAGAGTTCTTTGAGATTTTCTGCCTTAATTGAATACTTTCTCTTGCTTTAGAAGCCACTGTGGCCTCTGTTAATTGATTTGTGATCTCACAGTAGTCAATATCTCTCTGGCTCACAGATGGGCAAGGGAATAAGGTTTCTGTTTACTTTAAACCATCTACTATATTAACTATATTTGGAAGAACTTTGGAAATATATACATAACTATATATACTTATATATTATATAGTTCTATAAATCTAAATTATATAGTTATGTATAACTATATATCGATATATAGTTACATATATAGTTATATATGCTATATATAAAACTAAGCATATATAGTTATATATAAAACTGTAGGCCAGGTGCGGTGGCTCAAGCCTGTAATCCCAGCACTTTGGGAGGCCGAGACGGGCGGATCACGAGGTCAGGAGATCGAGACCATCCTGGCTAACACAGTGAAACCCCGTCTCTACTAAAAAATACAAAAAACTAGCCAGGCGAGGTAGCGGGCACCTGTAGTCCCAGCTACTCGGGAGGCTGAGGCAGGAGAATGGCATAAACCTGGGAGGCGGAGCTTGCAGTGAGCTGAGATCTGGCCATTGCACTCTAGCCTGGGCGACAGAGCGAGACTCCGCCTCAAAAAACAAAAAAAAAAACTATAACTACATATAGTTATAAATATATGTATGTAAATATATAATGAAATAAATGCATATATATAGTTATTTTCAACACTTTTGGTTGATCGAAAGCAAAATATTTGGGATTTAAACTTCCAAAGGTATTTAAATAAATTTACATTTTATGGAGCACAACTATTCTCACAAAAGTGGTATTTCAATGTTGCTACAGTGAAACACATTAGGTTTGTTTCTTATAGTTTTCAACAAGTTTTTTTTAAAAGAAGAAAATTGTAATAATCTCTTACTCCTTTTTTCAATGAGAATGGAATTTAATGCAATTTAAAAATGGAAATTTTAATTCTGTTTATATGATGTTTCATAAACTGGGAGAAATTTATTCTGCCAATTTTATCTCCTTTTTCCTGACAGGAATAAAAGTCCTCCTCTGACAGAGAAATATCCCCAGAATACATGCTCTTTGTTAATATTTGTGTAGCAGAACTAATATATATTATAAGATAATCCAGGAGTTTCCCTGTCTGGCTAGGGAAGTTTCATGATGGATGATGGCCTTGGGCGAGGAAGTTAAGAACCCAAGGGGATGGCCTGGAGGAGGGAGTAGTAAACCAATACGTAATTGAATTGTTTCATCTACAAAATTAGTGGGGATTGGAAACAGGAGCAACATACAAAAAAGGAGACCAAAAGAAAAAACAACAACGACAACAAAAAAGAGAGACTAGGCTAAGCAGCATGTTGGGAAGCTGGATTTGACCAAAAAATGGTTGGAGATAGATAGACAGGGGTTGGGTTCTCAGTCTCAGTCTACTAGGAATAAGACTTCTGAAGAACCAATTGAAAGACATTTGCCTGCTTTAATGTAAGCCCCCTCTTGACTCTAACCCATTAGCAAAGATCTGTTCTACACCAAGGCTCGTGTTGGTATTGTGGTCAGTAAAGGATTCAGGGTGGAATTTACTATGGGACATAATGGCACAACTGGGATAGTTAGGTGATCTGGGAACTTGGGACCAGAGGAAACTTAGATCATCTCAAACTTCCTCCCCTACTCCAGACCCATATCATAAAGACACTCAGAAGTTCCAAAGGAGGGCAGGTCTCCCACTGGAGGTGAGATGGGAGTTTAAGCCATTTTTTTATTACTATTACAAAAGCCTGGATGACCTGTGCTAGCACCTGGCTTGCATATGGTTTTATAGGGTCTTAACAGTTCTCGGATACATATCTGCAACTCTTATATAGATTTGGAGATTTCTTAAATCCATCAATCAAGAAACACCTGCAACTCTTACATAGATTTGGAGATTTCTTAAATCCATCAATCAAGAAACAATCTAGAACATCAAAGTCTTTTACTAATCAGGCACTTGCAATCTCATGGGAGGTGATAAGCTGCATAAACTTGAAATCATAAACCACAACTGGTCATGTTTGTGTAAATACATACATCAGAATTGTTAAACTAATGCAGCAGAGCCAAAATTGAGCTATGCAATAAAAATGGGCAAATAAAAAAGTCAACAGTGTAGCACAGCAAACTCCATTCCTATTGTCACTGCTCATTATCTCTCATTAGATTATGGTAAAATCCTCTTGGCTCCCTGCCTTCGGTGCTCCCGTCACTAAGATCTATTCTTTTCTTTACTACTAAATTAATCATAATGAGGCAGAGTTCTGTCTGGCACAATGCTTGGCACAGAATAGGGTCTCAAGAAACACTTGTTAAATGAACAAATCAATTAGTGATTCTTATCTATCCTACACAAAAATGTCAGTGTCTCATTATTTCCTATTTATCTTTCTAACATTAAATCTCATTGTATCTCATTATTGCTCGTTATGCTTACATGCTCCAGCCCTGCTCCCATTCTTATCTCTTACTCTATTCTATTCCTTAATTTGGCATATCCTTTTCCCCATTCCAGCAAGTTTACCTTATCCATATTTCAAAGCCTTTCTCAAATACCAACAACCCTTTCTCTCTGAACATCCAAGCAAGAAATAATAACTTTTCCTCCCGTTCTTCATACAAATTTATCTTTACCCTCCTACAATGCTTACTGTTTACTTGATATTCAAGCAATTTGTGCTCATATCTCCCAATTGTATAGTAAAGCTCAGGGTGCTTTGATGCAGACAGCAGAATCCACACCAGCTAGTCTAAGCAGAATGGGATTTATCACAGGCTACTAAATAGTTTATAGAATTTCTGGAAGAGCCAGAAAAATCAAGCTTAGACCAATTACATCCTGAAACAATATAGCCAAAAGAATTATTTTGCTACATTAAGGGAACTGTTTGCATAGAAATTTCATTACCACTGCCTCCTCTCAGTTCATGATACTTACAGCACCAAGGACAAAATGTAGACTGTAACATTTCAGATGCCTTGGGAAAACCAGGCACTTCCACCACAACTTTCAATCTCCCCACCCATAAGCCCAATCTCATGTTTCTCACATTCATTTTTGAAGTCTTACGTGTGGGTGCATTTGTTTGGTGAAATCTAGTGCCTATGTGGAATCTTAGTTACAAGAGAATTTGAGAAATGTCATTTTTAGACGTCCATTCAAACACAAAAGGCATGATGGAAATGGATTGGAGAGAATGTGAATTGATCCAGTCTACAACATCTACCATATTTAGTAGGCCTACTGGGAGTATGACTTATGTTTATTCATCTTCATATCTCCCACTTGCACATACGGAGTACCTAATAGGGAGTGCACATAGGAAGTGTCCAATTTATTCAGTGGACAATGAATAAATGCATACGTGAATGTATATCAAGTGCACAGTACAAAATAAGGCAAAGGAGAGTTGAGAAGGGAGAAGTGGAGTCAGTGAAAACATTAATGTTTTCTTAATGAAATCTTTGATTTAAATTGCCAAACTACCACTCTTGAAGATGTTTTTTGGTCCAAAAACTATGCAGAAGAAGCAAATGGCAGAGAAGGAGAGTTCTATTTCCTGATGAAAATTTGCTTGGATGGTCTTGTGCTGCAAGGACAATAGAAATCTGTTTGGCCCCAATAAAAAAAAAAAATTAAGTGTTAGTTGAGAAATTTTATAGAACAAAAATGTAACCTTTAACAACAGATGAGATATATGTCTCATAGATTCATAATTTTTCTTGTATCTTCTATTCCAAGTCTACCTAAGATAACTTTATCAAGTGCCACTTTAAGCTCACTCACTAGTTAGGAACTCATATTTTGATAACATTCATAATAGGTTACATTCCAAAAAAGAATCAATGAAAGTAAAATAATATGTATTGTATATTATTATTTATACATAAAGTACTGATAATTAAAAAGTGAATTAAAAAACTGACTATACTGATAAAATTATAAAGGACATCACTGAATAAGGCAAAGAATCTCATATATTTGTAATATTGACCATAGAATATTGTCATCCCACAATATTTTGTATTTTGTACACAAAATAGCTAAGAGGGGTTGCCTTGGGAAGGAAGGGTATAAAGACAGAAGATGGAGAGTTTCTCTGGAGCAGACCAAAGTGGGTAGTAGTAAAACAAAGGAATTCAGAGCTCACCTGCCTCCACTGTGCACAATCAAGGGAAAAAAAGAATCTCCCCACTACCATTAAGGTCCTCAATTAAATGTACTTCTCCACTCAAAGTAATGTTCAGCAACTTCGTACTTTCCCTTTCAGTGTGTCATTTTCAGTGGTCATTGCGTACAGTTAAGGAAAAAGAATCCAATAACATGAAACTATTTTAATAATTTTTAAAGGAAGTTTAAATGATACACACTTGATCAGGGTCGATGAAAATGGCACTAGTGTCGAAGGGCAACAGGTTGCTAATAAATACAATAGTTTAGGAAAGTGCTGTTTCTGTCATGGAAAAACTATATTCTGGGAAAAATAATACTACAGTAATTCATTTTTGAAAGCTATTGAGACTTCTTGGATGAAGAATGTAGTTATTAAAGGCAAAGTACACAATATGTTGTAATGAAATGTTTGTGCTTCACACTTCATTAAATGTTTTGTGGGCCTCTGGGGAAATTCTCTCTCTCACACACAGAAACAATGTTTATACACGGTGGTATCAGTAGAGGGAGTGCAAAGAGCAGTGTTCATGGGAAGAACTTGCTACAACTTCAATATGTTCAATTAAAAACAACAAAACGAGGCAAGTGAGGAAATGTGTGGTAACTGACAAAAAGGCACACAAAATTCTGCTGTGACTTCAGCCACTCTTACATTAAATCAAAATAACATTTTAAAATTTCATTTGAAAATAAAAAACTTGGTTTTTCTTGAAGTCTAGGGTGATGGAGAAAACTGGACGGTTTGAATTAGTGGGGTTAACTGACAAAATAGCGAATTCCAAATTCTGCAGTTAAATAGACCCAATTACACATATAGGACTCAGAGAATTCAAAAAGTTAGCAGTTTGGAATCTGCTGACTGTGTGAACTTATAGTATTTTGAAAGCGAAAGTGTAAAATAGTGGTAAAAACATGAGTAACTTTATAGTGTCGTTGGCAAAAGATCTTTTAAAAAGAAACAAAAGTCAAGTAATGTAAAGAAAAGAAACCTATGAAAGGTCTTCAGCTTGTTTTGTTCCTTACATCTGGGGCTTCTTCCCTTTAACAGCACTTCCTGAAGGGGGACGTGCCTATTTGTCTGATCTAAACGTAAGTAGTAGCCATGCAACATTTTTAAGGAAAAAAGAACAACGAAATGTACAAGGGAATCACATTCAATAAACAAAATCAAGAAAGAAATGTTAAAGACAATGGGCATACATACTTTAGACCACCAACCAAGATCCTTTTAAAAATACTAATAGAGATTTTCAAGGAAGCATTCCTTTGCTTCAAGAACATTTTTTTTTCTCCCTTAAGAAGTGTGTTAACCTTAATGGCTTTCCCTAGAGCTAGAATTTCAATTAGCTACTTTATTACCATGACTCTAGTCACATAAAAAAGCGGTGACTCTTTAAGATTCTTGTACTAAGCCATATTCTTCATGGGCACATCTAAGTTTAACTTAATTTTTTTCCTATTTCCAGGTTCCTGTATATAGTAAGATGCTAGTTATAAGAAAAGTACACTTGAACTTAGATGAATGTAGCACTTGGGCTTCCTTCTTGTTAATAAAAATACATATTATAAAAATTGATTCATTTATTACATAGACCCAAATGTTATTAAAAATGAAAGCTATACAGCTGGCCTAAGAGAGGACGATGCCAAGCTGTAATAAAACTCTTTATAATTTGTCTTTAAAATTATCTTTCCCCTTTTTTCATTTTATTCTTAAAATTATCAAGCCACAATGACATCTCTATAATCATTTTTATCTGCTCTATTTGATAATTTGACACATTTTACTATATTAGCTATTATGACAGGTTTTTGAAGCACTAAAAAAGGTAAGTCCTTCAAAGAGTTCACATCCTTAGGGTTTAAATTACCGATTGTACAATATCAAATATTGTAATTCTGATCAAGATCTCCAAAACAATTAACTACTATAGTAGTACTTATATATGCTCTTTCACAGTTCTCTTGAAATACACATAAACATCATCTCTAGGGATATTCAAAATAAACCACAAATGGCAGAAAATAACTGATTAAAACTTCCAAGGTCTATAAAAGAGCTAAGAAAGTCATAAAGTTCAGTTTATTCTCTTGCCTGCAACCTGTATTTCAGTTCTTTAGGTAATTTCTGCATTTGTATGTTTATTTGAAAGACATATAAGGTCTGATTTCAGATTACCTAGATAAAGGCCAAACTTATCTAAGAGGATTCTTTAAAAAATCATCCTATTGTAAAAATATCTCTCGATGTATGAGCAGTTCAGGGTGCATTCTGGTGGCAACACTTTAGTCAAGTGCTCATCCAGTGCAAGTCCATGATGGAGAAAAGTTGCCAGCCACTGAGCACAGGAGGTAGACATCTGTTGCTTTAGTCTGCTGAGTATCCACTTATCCTTGCAATGCTATGGTTTGCATGTGTCCCCTCCAGAATTCACATGTTGAAACTTAATGGCCAATGTAATGGTATTAAGTAGTGGGGCCTATAACAGGTGATTAGTTCATGAGGCCTTCTCTCTCATTCACAGGATAAAGTGCTCTTATGAAAGGCTCGATGGAGGCAATTTGTCCCTTTTTGCCCTTCCTCTTTCCACTATGTGAGGACACAGTGTTTCTTCCCATCCTCCTCCCTCCATAGGATGCAGCACTCAAGGTGCGATTTTGGAAGTAGAGACTGAACTCTCACCAGACAATGAGCTTGCTGGCACCTTGATCTTGGACTTCCCAGCCTCCAGAATTGTAAGAAAATAAATTTATGTTCCTTATAAACTACCCAGTCTGTGGTATTCTTTTATAGCAGCACAAAAGAGTCTAAGATTCTTCCTCTAATAGTAGCATGCCACACTTTCCAAAAACTGTCAGTCAAAGATTTGCATGTCTCTACCACCTCCCCCATGCTGGTCATAGTGACTGGTTTTGTGGCAGACAAATGACTTTATCAATAATAAAGTAATTCACATGAGAAGTATTTTACTGAGAAGGTTGGGAAAATGAGGATCTCTTTTTCCTGGGATAGCCAAGTGGGTAGAAGATAAGCCTGGAGCTGCAGGTGGCCATTTATTTCCCACTAGAGAAAGTCAGTTATAGAATGGAGCCTATATAAAAAATCAGAACCAAGAGACTTTAAAGAATTAAGTCTGATGACTTATTACATTTTTGAACACCTGAATTCAGTCATATTAGGTCTGGAGAACCAATAAATTTCCATGTTCCATAAGACAATTTGAGTCCATTTTTGAGTATTAATAAACAAAAGATTCCCAACTAATATAGCATCTTTCCTTATTCAAGAGGGTAGATAGTGGAGACAAATAGTCTGTGTCCTTAAGAAAAGGTCAGAGAAACAAAGACAGATATGTGATGTGAAGTGATTCAGAATTCACAATTGTCTTTTTCAGAAGTTTTTGTTATATTTTTTATAAAACAGAATAGTGTCAAGTTCTTGTTAATCAATTTACCCAATATCTTTCCTCAATAACTGAAACACATATCGTAACATGTTGCATCTACCCCGACTGCCTACCAAAATGTATTCCTTCCCAAATGTCCCCATCCAGCTCAATTTCCTTTTCCTTTGGCAGCAGCGCATACTTTCTTTTAGTGTTGCTGGGATTTTTCTGAGCCTGCTTTTAGGCCTTGGTGTCCTGCTCAATTCTTCACTCTTTTCATCTGTTTCCTTTTAAAGCTGCTTTCAGGTTCATTGCTTCCTGACCTATTCAGCCTTGCTGTTCTTCTAGGCCAGTCTAATTCCCCAACTGGGGCTTCAAGACTCTATTACTGCTATGCTGTCAACAACCTATTTTTTTCCCTTTCACCAACTTTTGGTTACTCCCTGATCACATTCAGGGTGCAAAAATGCTAGGAGTGAACAGTTAACCAATCCCCAACCTGCACCAGCACATATGACAGAACCTATTTGGCATCCTTTTACAGGATGCACTAGCTAATGCAGATAAGCTCTGTGGCATCAATTCACCCTTCAGAAGAAACCCAAATAGCAGCACAGGACGAAGGTCAAGGATTAACTGATGCTAACAGAAATGTTCCCAGTGACCATCCAGATAAAATATTGTATCCCAGCTGATGAGGCTGGCACATGATTACAACACTACAAGGTATGCTTCCCTGGGAAGAAAATCCCCCCTTTCATTTGTAATATAGCTTTATAGTTCACATCACGTCTGCTAGTTGCATTGACTGTGGTAAGAACTACATACCACAAGTAGAGTTTTTAATGGCAATATGAACCACAAAGATGATGCTTATTCCACATCTAAACCAATAAGCTCAATGTACTCTTTCATGGCTCTTCATCTTTTTCCATAATAGATTAGGCTGTTCCTTTCAGCAGGAGTTTTAATGCATTGTAGGCCTGTTTGGCAGCAAGCTTTGAAAGGATTTAATAAAAGGAATGTGAAGGAAATGTTATCAATGAGCAAACTTTGCCTTAATGATTCCTTAACCCGTTTATTATTATCTCCTGCTTCTCAGAGGTGATGGTTCAGCAGTTCTACACACTAAGCTGAAGAAAACCCTGAGACTTTTTGGAGCCAGAGATCCTTCATCCCTGTGGGGTAATAAGCTGGCTAGCCTTCCATAATGGGCAGGCTGTGGTTTATTGTTTCCTATAAGGAACCTACTGGAAGGAATTTTATGGCCATGGGTTTTGTGTGAGCATTAAGCCATTTGTGGCATGTGTGAGAAAGCACTTGTCCCCAAAGCTACTTCAATTTCCCTTCCTACTTGCTGCCCAGGGCTTGGCAGCCTCCAGAGAAAGCATTCTAAAAGTTCTCTCTGGACAATACTCACTCACAGAACAGGCGATCCAGGCACTCTTGGGGGCAAGCCTGAACTCTCCCGTTCACTAAATCACTGGTGCAAAGGAACCTAACCTGAATGAAAGGGTTTAGGAAACACACTTCCCACTCCCTGAACATGGACTGGCCTTGCTTTGAGGATATCTGGGGAGCCGATGCCTATCACCTTCCTCATTTTCACTTGGCCCAATCTTCCCCTTTGATAAACACACATTCCCACAGACAGACACATTCTGTTGGCTTCTCCCAGAAAGATCTACAAGCAAAGGTGAAGGAGAACTATACGGAGCAAATGAAAATAGAACCAGTGGGATAAGCTGCCACTTTATAGAAGTAAATATGACAAACTTAGACCCACAGGAAATCGTTTTATGGCAAAGATTTTTGTCCTTTCAAAGAAAGGACAAGGCATTTTATTTTTCAAAATGAAACCTCAGGTCAGTGAACGTGTGGCCAGATGCCCGGTGGAAATAATATTGTCCGTAGGGAACTTCATGGTGCTCTCCGATGAAGAGAAAAATTAACCTTCAGTAAATAAAAAAACTTTAAATTCCGTGTTGGTGAAATTATTCTTACATTCTAGTTTTCATCGAGGACTAATATATATACAACACTTGAAGCTTTTCCATTAAATTGTTTTTGAATTATGAGTGACAAAATAAAAAGTTTGAACAAATTGAAGAAAAATAAATGAAAAGACAGAGCTTATGTCCCTTAGCTAGAAAGTATGTTATTTACATCTCTGACAGTGCTTTCCCCACTCTCTCCCCACCCCCATGAAGCTATGGGCAATGAATGTCATTATTTACAAGTTCGGTGAGAAACTTTTTACCTTGGCCTTTGCTTTAATAAATATGTCCCCCTACTAAGGGCACAGTTGTGTATTAAGTGCTCAAAATGTGATTATGACACAGAATTAGGAGAATTTTCTTTAGAAAAAAGCAAGCTTTATGTATTGAAGAACGTTGACAATTTCAATTTTGGAAATGTCAAGTCTGAAATGTCTGCAAGACAAACAAGGGGAGATATTTATCAGGCAGCTGGAAATTTGGTCAGGAGACAGGTGAAATTAGAGACAGTGGAGTGGTAGCCTCTGTGTCATAAGATGGAATAAAAAAATAGGTTTCCAATGAAATGTGTTTAAATGACCACTAAGAAACTATTATTTTAATCTCTTATTTAAAATCTCTTCTAATGTGGTAACTAAACTTTCCCTTGAATCATTTCATGATGAATATGTTCAATTCTCCCCACAACCAGCCAAGTAAGTGAACAGCCCAGGAAGTATATTAACTCTTTAAGGCACTCCAGGACCACGAGGATGACATAGGGCTCAAGAACACAGCAGTCCCTGGGAAAGAGTAGGGAAAAGTGGAGAGCTAAGGTATAGATTCCTGGTACTGAAGAATTTTCTAAAGAGTTGGTAAGTATCTGAGATTTTTCATGAAAAGAGTAAAATATTTTTGAAAAAACAAAAAGAAAGGCAGCAAAGTGGGAATTGGATGCTAATCTATTTAGATTTTATTGCATTGTTTTCTTTTCTTTATAATTTATTTATTTTTTACTATACTTTAAGTTCAGGGTACATGCGCACAATGTGCAGGTTTGTTACATAGGTATACATGTGCCATGTTGGTGTGCTGCACCCATTAACTCATCATTTACATTAGCTATTTCCCCTAATGCTATCCCTCCCCCCTCTCCCCATGCCACGACAGGCCCCGATGTGTGATGTTCCCCTTCCTGTATCCAAGTGTTCTCATTGTTCAATTCCCACCTATCAGTGAGAACATGCAGTGTTTGGTTTTCTGTCCTTGTGATAGTTTTCTGAGAATGATGGTTTCCAGCTGCATCCATGTCCCTACAAAGGACATGAACTCATCCTTTTTTATGGCTGCATAGTATTCTATGGTGTATATGTGCCACATTTTCTTAATCCAGTCTGTCATTGATGGACATTTGGGTTGATTCCAAGCCTTTACTGTTGTGAACAGTGTCACAATAAACATGCGTCTGCATGTGTCTTTACAGCAGCATGATTTATAATGCTTTGGGTATATACCCAGTAATGGGATGGCTAGGTCAAATAGTATTTCTAGTTCTAGATCCTTGAGGAATCGCCACACTGTCTTCCACAATGGTTGAACTAGTTTACGGTTCCACCAACAGTGTAAAAGTGTTCCTATTTCTCCACATCCTCTCCAGCACCTGTTGTTTCCTGACTTTTACATGATCGCCATTCTAACTGGTGTGAGATGGTACCTCATTGTGGTTTCGATTTGCATTTCTCTGATGGCCAGTGGTGATGAGCATTTTTTCATGTGTCTGTTGGCTGCATAAATATCTTCTTTTGAGAAGTCTCTGTTTATATCCTTTGCCTACTTTTTGATGGGGTTGTTTTTCTCTTGTAAATTTGATTGAGTTCTTTGTAGGTTCTGGGTATTAGCCCTTTGTCAGATGAATAGATTGCAAAAATTTTCTCCCATTCTGTAGGTTGCCTGTTCACTCTGATGGTCATTTCTTTTGCTGTGCAGAAGCTCTTTAGTTTAATTAGATCCCATTTGTCAATTTTGGCTTCTGTTGCCATTGCTTTTGGTGTTTTAGACATGAAGTCCTTGCCCATGCCTATGTCCTGAATGGTATTGCCTAGGTTTTCTCCTACGCGTTTTATGGTTTTAAGTCTAATATTTAAGTCTCTAATCCATCTTGAATTAATTTTTGTATAAGGTGTAAGGAAGGGATCCAGTTTCAGCTTTGTTCATATGGCTAGTCAGTTTTGCCAGCACCATTTATTAAATAGGGAATCCTTTCCCCATTTCTTGTTTTTGTCAGGTCTGTCAAAGATCAGATGGTTGTAGATGTGTGGTGTTATTTCTGAGGCCTCTGTTCTGTTCCATTGGTCTAGATCTCTGTTTTGGTACCAGTATCATGCTCTTTTGGTTACTGTAGCCATGTAGTATAGTTTGAAGTCAGGTAGCATCATGCCTCCAACTTTGTTCTTTTGGCTTAGGATTGTCTTGGCAATGCAGACTCTTTTTTGGTTCCACATGAACTCTAAAGTCGCTTTCACAAATTCTGTGAAGAAAGTCATTGGTAGCTTAATGGGAATGACATGGAAGCTATAAATTGCCTTGGGCAATATGGCCATTTTCATGATATTGATTCTTCCTATCCATGAGCATGGAATGTTCTTTCATTTGTTTGTGTACTCTTTTATTTCATTAAGTAGTGGTTTGTAGTTCTCCTTGAAGAGGTCCCTCGTATCCCTTGTAAGTTGGATTCCTAGGTATTTTATTCCATTTGAAGCAATTCTGAATGGGAGTTCATGATTTGGCTCTCTGTTTGTCTGTTATTGGTGTATAAGAATGCTTGTGACTTTTACACATTAATTTTGTATCCTGAGACTTTGCTGAAGTTGCTTATCAGCTTAAGGAGATTTTGGGCTGAGATCATACGATGGGGTTTTCTAAATATACAATCATGTCATCTGCAAACAGGGACAATTTGACTTCCTCTTTTCCTAATTCAATACCCTTTATTTCTTTTTTCTGCCTTGCCCTGGCCAGAACTTCCAACACTATGTTGAATAGGAGTGGTGAGAGAGGGCACCCCTGTCTTGTGCCAATTTTCAAAGGGAATGCTTCCAGTTTTTGCCCATTCAGTATGATATTGTCTGTGGGTTTGTCATAAATAGCTTTTGTTATTTTGAGATACGTTCCATCAATACAAAATTTATTGAGAGTTTTTAGCATGAAGGGCTGTTGAATTTTGTCAATGGCCTTTTCTGCATCTATTGAGATAATCATGTGGTTTTTGTCTTTGGTTCTGTTTATATGCTGGATTACATTTATTGATTTGTGTATGTTGAACCATCCTTGTATCCCAGGGATGAAGCCAACTTGATCATCGTGGATAAGCTTTTTGATGTGCTGCTGGATTCGGTTTGCCAGTATTTTATTGAGGATTATTGCATCGATGTTCATCAGGGATATTGGTCTAAAATTCTCTTTTATTGTTGTGTCTCTGCCAGGCTTTGGTATCAGGATGATGTTGGCCTCCTAAAATGCATTAGGGAGGATTCCCTCTTTTTCTATTGATTGGAATAGTTTCAGAAGGAATGATACCAGCTCCTCCTTGTACTTCTGATAGAATTCAGCTGTGAATCTGTCTAGTCCTGGACTTTTTTTTGTTAGTAGGCTATTAATTATTGCTTCAATTTCAAAGCCTGTTATTGGTCTTTTCAGGGATTCAACTTCTTCCTAGTTTAGTCTTGGGAGAGTTTATGTGTCCAGGAAATTATCCATTTCTTCTAGATTTTCTAGTTGATTTGCCCAGAGGTGATTATAATATTCTCTGATAGTAGTCTGTATTTCTGTGGGATCAGTGGTGATATCCCCATTATCATTTTTATTGCATCTACTTGATTCTTCTCTCTTTTCTTCTTTATTAGTCTTGCTAGTGGTCTATCAATTTTGTTGATCTTTTCAGAAAACCAGCTCCTGGACTCATTTATTTTTTGAAGGGTTTTTGTGTCTCTATCTCCTTCAGTTCTGCTCTGATCTTAGTTATTTCTTGCCTTCTGCTGGCTTTTGAATGTGTTTGCTCTTGCTTCTCTAGTTCTTTTAATTGTGATGTTAGGGTGTCAATTTTAGATCTTTCCTTCTTTCTCTTGTGGCCATTTAGTGCTACGAATTTCCCGCTACACACTGCTTTAAATGTGTCCCAGAGATTCTGGTATGTTGTATCTTTGTTCTCATTGATTTCAAAGAACATCTTTATTTCTGCCTTCATTTCATTATGTACCTAATAGTCATTCAGGAGCAAGTTGTTCAATTTCCATGTAATTAAGAAGTTTTGAGTGAGTTTCTTAATCCTGAGTTCTAGTTTGATTGCACTGTGGTCTGAGAGACAGTTTGTTATAATTTCTGTTCTTTTACATTTGCTGAGGAGTGCTTTACTTCCAACTATGTGGTCAATTTTGGAATAAGTGTGATATGGTGCTGAGAAGAATGTATATTCTGTTGATTTGGGGTGGAGAGTTCTGTCGATGTCTATTAGCTCCACTTGGTGCAGAGCTGAGTTCAATTCCTGGATATCCTTGTTAATTTTCTGTCTTGTTGATCTGTCTAATGTTGACAGTGGGGTGTTAAAGTTTCCCATTATTATTGTGTGGGAGTCTAAGTCTCTTTGTAATTCTCTAAGGACGTGCTTTATGAATCTGGGTGCTCCTGTAGTAGGTGGATATATATTTAGGATACTTAGCTCTTCTTGTTGAATTGATCCCTTTTCCATTATGTAATGGCCGTCTTTGTCTCTTTTGATCTTTGTTGATTTAAAGTCTGTTTTATCAGAGACTAGGATTGCAATCCCTGCCGTTTTTGTTTTCCATTTGCTTGGTAGATCTTCCTCCATCCCTTTATTTTGAGCCTATGTGTGTCTCTGCATGTGAGATGGGTCTCCTGAACACAGCACACTGATGGGTCTTGACTCTTTATCCAATTTGCCAGTCTGTGTCTTTTAATTGAAGCATTTAGCCCATTTACATTTAAAGTTAATATTGTTATGGGTGAATTTGATCCTGTCATTGTGATGTTAGCTGGTTATTTTGCTCACTAGTTGATGCAGTTTCTTCCTAGCAGTGATAGTCTTTACATTTTGGCATGTTTTTGCAGTGGCTGGTTCCAGTTGTTCCTTTCCATGTTTAGTGCTTCCTTCAGGAGCTCTTGTAGGGCAGGCCTGGTGGCGATAAAATCTCTAAGCATTTGCTTGTCTGTAAAGGATTTTATTTATCCTTCACTTATGAAGCTTAGTTTGACTGGATATGAAATTCTGGGTTGAAAATTCTTTTCTTTAAGAATGTTGAATATTGGCCCCCATTCTCTTCTGGCTTGTAGAGTTTCTGCCAAGAGATCCACAGTTAGTCTGATGGGCCTCCCTTTGTGGGTAACCTGACCTTTCTCTCTGGCTGCCCTTAACATTTTTTCCTTCATTTCAACTTTGGTGAATCTGACAATTATATGTCTTGGAGTTGCTCTTCTCAAGGAGTATCTTTGTGGAATTCTCTGTATTTCCTGAATTTGAATGCTGGCCTGCCTTGCTAGGTTGGGGAAGTTCTCCTGGATAATATCCTACAGAGTTTTTCCAACTTGGTTCCATTCTCTCCGTCACTTTCAGGTACACCAATCAGACGTAGATTTGGTCTTTTCACATAATCCCATATTTCTTGGAGGCTTTGTTCATTTCTTTTTACTCTTTTTTCTCTAAATTTCTATTCTCACTTCATCTCAGTCATTTGATCTTCAATCATTGATACCCTTTCTTCCAGTTGATCGAATTGGTTACTGAAGCTGTGCATTTGTCATATAGTTCTCATGCCATGGTTTTCAGCTCTATCAGGTCATTTAAGGACTTCTCTACATTGGTTATTCTAGTTAGCCATTCGTCTAATCTTTTTTCAACGTTTTTAGCTTCTTTGCAATGGGTTTGAACTTCCTCCTTTACCTCAGAGAAGTTTGATCATCTGAACCCTTCTTCTCTCAACTCATCAAAGTCATTCTCCATCCAGCTTTGTTCCATTGTTGGCAAGGAGCTGCATTCCTTTGGAGTGGGAGAGGCACTCTGATTTTTAGAATTTTCAGTTTTTCTGCTCTGTTTTTTCCCCATCTTTGTGGTTTTATCTACCTTTGGTCTTTGACGATGGTGACATACAGATGGGGTTTTGGTGTGGATGTACCTCATGTTTGTTAGTTTTCCTTCTAACAGTCAGGATCCTCAGCTGCAAGTCTGTTGGAGTTTGCTGGAGGTCCACTCCAGACCCTGTTTGCCTGGGCATCAGCAGCAGAGGCTGCAGAAGAGTGAATATTGCTGAACAGCAAATGTTGCTGCCTGATCGTTCCTCTGGAAGCTTCGTCTCAGAGGGGTACCTGGACGTGTGAGGTGTCAGTCTGCCCCTACTGGGTGGTGCCTCCTGGTTAGGCTACTCGGGGGTCAGGAACCCACTTGAGGAGGCAGTCTGTCCATTCTCAGATCTCAAACACTGTGCTGGGAGAACCACTGCTCTCTTCAAAGCTGTCAGACAGGGACATTTAAATCTGCAGAGGTTTCTGCTACCTTTTGTTTGGCTATGTCCTGTCCCCAGAGGTGAAGTCTACAGAGGCAGGCAGGCCTCCTTGAGTTGCAGTGGGCTCCACCCAGTTCAAGCTTCCCAGCCACTTTGTTTACCTACACAAGCCTCAGCAATGGCAGGCACCCCTCCCCCAGCCTCGCTGCCACCTTGCAGTTAGATCTCAGACTGCTGTGCTAGCAATGAGGGAGGCCCCATGGGTGTGAGACCCTCCCAGCTAGGAGTGGGATATAATCTCCTGGTGTGCCGTTTGCTAAGCGCCTTGGAAAAGCGCTGTATTAGGGTAGGAGTGATCCAATTTTCCAGGTACCGTGTGTCACGGTTTCCCTTGGCTAGCAAAGAGAATTCCTTTTCCCCTTGTGCTTCCCAGGTGAGGCGATGCCTTGCCCTGCTTCAGCTCTCGCTTGGTGGGCTGCACCCACTGTCCAGCACCCACTGTCCAACACACCCCAGTGAGATGAACCCAGTACCTCAGCTGGAAATGCAGAAATCACCCGTCTTCTGTGTCTCTCATACTGGGAGCTGTAGCCTGGAGCTGTTCCTATTCGGCTATCTTGGAGCACATCCTGCATTGTTTCCTTGATTAACTTGAAAATATTTTCCTCTCTGAAATTTAGTCAGAAGTAATTTCTCGAAGTTGGGAATTGTGCTCTAGTACAAAGAAATTCAACTGCACTTTGCTACTTTTCTGCAATGTTAATCATAATCCTATATCAATTTTTTGGTGTCTGATTCATTCATTTATTATTTATTTAGTTTTTGTGCACAATTACTGATATCACTTTTCCTAAAGCAGTGTTCCTAGACAAAATGCCCATTAGGGGATAAATCATTTTTCTTTTTTTTTTTTTTTGAGACTGGGTCTCGCTCTGTCGCCCAGGCTGGAGTGCAGTGGCCGGATCTCAGCTCACTGCAAGCTCCGCCTCCCAGGTTTATGCCATTCTCTTGCCTCAGCCTCCCGAGTAGCTGGGACTACAGGCGCCCGCCACCTCGCCTGGCTAGTTTTTTGTATTTTTTAGTAGAGATGGGGTTTCACCGTGTTAGCCAGGATGGTCTCGATCTCCTGACCTCGTGATCCACCCGTCTCGGCCTCCCAAAGTGCTGGGATTACAGGCTTGAGCCACCGCGCCCGGCCAAATCATTTTTCTTAAAGGAAAAAGACAGAAGCTGATATCAGGCAAAAGCCTGCAGTAATCTTTGAATGAGTGTGGTGTTAGTATATACCTTAGCAGTAATTTATTATTTATTTAAACAAATATCTTAGTTTCTCTCTTTATATAAATGAAATAATACCAGGCAGGAGAAATATTTGTATTTTCTTTAAAGTTTTAGATAAGTGATGCGTTGCTGCAAGTCAGCATTTTTTGTTTGTTTTTTCTTTTTTTGAGACAGAGTCTTGTGCTGTCACCCAGGCTAGAGTGCAGTGGCATGATCTCACCTCACCGCAACCTCTACCTCCTGGGTTCAAGCTATTCTCCTGCCTCAGCCTCCCAAGTAGCTGGGATTACAGGTGCCTGCCACCACACCCAGCTAACTTTTTTTATTTTTAATTGAGACAGGGTTTCACCATGTTGGCCAGGCTGATCTCAAACTCCTGACCTCGTGATTCGCCCACCTCAGCCTCCCAAAGTGCTGGGATTACAGGCATGAGCCACTGCACCTGGCCCAGCATTATTAATGTTATTAGATAACATTAGATGTCAAGCCCCCAACAAATTATTTCACGTCAAGCCAGTCTTTAAGACACAAGAAAGGAGTTGGTTGTGCCAGTAAAAAATTGATCAATTATAATGCATGTGGTAAATTTAATTAATCAATAAGAGGTTAGTCTGTACTACCATTTCCCTTTTTTCTTTCTTTTTTTTTTTTTTTTTTTTGAGACAGAGTCTCGCTCCGTCACCCAGGCTAGAGTGCAGTGGCATGATCTCAGCTCACTGCAACCTCTGCCTCCCAGGTTCAAGCAATTCTCCTGCCTCAGCCTCCTGAGTAGCTGGGACTACAGGTGCACGCCACCATGTCTGGCTAATTTTTTTGTATTTTTATTAGAAACAGGGTTTCACCATATTGGCCAGGCTGGTCTTGAACTCCTGACCTCAGGCGACTGCCCACCTCAGCCTCCCCAAGTGCTGGGATTACAGGTGTGAGCCATTGCCCACGGCCTGTTTTTATTTTTAATAGGCTCTTTCTTTTTCTTTCTTTTGTATTACATCCAAGCTCACCTAGTGAGGGCCTTTTACTTTTTCATCAGCGCATACACCAAGTCAAAATCCCCAATAGCGTTTGGCTCCTTAAGGGAATCAATCATCTAACTGAAAGAGGCAGCAAATCCTAGACATTTGGCATGTCGATTATGGTATTTTGGCAACGTGATGTCTTGGCATCCTTTTTTAATTACACTGTTGGTGATGGCCTAGCAGAAGGAAGTTATATAGGAAAGGCACAAAAACCTGAAGTGCAAACAGATTTTGTCACAAGTTCTTGAGATGGAAAGAGTTGTTTTGCAAGATGCCTTGCATGGAAGGAAAATAGTTCTGCTGTATGTCTATTTGGGTAACAAGGAACATGGTCTGTTATGGTTTCATACTCCTGGGGACCAAAGCAAAATTCCTTCCTGGAATTTGCTTTGAAATATGCACTTGGTTTCAGCTGAAATTTGTAAGACATAGAGACCAAGGTTTACACAAGTAAAGAAAAAGGGAATACAGTTTGCAGTGGGTCTAATTTTGGACTCTTAAATTTTTAAAGTAACATTTGTTAAGTCATAGGATTTTTAGAAACAAAAAACAGCATTTGAAGGTAAAAAATCTGACTTGAGCTATTTTAAAATAATAAGGCAGCAGGCATATATACTAGTGTTCATTCACTTTTTAGTGAGAAAATTATTATTGTCTCATGAATAGTAGCTTTTTTGTCTAGCCCTAAATTATGCAACTTTAGTGAGAAAATCTGGGCTCGGAGACACATTACAAACAGTTACAAATATAGCAGTTACATTATTCTAGTCATTACCAGCAGACATTTCCATTACAAATATGGATATTAAGAGGTTCATCAGTCATATATGTACATGCTCTAATCTGATTCTTGACAGAACAGAGAAACTACCTCTGCAATATGTGGATGAAGATACTTTCTTTTCTTTCAGTTTTCCTAGGAACCAAAAAAAGTATATTTTTTGAAAGCCTCTTTATTGAGGACCAAGACACTTTTAGAATATTTTCTCATCTTTTTACATAAAGATGGTGACAGTAATCAAATGCCACCACTGTGTACCATCTATACTTGGTTTTTAATTGAACAAGTACTATGTGAATATATTGCCCTTGTAGGAAACTCGAACAATACAGATTAATCCTCAGCAGGCCTTTTCAACGAAGTGCCAGTGAAAAAAAGTCTCTCATGACTTACTTAAGCAAATATTTCTGTTTTTGAACATTCTGTGTGTTTGAAGGGCAGACTAAACAATTACTTGTTCAATATAGACAGACTATGCAGAAGAGATTATACACAGACTTTTGATTAGCTCTGTTTTCTGCCCCATTTGTCATTCTTTTCCTCCACTATACCTGATGATTCAAAGTTCTGAACCTATCCAAGATTATCTAGAACAACAGCTCTCTAAATGTTGTCCCCAAACTAACAACATCCACATCAGCATTCCTAGTAAGTTCTCAGGTCCTACTCCAGCCTATTGAATCAGAACTTGTAGGGACAGATTCCAGAAATCTATCTTTTAACAAGCACAACACGCAATTCTGATGCATCCTAGGATTTGAGAAACCATAGATTTGGAGCAAAGTGGCTGTCTTTTGTGATATATCTGCTCTTGATGTGCTCTAAGCTCTAGTTTCTCTACCCTGTGACATCATCACGCTTCCATCTGCTCTCGATATTTTAAATATGTGTTAAAATCTATGATCCCTTAGCAACCTCATTTCTATTCTCTCTGTTAGCCTTTTAATTTACTGTCTACAATTTCATTGGTGAATCAGGGAGGGACAACCGATAGATATATGCTATTAGGCCATTATCTTTAGACATTTCTATATACAATTCTATTAAAATGTATATAGACATGTTCTACAGAAATTTCTAGTCATATATATATTTGTATTTAGTGTTCACTTATCTTTCTTAAAATCACTAATAGTCCGTGTGTGTGTGTGTGTGTGTGTGTGTGTGTGTGTGTGTGTGAAACAGAGTATCTTTAAAAGGAGCAAATAAACAAAATTTTGTCATACTGGTAAATTCTATTTTTCTCATTACCTTTTTTTATCTTTAGAAATCACTTCTTTGAAGGGGTTTTTACTTTTCTTTTTCTAGTTTCTTGAGTCGAAAATCTAATTTTTTTTTTACTGTCTAACTAATGCATTTAAGGTATAAATTTGCCACTGAGTACTACATTGGCTAGCTCTCATAGTTTTTGGTAGGTACATCAATTGTCATTTATTTCTAATGAAATTTGAAACTAAATAGAAATTTAATTTGATTTCCTTATTATGTAAAGTTATTTGGAAAAGTTTTCTGTTTACTTTCTTCATTTTTAACTTTTTAATTTATTATTTTTTGATTGATGGAGGACTTTTAAACTATTTTTTCTTTTTTGTTTGAAAGTTATATGTTTTATTTACAATTTTCTACTTGTAACTTTGAAGTTTTAGCATATTTAAAACATTTTTCTATAAGTAATTAGAAGCATGGTGCATTTAGACTTCTCTATTCTCACATCATCTTCTACCCAACCCACCTTACCCACTCCAACACCCATTTTGAGATTTTTTTTTTGTTCTATATACTTTTATAACAATTAGACAACTACACACATTTGCCTGCCACTGTTTATTGTATCATATATACCATTGTTTTAAATTTTTTATTTTGCTGAAATGCATTCTTCTCTTTCAAGGAGTCCTTGCATAACTATAACTGATGATTTGGCTGTGTTTAGAATTTGGAGCCCAAAGTTACCTCCTTCTGAACTTTGATGTGCCTAGATTGTGTTTTTTTGTTCATTCTATTTGGCTCTGAATAGGACCATCGATATAAATATTCATATTTGAGGATTTGTTAATTTTTACAATTACACATTTATTTCTTATGTTGCTAACTCAAAAAGAAACTTTTTGTTTTGTAAATGCCCTCATGAGAAGATATTTTTGTCCTGAGAAAAATATTAATAATACTTATATGTTACACTTGTGTTTGTTCTGTTAATTTGATTTCCTCAGCTATTGAATACTTTGACTTGCTTGTTGAAATTAATATATTTTTATTCAAGATTTTATGTTGGTCATCTATGAATGCTATTTCTATTTACAGCAGCCTAATAAATTATCACTTTAAATTAGGAAGAATAGGAGGCACAGACAAGCTACCAGATGCTCTGTGACAGCAGATGATTTTTTGTGAAGGCATACTCAGTTCCTCCTAAATGCCACAAGACATGGGGGATACAGCCTTCCTCTCAAGCTTGGGCACTGCCACTCTATGTCCTGTCTGGAGGGAGATTATTTCTCTCCATATTATCTTACTTACCACACTCTGAGCCAATTGTGGCATGCTTTTCTGACTTTAATCATGGGGAAAACTGAAGGCAATTCATTCTAACATACCACTGCAAAATAGTGAAGGAGGCAAGAACCAATCTTAAATCTCCAGACTCCTAGATCTATTGCTGTTTCCAGATCATGCCAAGCAGACCTCTTACCTTGGTCTGATTTTATTAACTGCCTATTATAACTGGGAAAGGATTTTTAAAAAGTCAAAGCATATTATTAAGGAGAAAAATATAAACAAATATTTTAAAAAATTTTTAAGACTACACACTGGGTACAGTGTACACTGCTCAGGTAATAGTGCATCAAAATCTCAGAAATCACTACTCCAGAACTTTTCCATGCAACCAAACACCACCTGTTCCCCCAAAACTAGTGAAATAAAAATAAAAACCAAGAAGAATTTAATGTTAACAATAAATACAGGAACAAATGGATATTTTTCTTATAAACAATGAGATTGGGCAAAAAGAATCACAGTAGAAGACAACATTTTTCAGGGCGAATGCTAATTATAAAATCCAGCTTCATCGGTTGCCACCAAGGTCAGCCTGGGTGTTCTCTCTTCTGCTGCTAGTGCTACTGCTGTCACCATCACTGTTTACTTTGAGCAAATTGGGCCTCTAATCTGACCAAGGACAGGGCTAAGCTGTGAAAATTCAATCGAGTCCTCACAAAGCGGAAGCACTGGTGTGGAAGGTGGCCCAACACAAGCAATCACTCAATAATGCCAGTGTCTGAACAGAGAATTCTACATTCCTGCACACACATGCTAGAAAGAATGTAGTTTGATCAACAATTCATACCATTGGAAATTTTAAGAATAACATATACTAATGGAATTTCAGGCCCTGGCTAAGTAATAAACTAATTCTGCAATGCTGAGCTGTTTTAGCGTGATGGGAACATGGATGATTTTATTTTAAATGTGCTTTATGATTTTCAGACAGCACATCATACTGTTGTATCGGCTGCCTTCTCCTCATAACAAACTATCCTAAAGGTTATTGGCACAAACCAAATTAAATTATTCAGTTCACAGGTCTGTGATCAGCAATTTGGGCCAGCTTTGAGTGATCTGACCTGGACTGTCTCCTGTGTCTGCAATCAGATGTCAGGTCAGCAGAGGCAAAATGGTGCTGAGCTGGGGCACCTCAGTCCTCACCGTGCCCCCACCAACCCCATGAAGGAATGAATTTACATTGCTGCTACCATAATTTTAAAATTTTAGGTTTCCTTCTTATTTCATTTTATTTTTTTGAGACAGAGTGTCATTCTCTCACTCAGGTTGGAGTGTAGTGGCATGAATTCAGCTCATTGCAGCCTCGACTTCCTGGGCTCAAGCAATCCTCTTGCCTCAGCCTCCCAAAGTGCTGGGACTACAGGTGTGAGCCACTGTGCCAGGACTGGATCCCTTATTTTTTGAAGATTAACAACGAATCTTCTCTATGCCTTATAAGTAAACCTGTAATTACTCAGATTAAAATATTCTCTAGAGAAAGTGATGTCATGGTTTATTCAAGAAGTCTCAAGTCATTGAGTTGTTAAGTGTGGACATTTTTTTTCCCAATAATTTCTATCGGCTGTGCTGTCAACTCCCTTCACTAACAGTCTCTAAATCCAATCTCATTTTTTTTCCTCTCATTTTCAGTTATTCGCATTTGGTCCAGATCAACCTCCCATTAAAGTCAAGGCTTTTCCCTTCCCCTCAGACCCCAGAAGGCCACTAGACCTTGACTCCAGAGCCTGAAGTTGGGGGTAGAAGTCTTCTCTCCCACCTCCCTGCTCCTTCTTCCTTGCAGTCTTCTTCTGGCATCAGTGCTGGGAGGAAGAAAGGAGAAGATCTACCTCCTGACATGCTTACGCATGGCAAATGTCCTTTTCTTGGCTGGCCTGAACTGCTCTTGCCTTACATGAGTGCCCACATGTGAAAAAAGTGTATTACTGGTAAGGGGTGCCACTTGAGCAGAATCAGAGATAAGCACGTTTTCTAACCTCAGTAGTGCAACAAAGATCCTCACTGATTCTCTGTGCTCAGCACCATTAATCAAGCTGTGAGCTATACAGTAGAAGTATAGAATGAAGCAGTCCCAAGACCCTGCTGGCATTGGACTCAGCTCCAAGGTATTTCCTGTAGAAATTCGAATACATCTTCAAAAGTTGATATCACCTAGCTATCATGTCACATCCCAGCCTGTAGTGGACCCCAGCAAGTTTGCAGCCACCTCTCTCTATCTCAATTATATTTTGCACCCTCTCCCAGCCCATTTTTGGGAACCATGAAATACTTAAGAGGACTGATTCACGCTGCCTTCATTTGGCCTCAGTGCTCCCATCATCTTCCTTTAGTGTTCTTGCCCCTAAAACACCAGAGCAAATCTGCAAACTCTATTGCTCAGAAGACAGCAAGGAGAAAAACAAGTCTCCATTTCTTATTGATACCCACAGTCTTTGGTTTCCTACTGCCTTAAGCTTTAGAAAAGAAATCAGTAAGTGCCTAGGACAAGGCCCCTAAAAGTAACCTCCTGGCCTCTTTCCAGTCTTCTTTATACAAACAGAGGATGGGTGGAAAGAGGAAGGAAAGAGATTGAAAAAAGTGCTTATCTCTGATCCTACTCAAGCAGCACCTCTCACCAAGCCCGTGGAGATGGAGACCAGCACCTTCGCCTGAGGTTCTCTCTGAATTGAGAGTGGCCTTTACTCTCAACTTTGAGTTCTAGAAGCCAATACTGAGAAGTCAAAAAATATTGAACAAGATATTTTACACAATCCTGCTATAAAGAAAAGCCTTTAGTATAGGTAAAGATTAAAAAAGAGTCTCAGTTGCAACTTCACTATTGCTGTGAATGAAAATCATTTACTTCACCTTATGTGGCCTATTTTCCTTTATCCTTTTTGTAGATTACTCTTCTTTTTTTTTGTAAATCAAAACAATTTATTGTACTTTAAGAGTATCTTTACAGTCATCGATTAGTTTAAATATCACAGTTCATTCTCTTTCCTTCAGCACCAAGAAAATTGATGTGATGGCCTATCTTAAGTTGGCTTCCTCTATTGGTCTTTTATTTGACAAGACACCTTTGGCAAAGTAATGACAAAGTCTCATCAATATGCTACTTTTCATCTGCCTGACACTGAAATCAATAGACTGCAGAAGAAGCCTCTCGATCAGCATTGTCAGAAATGATCACCATGCTGGACAGAGCATGCTACCTGATTTCTGTGAGCACTTATTCATTCCTGAAAGCTTTCTCTCAGCTGTTACAACAGTGACCCTGCTTAGAGGTCAGTGATAAAGATGCTCTACAGTCAGAGGATGCACAGGAAATGTGAAGAGGGGAGACTTTCTCAGAGTGTGAGATGATATAATGGTCTGTCTATCTGGCCCCTGGGAGAAATCACATTTTCCATCTCTGGGGCATGTGACCTGCAGGATATGCATTTGTGGGCTTGGAAGCCCTAATTTGTCATAAGTGACAGTTGGGATTAGTGGTTATATTCAACATTATGGAAAGAACTTACCCAAGCAAAAGTAAATGAGTTGGCATAATCAGTTTTATGAAGAAAATTTAAAGTATTCATCCAAAACTTTATAATAAAACAAACATGATTATATAAATCTTTTTATATATTCATGATTAACCAATACTAATAATTGAGTAGAAGAAAAAACTTGCCAAATACCTTTTAACATATTTAAACAATTTTCTCCCATCAGTGATAACAAGAATTATCACATCAAAAACTGAATTCCACTAGCAATCATAAACCTCATGGAATTAGGTTTCCCTGATTTGGAAGATTCTAGGCTTGTGCTCAAGCTAAGAGAGAGAATAATGCCCTGGGAGCCTACAGCCATCACTCAGAACTCTAACCCAAAGTAGAAGAAAGATCGAAGACCACAGGTTTCAGACAATAATACCCAAATTATTCTGCCTGGTGAATATCTAAATGACCAAGGCACTTGATTGTTCTCTGCTTGAAGGAATACAAAAGCCTTTATACCCTAGAAGGCAAGAAGTTCTTTATAAAAAAAAAAAAAGGAAAGAAAGAAAAAAATTTGGCCTGCTTAAAATGCACTTCATTTTGTTCCTCACGTTGACCAGTAATTACACACTCTTCCCCCGCAAAAGAAAAAACCCTACTCATTCTAAAATAGCAGTGTTGACCCTTTTGAGATATTTCAAAAGGATATTTACAGAAGACACTTCAAAATCCTAGAAGCAAAGAAAATAGAGTTGAAATCCAGGAAAGCTGAGAAGGTACATGGTAAGTAATTAATTTGGAGACAACTGTCAAGAATTCCTCTGAGGAGGTGGGTAGTATGTTCTTCAATGACACCTTATTAATGGGGTGGCCAAGAAAAACCCCAAACCAAAATTGATTGAAAAGAGGATGTGTGAGTAACTAATGCAAACCCTGTAGGAACACTGATCACAATGCCAGGGGCCAAGGTACAGTCTTTCAGGTAAATATCCTATAAGTCCCCCACAACATAGTCAAAGCATGCGGGGGTCTGTCCTGCAGATCCCAACTCACATGACGGATGAATAATGTACCGAGACACTGATATTCAGTGAAAGAGCAGCTAGGGGTCCAAGCCACTCACAGATACCAAGGAAAGTGCTGTAAAGAGTCAGCAGCCATGGCCTGACTAGCTGGCCCTGTGGGCATTTATTTAGCACAGTTTTAATGACAAAGTCTTTCAGTCAACACATCTGCGGGTAATTAATCTGGCCGCTCCCACCCCAGGAGAGCCATCCTGCCTGTGAGTGATCAAAGGTTAGCTTTAGGACCATTAGTTTACTCATGTTGTTTACATGACTAGACAAACTCTTTGGATAAACTCTTCTACATTCCTATGTATCTATGCCCTAAGCTATTAAGTGGATTCGGCTGCCTTCAGCCAAACAATTTGTGCAAACCTCTAGACTTTCCAAGAGGGTTTGTGTTTATTTCCTATAACTTCATCTTAAAGTTTTTTTCCCACCAGCCTGACTGAACTGCCACAAAAGCATGGCTGCAAATCCCAGAGAAAGAAGAAAGACTTGCATAAAGGAGGCTTTCTGGAGAATTGGCTGTAAGAGGGTCAGTGTGGAAATATGCAATGTGCTTAGGAGGCCACTGAAGCAGTCCAGGTAAGACAACTGACTTATAGTGGTTGGGGAGTGAGAAGTAGTCAGATTCAGGATATACTGATAGCCTTACACATCAATATCCTCAGACAGGGAAAAAGGTAATATCCCTCCAGTATCCCTTTTAAATATCAATCATATCACCTACCTGCTCAAAACTTTCGAAACACTTCCCACATTATGAGAAAATTCAAGTTTCTAATCATGGCTAGATTAGATCCAATGTACCACCTCTGAGATCTCATTTCTTGCCAATTTCCTTGCTCACTCCTTTCCAGCCATGTTTACTTCCTTGCTGTTTCCTAAATACATCAAACATGTCCCTGCCCTAGGGGCTTTGAACCTGTCTGAAAGCCCTTCTCCAGAAGTTCCCACAGTGTACTCTTCTCCTTCATTTAGGTCTTACCTTGTAGGCCAAAGAAGATTTCTCTGATAACTATTTATAAAGGAACAGCTCCAGCCAGGCTCGACGGCTCACACCTCGAATTCCAGCACTTTGGGAGGCCAAGGCAGGAGGATCACTTGAACTCAGAAGTTCAAGACCAGTCTGGGCAACATGGAGAAACTCCGTCTCTACAAAAAAATACAAAAGTTAGCCAGGCATGGTGGTATGTTCCTGTAGTCCCAGCCACTTGGGAGGCTAAGGTGGGAGGATCACTTGGGCCCAGGAGTTCAAGGCTGCAGTGAGCTGTGATCACACCACTATACTCCAGCCTGGGTGATAGAGTGAGACTCTGCCTCCAAAAAAAGAAAAAAAAAAAAAAAAAAAGGAAGACCTCCTTTAACACTATTTTACCTTACACAGCAATATTGTTCTTCACAGCACTTTTCACTACTTGAAATATATGTATCATCCCCTCCCCTTTCTTGGAACTCTGTTTTCTGTAGAGTGTAACTTGGTGAAGGCAGATAATTTGTTTCTTATCTAATAACAGAGCAAGAGATCTATTTGGAAACTTATAGCCAGCTTATTCCACTGGGTCCACTTAGTCCCACTGTATTTTCAGTACCTACAACCTTATTATATAATATTCACTCAATGAACAATTATAAAATAAATGAATAAAAGTAATGCCTAGAGCTGCTACAGCCATCCTGTGACCACAAAGAAATTTCTTGACATGTGGTGGAAGGTGGAGCACAAAGACTGAAAGAACCCAGATCCACGGGGAAGCCCCTAAGCTGTGGAATCCATCGTTTCAGTAAAGCCCTAGCTTTTAGTTGTCATGTGAGACAATAAGTTTATCTACTTTAATTTGGAATTTCTGCTTACTCCACAACTAGGACTGCCCTAACTCCTGCATAATTTTAATCTTCTAGAAAAATGTGACATTTCAATTTCTAGAATATGTTATCCAAGAACATTTTCTTTTCCCATTTCTCATACAATCTGCATAAATTCAGCCAAATGGTTTGTAGGACTTTTAGGATTAATTTGATAATGCTTATCACATTTCTTATCCACCATGAACCTCTATTATATAGGCATTTGAATATCCCCCATTCAAAGAATGACGCAAAAACAATTTTCTTGTGCTGCTGGGCAAAACTGAATTATAAAACTTAAAATGACAAAAAAAGAAAAAACAAAGCCCCCCAAATCCAAAATGTGGCCTCCCAGAATACTTGTCTTTGAACATCTCTCTGATAAAAGTTTTTGAAGCCTCTTAGAAAAACACTCGAGTAGAAAATGCTCTTGGAAGTTGACTCTATAAGGGAAAGGAATGTGTTATAGTTAACTGCTAAAGACTAAATTACAGACACATTGCATCCTTCGGAAATGTCTCCCATATTCTCAAACATCTTGGCCCACTTTCCAAGAATTGAATCTTTCAATTCCAAACATTTCCCTATGAATTCACTCTTAACTAAGTGTAACTATACTATTACCACTAGAAATTAATTCTTCATTTATTTATTGAGTACTTATTGCATCAGACTTTAATGCACTGAAGGAGATATCGATAAATAAGAAGATATGGATCCTAGTCTCATGGTGTTTTGCTCAGAGAGGAAGGCCTCTCAAAAGCCTTCATAATATAGTATGCAACATAATTCATGCTAGGATTTTTCCCAATTCATTGGCCTGTTCCAAACTTCCTCTCCCATGGTCTGAGATATGTATGGTGAACTACAGCCTAGAGTTGGTCAACAGAGAGCTCCAGTAACACAGTAATCTATGTGACTGTTTCTGTAAGAGGTGCCCCTTAGAGTTGGGCAGTGTCAAGCCAGCTGACCCAGAATAAGCATTGGTCCATCGAACTGTACCTGACCTTGCCATTTGAAATAGATTTGGAGACTTAGGCTGACTTATTCTACCGAGTCTCATATACCTATCATTCTTGATCGGTGACCAAAGTGGAAACCTCTCTAGCCATCTTTCCTCTCTGTGTCTTTTCCAATCGGGTGTTTTGCTTCTCTTACCCCATATTATGGGTTCAAATGTGTCCTTCTAGAAAAGATATGTTGAAGTCCTAACCCTCAGAATGTGGCCTCATTTGGAAATAGGATTGTTGCTAATGCAATTGGTTAAGATGAGGTCATACTGGAGTAGGGTGGGCCCCTAATTCAATATGACTAGCGTGCTCCTAAAAAGAACTCCAGGTAGAGAGAGAGACACAAGGAGGCCATGTGAAGGTGAAGTCAGAGATCAGAAGGGTGCATCTACAAGCCAAGTAACACCAAAGATGGCCAGAAAAACACCAGAAGCTAGGACAGAGACCTAGAACAGAGTCTACTTCACAGTTGTCAGAAGGAACCAATCTGGCAGATATTTTCCTCTCAGATTTCTAGCTGTCAGAACTGTGAGACAATAAATTTCTGTTGTTTAAGCCTCCCAGTTGGTAGTATTTTTATTTTGTTATGGAAGCCACAGCACACTAATACATCCCATCTGTTGCTCCCATTCTGCTTGTTAAAAAATCTCCTGTGACCTCTAGAACTCCCATTCCATGCTAAAGAAACTTCCCAACATCTTTATTTTCTTCACCAAACAGCCTCTCTGCTTCTAGCACTGTCTTGAAGACAATGCTTTACCTGTGGCTCTCTCAAGGGCAATTCATCACTTCACTGAGACAGCCAGGTGGGAGGGGCTTTCTGGCAAAACTCCAGCCAGCCTGTGCGCTGGGGTGGAGTCTTGGGAAGTTTGAGCCTTTTGCAGCAGGGAGAAATGCCTGGCCCCTCCTCTTCCTATGTGGAACCTAGGATTCAAACTGCGAGGTGAAAAGCACAGGAATAAGACACTCTGGCTTTGCAGAAGGTCCCTGTTCCCTCCTTTTTCCTTTTCACCCAAAAAAAACCCTGCTTTACTCACCCTTCAAACTGTCTGCAAGCCTAAATTTGCATGGCATGGGAAGGACAAGGACTCTGTCTTTAGCTGAACTAAAGTAAAGACCTGCAACAGTGCTAAGTTGGCATTCTTTAGCTCCCTATTGCTATTTCCAGGGAATTACTCCCCAGTATGTTGCAAAACTCCCCCTCACTCTGCCGGTCAAGCCATTGGATAGCTTCTACCCTCCCTCATCACTGCTGTCTTCCAACATACCAATGGTGAATATTTTAGATGTCTTCCACCATACTTATAGACACACCTGACACCTGCTTCGCACTCTTCATTTTCACCTCAAGTCCTGCCCTCATCTCTGTCAGCTTTTATGTTCACATGAGTAAGCTGCCCAACTCCCCAGCCCAATGACTCATTGTTTTCTTCACGGTGCCGACAACTGCTTTCTACTTCATTCACGGGTATTCAGGTATCTTACTTACCTGTCTCACCTGGATCTGCTCTACATCAGAATACTTACATTCTACTTCCTAGACACAGTCTCCAATCCGACATTTTTCTCATGGTCTTTTTCCTGCCAAACTTGTCTCTGTTTTTTGTTTTTGTTGTGGTTTCATACACATCTCTAAGCTCTCAGTGCCTCTACATTTTCTCAGGGAATGAAACCTTTCTTGGTTTTACTTTCCTATCTAGACAAACCTCTTCACTGATCACCAAGCAACACCTCTTCCATAAAGGCAGTCTACATCATCATAGATGATTCTGGGGACATATCATCAAAGATGTGCCTTTGTGTGATGAGCTGAGAAAGAGCTGGTACAATGCTAATGACTAGGTAATGGGGCCTCTCAAATCCTTTTCAAAATAATTCAAAATGTAATCGTTATTTATATGTGTAATAATAAGAAATACAGGTTTTGTCTCAGCCTCCATTTCCTGGTAGACAGTTCCTAAAACCAAGTGATAAGGTATCTTTTTGTGTGCTAATGGGATCCCTGGTGGCAGGAGCTCCTGAATACCCTCCGGATGGGGGCTGGGTGCCAGGAGAATCAACCAAGTGATTAGACAGTTGGAACTTTCAGCCCCATGCTACCTCCCACCCTACCCCTCAATCTCTAGGGAGCAGAGAAGAGCTGAAGGTTGAGATGATCACCAATGGCCAATGATTTAATAAATCGTGCCTATGTAAGGAAGCCTCTATAAAAACCAAAAGGGCAGGGTTCAGAGAGCTTCCAGGTGGGTTAACAGCAACACATCCATGTGCTGGGAGCATGGTGCACCCCGAATTCCACAGGGACAGAAGCTCCAGTGCTCAAGAGCTTCCCAGACCTTGCCCTGTGTATCTCTTCATCTGGCTGTTCATTTGTATCCTTTAATGTAGTCTTTGTAATAAAATGGCAACCTAGTAAATAAGTCATTTTCCTGGATTCCATGACCCATTCTAGCACATTATCAAACATGAGAAAGGTCATGGGAACCATGGGAACCACCAATTTGTAGCAAAGTTGGACAGAAGTTGTGGGTAACATAGGTACTCACTCACTACTTGTGATTGGCGTCTGGAGCAGAGGCACCCTGTGGGACTAAGGGAGGAGACCACCCTTCATACTGTCTTATGCCCAATTTCTGCCTCCAAAGAAAGAAGAAGTAAAAACTAAAAGGCAGAAATGAAATCCACAAGCGGACAGCCCAGTGCCACACCCTGGGCCTGGAAGACATCTAAAATATTCACCATTAGTATGTTGGAAGACAGCAGTGATGAGGGAGGGTAGAAGCTATCCAATGGCTTGACCGGCAGAGTGAGGGGGAGTTTTGCAACATACTGGGGAGTAATTCCCTGGAAATAGCAATAGGGAGCTAAAGAATGCCAACTTAGCACTGTTGCAGGTCTTTACTTTAGTTCAGCTAAAGACAGAGTCCTTGTCCTTCCCATGCCATGCAAATTTAGGCTTGCAGACAGTTTGAAGGGTGAGTAAAGCAGGGTTTTTTTTGGGTGAAAAGGAAAAAGGAGGGAACAGATCAACCCCTGACCTAATCGGTTACATTATCTATAGATTTACACACATTGTATAGAATTGCTCACATGGGGAGCTCAGTTGTTGGAGACTGAGTCTTGCTGAAGCTCCTGGCTGAATGAAGCCCTCCCTTCTTTAACTTGGTGTCTGAGGGGTTTTGTCTGCGACTTGTCCTGCTACAGGACCAAGTCCTTGATTTGATGCTACCTCCAGGTACATAGTTTCAGAATCGAGATAAATTGTAGGACACCAGTTGGTATCCATAGATAACTGGAGAATTTCTTGGTGTGGGAGAAGTATCCACACATTAGGTAACAGACGTGTTCTGTGTTGGGTGTGAGAACAGAGAAAAGCAGTTTGTTACTCCTATATGGATTATTTAACCTAAAATTTTGGTTATATTACTTTGCTTGTAGTTCTTCAATCTTTCCCCATCAGTTATATAACTGAGTTCTAGCTCCTTAGACTGGCTTCCCAGGCCATTAATAATATGATCTTGCCTATCCACTTCCAAATTATTTCCCACCACTTCCTACCCCTCACATTGTGCAATCTGAAGTCTCTCTGATTTGGAAATGCTTCCGCCCACAGTCTTATCCTCTCTTGCTTAGGTAATCCCATAAGGAGTTCTCTCTCCCCTCAATCTTCCGGTGAACTCCTGAGCATTCTTCCAAACTCACTGAAGACCTTACATCACTTCCATATCATTCACAGATTCCTTGGATAGAATTTATAAGTCCTGTCTTTCAAAAGACTTCTCCATCTTATCCACACTTCTACAATTGCTCTATTTTTATTTTTCCACATGTATCTTCACTATAGTGCAGGGTTTCCCAGCCTCAGCACTATTGACATTTGAAGCTGGTTAATTTTTGGTTGTGGCAGGGGCAGGCTGTCCTGGGTACTGTAGGATGCTTGGCAGCATCCCCGACCTCTGCCCACTAGATTCGAGTAGCATCCCTCTAAATTGTGACAATCAAAAATGTCTCCAGACATTGCCAAATGTTCCCTGGAGGACAAAAGCACCTCCAGTTATAAGTGCAAGCCACTCCAGGGTTGCACCTTACCCTTTTCATCTTGTTAAACTCAGAAACTAGCAGAGTGCCTGCCTCATAACATACACTCAGCCAACGTTTAATGAATTGATCTGAAGCTCAGAAAGTGTGACACTGTTCCAGCAAAACACCACAGAGAACCCAGGCAGTGTCAACAGCATTCTTCCAGGTACTTCTAATGAAGACATTTTCTAGTTAAAAAATAATGTTTCACTCCTAAGACGGACAACAGCATTCTGGGGTTTCTTTCTGAAAGCAAAGGGCATATCTGCAAAGTTTCCTGAGCACCGTGGCCCGAGGCTATTTTTGACTGTGTAGCTCTTGTAGACTTAGGGCCTCCCTCCCCACCAGTCGGCTTTCTCATGCTCTTGCAGTTTTTCTGCCTGCCCCCACTTCCCCAGTAGTTTCATTCAGCAGTTCACTTCCACACACAGCACTAGGCAGAGACCCTCAGTGGACACTCACGGCTGCTCAGAACCAGGCCCTCAGCAAACGTGAATGGCTCCTGTGGCATTCTGCCCACTTCCTGTGCCAAGGCATTTGGCTCCTGTCTACTGCTTTTATCTGCATTTGTCTTTTTAACCAAATGAATTTAAATTATGTCCTTATTTTTTGCTACTGGGGCTGCCTGAATTCTCTATCTTAATTTGACTTCCTAGTAAAGCCCATTTTCTTCTCAAAGAGGGGATTATAAATACTGCAAGATGGGAAATGGATCACTTCTAGAAAAGCCATGTGAGCCCAGCTTAGCGTATGTGGGAAGGGTTCAGACATCCCAGCACCATGGGATACGACTCAAGGAGGATATTTCATATTTGAGACAAAGAGTAACTTAACGGCTTTTCTCTCACCTACCAAATGCCAGGCCTTTTGGCCACTCTCCTGTTTGCATGGAAAATTATAAAGAGGCAAAGAGACTCTGGAGAACTTGACATAGTAAAACCAGGTGGAAATTTTTCTCCTTAAAACAATTGTAGAAATTAGAAGAGAAGTCCCTCACCAGCAGCTGACAGGCCACTGTGACAAAGCAGTGCTCTTCTCGCCAATTGTGTTTGCTTTTTGCTGTCTCTCCCTCTGGCTTTGGGAAGCATTGATTTGGGGCTCTTATGTTTAAAACTTTATGGCAGACATTGTAGGTTGACTAGCCCAATTTCCATTCTCAACTCCCTTCTTCTGCCTCTAACTTAGAAGCTGGTAAAACTGAACACTCACTTTCCCAGCTTCCTTTGAAGCATGTGGCATGTCAACTATTTCTGTCCAATAGTACCTAAGATTTTTTTTCTGGGGGATTCTGGGAAAGTATTTGCTTTCCTGATATGAAAGACAGATGTTTCTTGTGCTGGCCCCTGTGCCCTTCCTCCTGATTTGAATGTGGACATTGCCTGGAACTGGTGCCTAGAGCTGCAGCCCTTTCTAGGGACTGTGAAGCATCTCTTCTGACCATAGGCAGCTGCACCATTCTGCTACATGAGAAAAAGAACCCCCTTTCTCTAAACCTGGTAAACAACTGTTCTGTTGTTTGCTGCCAAAAGGCTTTATAATGAAAATAGCTGTATTTACACTGCAGTCAAGTCACCATGAAAATAAGTGCAGCTGTTTTACCCATTCCCTCTTCCCTATGCACTCTCATCAGAAATTCACCAGCATACAATGTGATTCGGTCAAAATCTACCTAGATTAAGCATTAATCTAAGCTAACAATGATGCTATATATTTAAGTGAAATGAAGACAGAACTTTTGTTTTATTCATCATTATAGTCTCCAATGTCTACCAGGTATTTTCTATTAGGTACTTCAAAGCACTATTTGAACTTTTAAAAAATCAACTTTATGAATCCTCTAGCATTAATGAAGTATCTTTACGAATAAATACACAGCCTGTTCTTCTAAAATAAAATCATTCATTTTTGTCTGATTAACATGTTTAAATTGTTACTTTCTTTGAATTTTAGAGATACCAAAAGTGAGTCATTTTATTAAATATTGCCCTACTTACAATTAGTATTTTCAAAGAATATTTCCAGGATTTACATTCCTTTTTGGTTTTATTTCCAGCCTCCTCATCCCTCTACTCAGTGGGATCAAGAGAGTATAGAGGTACAGTACTGGGTAGTAAATAGAAAGAAAAAAAAAAAAAAACTCCTTTAAGGACTACTGTAGGGCAGGTGGCAGAAATGAACTCACTCATGACAGTAACTCTCTGACAGCACAAAGAGGCTGAGAGAGCCACTCAACTGTCAGAGAAAATCATTTAAGGAGCAGGGGCCCTGATTTCAGACCTGGACAGATAAAGCTTTATAGCCTAATAAAATAGACTATCTAAGAGAAAGACCCAGATCATTGCAGTTAATATCAACCACACAGCAAAGTATGAACAGCATAGCAACACAGTGCCTGATAACAACTAGAGCCAATGTGAGCAGGAAAAACTTTTCTCAAAACAATGGCCATCAGCCTGGTCAATGTTACAAGACACATTCAATTCCCTTTGGTTTTCACAGACCACAGCATTTCTCTATTTATAAACAATGTTTTTCATGGAGTCAATGTCCTATTGCTTTAATATACCTCTGATACTATGGTCTATTCCAATTTGAATTGTTGGATGGCTTAATCAGAGAACTAGAAAATAACAGGAGAAAAGCTAACACCTAAATTTCCTCTGTGTGTCCGAGGTGTGTCATGCATTTCTCATTTAGGGCCCAGCACAATCCCATGATGTGGGCAGCATTGGCTCCATTTTACAGATGTGACTGTTGAACCTGTAAGTTCACATGCTTTCACCACACCATGAACTGTGTGCGTGAAGTGCTATTGCATCTGGGTAAAGCAAGCAGAGACCTGGTCATAAATGGGTGTGTAAGGAGTAAGTGTTCGTTTGCTGAGCAGAGTGATGTATTCAAATGGCTGAGAACTTTGCAATCCTGCACTCGTCATTTGAAAAACTGCAAATAAAATAATTCTTATTAAATGTCTATTTCTCATGGCAAAACTAGTAAGTGGCCAATGCCAAAAAAAAAAAAAAAAAAAAAAAAATTAACCCAAGTCAACAAACAAATGAAGTTAGGACAAAAGCCATCAGCCTCAAGATTTTGAGCAAATTGAAAGATGCAAATGAAGAGGCTTTGGTGAATATTTACTTTTGTCTATAGTGAGTTCTAAAGGATGGTACTGATCAAATATAAGGGTGACCACTTAGAACAGAAGACATTCAGAAGAGGCCTTTAAGCCCGACCTCCAAACAAGAAAAGCTTGGGGAGCCTAAAATAAACCCACCACTTGAGAAAAATCTGTAGGCAATATAATTATTTGTGTAAGGGAGTAGAGTGAGGAAATTATAATTTTTTCATTTACTGAGATCCCTGAAGTGGGAAATAAGCAATACCTAGAAGCCTTCAATAGTACTGAGAGCAAATGAATCATGATAGAATCAGGAGATGGCTGCCGGGGCTTAGAGAAGCTAGGATTGACTGTGTTCTGTTAAGTTACCAAGTGAATGGCTAAGGAAATCAAGGACTCACAATTTTAAAGTATGAAGCAATCTTGAAAATTACCTAATTCAATCCCTAATCTCATAAGCTTGAAAACTACAGTCGAGAAACGTTTTCAGAACATCAGATTCTTGACAACCAGGCCAGCATTCTTCTACTACTTCATGATATTCTATCATACATCCATTATAATCAGTTATCAAATACACAAAACATAATATACAATATACTTACTCTTCAAAAGTGGTTGTAGATCAGAACAAAAATTATCTCAAGCTTTCCCCATGGCCAGACTGGAGCTGCCTTCAACTTGCAAAATGTGTATTACAAATACCAAAATGAGGTTATTTTTCTAGAACAAATTTTAGCAGCATCAAAAAGTATACTAAAAATATCCCACTAGGCAGAATCTTCATCTTTAAATAAAATATTGGTCTCTCTACAATAAAAATATAATGTACAATTTATTTATTCTTGCTTTAGAAAAAAATAAAATAAACCCGGAGAATTTTGGAGCACATTTGTAAACTGAGCACAGCACAGTTATTCTCCTAATTCTCAATTTCTCCCTGGAAGTGGAGGACCCCCTTGAAACTTGAGTGAGGTGAGTTAAGGACAGATAAAAGGAAGTATTACTTTACACAGAAAATAATAAACGTATGGAGCTCATTATCATAAAAGAGGTACAGGCAAGGAATATAAATGGATTCATAAAGGTTTTGACCAAATTTATGAATGTCAGAGCCATAAATGGCTGCTGAGAGTACACCTAACCTTTAAGGTTAATGTCAGTGAGGAAAACTATGTCCTTCCCTGGCAAATCCCTTGAGGCCTCTGTTGTCAACACAATATTAGGTTGGATGGAACATGGGCTTTTCCAGCAGAGCAGTTCCAAAGTTCCTTTCAACTAATAGGAAACAGGACCAGATGAACATCCATCTCTTCAATAGAAGCATAAATGAAGTGGATCCACTTTAAATGGGAAGCTGAATGAAATGATGCTGTTGAAATTTGTTATTTATATAATCAATGTGTCTGTGTGTGTATATATATATCCAAAGCATGTGTGTGTGTGTGTGTATATATATATGTATACTTTGTTATTTATATAAATAAGAAAAAAGATTTGTTTTTGGAATTGGAAGAAAGCCAATATTTGCAATGTTTGAATCCAAGCCCTGGTGCAAATTACTTCCCATTCAGTAACTTGCATTCTCACATGTCAAATGGGGAGAACAATCCCCATGGCAAGTCATTTTGTGAGAGTCATGCTAGAAAGCACTTTGTAAACTGAAAAACAAACAAACAAACAACTATATATATATAGAGAGAGTTGCTGTAGCATATAGCCAGCTTTAAGCAAATCTCAGTCATTTTAGCAGAAGGCTTGTGATACACATGAGATTGGAAGGCTCCTCACTTCATTTTTCCTGGGAGAATTAATACAAATATTCAAAAAGTACTTAAGACCCAAGTCAAATGCCCTCTCACAACAGCAGGGTTTCTTTCTCCTCTAAATTTCCAGAACATTTTAGTCATGTCTCAGTTAGACTATTTGTATTATGACTTGTCTGCTAATTCATCTCCTTCATTTAACTATGAGATCCTGTAAATCAGAGGCCTTGTTTTATTCATCTACATCCCTAATACTTATTATAGTTCCTCAGATATAGTTGGCAATTAATAGAAGTGAATAAATCACTTAATGTGTTACGAATCCTGTTGTCTCCACCTCACACTTCACAGTTAGGGAATAAAGAAATGATCCAACTATAAAATGCAATAAACCAATCATGGCTAAGGTACAAAGTCAAGACCAAGACTATGCTTGGTCTCATTTCTGGGCACTAGTCTCTAACTCCCTTATTGTGGAAAGAATAGTGTCTTGGTTCTGTTTGCATGAAAAATAAAAAGGAAAACCTGAATTACAGAGTAGTGAAATCTTCACCAAGTGAACATGTTTAAAATCCTAAAAATCTCTTTACTTTCCTAAAACCATAGTTTTACTCTTTAAAATAAGATGAACACTATATAAGTCTGACCATAGCCTCACATTTTAGGTAAGTACACCATTGCAGAGCATCTGATGGCCACTGTGATGATCCACAAATAGAAAACAGCCTTGTTATCTACAGAATTCAATGCAGGGGTCAAAATGAATGTTAAAATACAGCCTGCATATTTAGTCCATGACATGAACAAACAATTATAGGTATTTAGATCTAGTGCCTGGATTGGAAATGTTCAACTTTATCCTTAATGGCCGATTTCCAAGCATACTTCTGGTGCAATGGGCTTGATTTCAGATTTCAGCTGTTTTATTCCCCAAGGCCAAATTTACATTGGCAATTAATAATATCCTGGCGTATTCTGACCAAGGACGCATATATATATCTTCCACCTCTCTGCATCATAAATGCATCTTACACTTACCTTATTGTCATTATTTCCTGCTGTCAATCTCATATCGGAATATGCGACATTGTTCTACTTTGTCATGGTGAAAAGCTTTTCTTCTTTTCCCAAAAGTTAGGGTGGTTCTGCTTTATCAGATTTGTTTTAATGCCTAGAAAATGTTCTCCTCTTGTTTATGGAGTTAGAAGGGTAAACAGGAAAGAGACTGCTGGCATGAAATAAATATGCATGTATACAGATGCACATATGTGTGTATGCTCACATGTAACCCTTTTTTCACTTAACAGCAGTTGAAAGAATGAGAGGGAAATGGGTCAATAAGCCGCTGGACACCAGCATTTTCTTCAGCGTCCCCAGGGGCCAGTCCCACCCTACCACTGCCTTTGTGAGGGCACTCTCTGGCCAGTTTTGCTCAGCACATTCATTTAACAGTTGGCATTCTGGTTATGAAGCTGACATTCTGCTCCTCTGAGTTTCGGTACGCTATCTACTAACATAACAGATTTTCTTGTCAAAGGGCCTGTAATGAATGTTTATTTCAGATCTACACTTCTTAGCTTATCTGTAGCCAGACTGACTTTGCTGCCTTCAGATTTCAGCTGTTTTATTCCCCAAGGCCAAATTTACATTGGCAATTAATAATATCCTGGCGTACTCTGACCAAGGACGCATATATATATATATATATATATATATCTTCCACCTCTCTGCATCATAAATGCATCTTACACTTACCTTATTGTCATTACTTCCTGCTGTCAATCTCATATTGGAATATGCGACATTGTTCTACTTTGTCATGGTGAAAAGTTTATCCTGCAAATGTTTAGTCTCTTAGGTCTTCCGTGAATGGCTGTGCTTATCTCATGTGTGCTTCTAGGCATCTCCAGGGCTCTGCATTTAACTTCATACTTCTAAAAGCAGCTGTACAGAGGCAATATTAATGTTATTGCAACAGACAGGCAGAGCCTCATTTCTCTCTGCTTTGACTGAAAATGCCTGTTCATAGTGAAATTGTGCAGACATTGGCATTTTTGTGTGAGGTTGGAATATGTGTGGGTCCAGCCATTGACAGCAGGAAGAAATAAGACACAACTGCCAGATGGCTTGGTTTAAAAAAAAATACCAGTCAAGATTTGCTAGTGATCCATAACCATTAGAATTATTTTCCCAAAGGATTCTCTATTCCGAGGCTAGAAAAAAATTCCTGAATTCACTCTCAGTTCTGAGATGGGGTTGCGTGAAAGAGTGGGTGATTTAAAGATCACTTATCTCCCAGAATAGGTACTTAACCTAGACATATTGGATGTTTAAAATTCTCGATACAAGGATATAACTGCTATCATCTTTAAATTTTTTGAAGATCTGATTTAGAATTCATAGTAGGAAGGCAGAAGTTAGTAGAATGAAGATTGAATTTGGAGGTAAGTTCTAGTCTCTACCATTATGTGGTTATCTTTAGTGTACCCCTAAGCCTCAGTTTATTTTCTGTATGATGCAGATAAAATCTGCACTCTCTAGGTCATAGTCATAGTATTGTTTAAAGATCTTAAGATAAAAATGCACAGAAATGAACTCTGTAAACCATCCAATGCTATGGATCCAAGTTGCTGTTATAAACTAACACAGAAGTTCCTGAGTTGGGGGAAAAACCAGTAAGAAACCTATTAATGGCCCTGGTAGCTTTTGCAACCTGGGTTTCCTCAGATCATCCAAGTTGTAACTTTCTTGTTGTTGGTTTGATCATTAGCTTAATTCACCTTACATTGTTTTCTCATTTTATCCCCAAACAACTCAAACCTAAGATGAGTTATAACAACAAATAATAATGTTTGGAAAAAAAGATCTGGTCCAAAACAATGGTAACTATTATAAATTTTTGATATGCATACTGGAAACAAGAATTTCAGTAGAAAATGATTAGCTTGTTGTCTTTGCATTCATTTAAGTTAAAGTGATGGTTACACTGAGACATTACTGATTCTTCACTTAACACATCCACTCAGTGTTTCCACTAGGATTTAAGTGATCCTAGACCCTGCCCCGCTAATGAGAATGCCACCTTCCCACCCAGTGTGCTTCTTCTGTCCTATCTGTGGACTCCATGCTCTTTGCAGTCACAGCTCTCTTCTCTCTAGTTGGCTAGAGATACTGTGGATACTGTGGACCCACTCAGTTACCCCAATGTAGTACGAACTGGGTGAACACTTGCTTTATGAGTGAGTGACGCCACATGCCTCTTCTCCTTTACAGCCCATACGTGAAGGCACTGCTGGTGGAGGCAGCAGAGTGAGTCAAATCTCACAAATGACCATCACTAAATTCAACATCCCCAAATTCCTGTGTCCAGTAAGTGTGATGACTTTTTCCTAAGATACCATCAAAGGATAAATAAAATGGAATGTCACCTGCCCTAAACAATGCTTTCCCAGGGTGAGGCTTCTCTAACAGCTTCTGCATTACAGACTATCGAAAGGCAGCATTCTGGAACATTCTGAAAGCAGAGAGGGAGGGAGAGAGCAAATACTGCACAGAGGTCTCAGGATTACTAAGCACTGAAATATTTTTATTTTTATTTATTTATTTATTTATTTGAGACAAAGTCTTGCTCTGTCGCCCAAGTTGGAGGGCAGTGGAGCGATCTTGGTTCACTGCAACCTCTGCCTCCCGGGTTCAAGCAATTCTCCTGCCTCAGTCTCCCAAGTAGCTGGACTACAGGCAACTGCTACCATGCCCAGCTAATTTTTGTGTTTTTAGTAGAGACGGGGTTTCACCATGTTGGCCAGGCTGGTCTCGAACTCCTGACGTGGTGATCCGCCCAACTCAGCCTCCCAAAGGGCTGGGATTACAGGCCAGGCGTGGGCCACCATGGCCGGCCATCTTTATTTCTCAACTATTATTCCACATCAAAGAGAAGTTCACATTTTAACAGAAGATAGGCGTAACCTCTGGATGAAACTACAAGTCTATAGTCTTTAACTGTGTTCATTACCATATTAGGTAATAATGACTATGGACATATAATTATTGATTACAGCTTTTAAAATAACCATGCTGTTGAGTAGCCTTGAACAGAAAACTGAGGTTATAATAGAAAATAAATTCGACTTTGAGAATATAAAAATTTCAATTAAAAAAACATACAACAAGAGACACTGGTCCAGAATTATATGTTTTTGGTTGATCTTTCACCATTCATGTTATGCAGCCTTCTGTGCTGCAAAACCTGGGAATAATTAAGAAAAATGTGCAGTATCAAAACCACAATAATGGCACTAGATATTACATCACTGAAGTGAAACCATGTAGTTTTCATTTCAGGTTCTATGATTTGGTAGTCCAGTCATGTGACACGGGACAAGTCACTTTATTTATACTCAGCCTTTTAGTTTATACATTGAACCTCCTGGGGTCCTGTGGGATTGAAAAATGTTGATGACAGAGAGTGTAAGTCTTTATAAACTCTGAGTTTCCAGTTCTGTTTTTAAAACATTGCTTGGATTAAATCAGCAAACTGGTTTGTTATTTCTGTTATTTTGTGCCTTTGGAAGGTTGAGCTCTTCATCTCTACTTTTACTGTAATGACTGTTACTAAAACTGACATTCCTGACCCAATTCCCCACCAGGACGATTAGGCATTCTCTTCAGGTGTGTGTTCCTTTATCACCAAACTTAGTCACTTTACTAAAGTAACTTCAGATGGGCTTTAGTTTTGAGGACAGGCTGTAAAACTAACAAGAAAAAAGGAAAATGTAAAGATGTGGACACGGAGTGATGGGTTGCCTTCCTGATCGTGTATTCAGAGGCCGAAAGCCCAGAGAACCTGGGCAATTGCTAACCCGCAGTATCTGGAGCAACCAGCAATCTAATGCGAAATTCCTTTCATCTTCCCTCCACACTCCTGTGAAAACCAGGAAGATTTCTGAAAGGCACAGAGATTCTCAATCGTTGCAATGAGGCAGCTTTCTTGTAGTGTGAGTTCATGAGAGCCAGGGCAATTTCATGTGAAACATACACACAAGATGACAGGGAAGTGGGCGAACTGATAGTCCGAAATACATATGCAAACCCTCCCTTGGAAGCTTGCTTTTCACTCTCTTGTACAAAGTTAATGGAAACCAAGGAACTACCATTCCAGAATTGTTGCCCGCTTTAATCCTTAATAACCAAATAAAAATGGGCAGCCTGTATTCGGGAGCAGCTCTAGCAAGCAGACCTCTAGGAAACAAGGCTCCCTACAGACTTTCCCTTGATCTTAAAGCTTAACTTGAAACATTTATATGCACGGAGCACCTGGCCAGGAGATGTGAGGAGGCCTTTTTTTCTTCTTCTTCTTCTTTTTCACCTTGGCTCCACTTCTTTCTTTAATAATAAATTCTCAGTTTTCTTTTTTCCCTTCTTGGAAACTGATTCCATTCTAAATAATGTTTTTTGTTCTTTCTTAATAGTTTAAGAAAAGCAAGACAAACTTGAAAACCCCCCATTAACATCCATCAGGCTCCCCGTCTGCCGATCGGTATCATCTTCACTTTAGGAAAGATGAAGCAGAAAGTCAGTGTAGGTTAATTCCAATCAGGTTGAGAACTTCTTTTGTTTGAATTCAAAGGGCTCAGGTTAACCTATTATGCAATTTAGTACCAACTGGCTGCACAAATCTTCTTTCACATACCTTGCTGGGTGAAGAAGTGATGAGCGTGGAAACTTGTTCTGACTGCACCAGTTTAAATACGCAGGTGTCTGAATTACAGTCAGAAGTTTAACAGAGGAGGAGAGCTCAAATCTGTCCTAAAATAGTAACGCCGTCTGGATCACATCCTCAACAAGGTTATCTTGCATTTAATGGTAAAAAATTATACACAGAGTCTGATATAAAGACTTTTCCTCAAATCGGGTCAAAACCAGGATAGACGCTTTATACTTATTTTGAAATAAATGTATGTAAAGAAGGGAGTACCAGCTCACGAGTATCACTAGCCTCTCTCCTCCTTTCTTTCTTCCATCTTTCATTCCTTCTTTCCTCCCCATTTTTATTTCACAAAAGATTTTAAAGACATACCTGAAGACACACTATACACACGATATAACAGTTGAAATTGGAGCAAAAAGAAAATAGACAAGAAAACTAATGCTGAAGGAAATATTCCCAAATATATATAAATGCAAACCATTCACTCCTGTATGGTTGCTGGGAAGTGGAAGGTGGAACTTTGGCTGGCTGGATGCCCTGACTCTAGTCCAGTCCCCAGCACCAATGCTCAAGGGACGTCCAATCCATCTCCTCAACTCCCACCTCGCCCTCCTCTAATCTCAGTCTCCATACCTGAGTGATGCCTCTAAAAAGCAAATCGGATAAGGTCTATCATTGCCTCAACATGTTATTGACTACCCCCTATACAGAGGATAAAATCAGAATCCCTCAGTGTAGCTTATACTACTAGCGTGACCTGGCACCTCACTGCTCTCCACCTCTCTGGCAATCTCAGAGCCCCACCAGGTCTGGCCACACCAGACCTCGTTCAACAATTCAAATATGACCTTTCCTGCACAGCTTTTTCAGTGAGTTCCTCTGCCTCTCCACCAGCTGAACTTGTACTTCAACTTCCTCCAGTTCTGGGTCGTGCTCCTCAGACTGGAATAGGTGCTCCCTAAGCATGTTCCCACCTGTCCTTCCTCGTCACGGCACCTGTCACACTTCATTATTTACTTACCAGCTGGCTTGTGCTGTTTGAGAATGCACTCTCGGAGAGTAGGAGCCGGGTCTAGGTTGCTCCTTATCTCCAGCATCTATCAGAGTGCCTGTCGTATCACTATTGCTTACCTATACGTTATTGTTGGCCACAGGCATAAATCATAATAACAACTGACATCAAATAAATATTCACCATGGGCCAAAAAAAGATGCATCATGTTTTACCTTCTTTATCTTTGTAGAAAAAAACATTTATTCTTCGTAATAACGCCATTATCTTTCTTCACAGTAAAGCTATGAAGTATGTTGTTATTATCTTCATTTTACAGATGAGGAAACTGAGCCTGCAAGCAAGTGACAAATGATGCTTCCCAACAGCCTAAGCAATAAACAGACAATGTTCAGTTGCAAAATTTATAGTGGAAAAAATTCACAATTGTTGGGGAGAAACATAACTTTTCCCAGATCGTAAAACTTAAAATATTAATTCCCATAGGTTATGTGAAAGCATTCACCAATGGCCTGATTGTATGGATGGCAGCCTGGGGATCCCTACAGAGAACAAAGTAACAGGCTTTATGAGACCCCTTGCTAGTGTCTCTCAATACAAGCAATGGCACAACACGAAAGCACAATTCACCAGGCTCCCACCTACATCAGGCAAAACACACAGCTCTCCCGTGGCCTGGCTTAAACCAAGGGGTGATTTAATTGACCAAAATCAAACCTAGCAAATATTCATGTTGTGACTTTGAGATCATTTTCCCCCTGAGAAGAGGGAGGAAAAGGAGAGTCCATAGGAAGGAAAGGCAAGGACTGGCGACTTACTCTAAAGAGAAGGGCAACACAGGTCTGCAGGCGAGCTGCCTCCACCAGCATAGTCTTCCTGACTGATCTCTGAAAAGACATGCTGACCTGGGCCTGATGCCTCCTCCGCCACCTGGAGGCTTTGGTCTCAGTGGCTCCAGGAGCCTTTCTGCTCTCATGGCCGCCGAATCTATGTCTAGGTTACAAATACCTGCTCTTGCGGGAGAGGGAGGGTATTTTATTTTGTTGTATTTAAAAGTGACAACCCTGCTCCCAGACCAAAGCTTTGGGTTTGTTTGAGGTATCAAAATGGAGTTAGTCAAGCAAGGCAATTCTGACTACTTCCTCCTCACCATCTAGGTGCCATTGAGATATAAAGCCTTTGGCAGCAGAAAACCCATGCACACATACATATGCCTGCACATGCATGCACCCACAGGTCTTCTTTTGTGTTGGGTGCAACGGCCCACTTTGGAACTCTGTGCCATTTGCATATGTGTTTCTGAGCCTGATGAAAAATTTTTCTCTGAAACAACTGAGCTTTTACCAATTATTGTCAATCACAGTCTGTATTTTACTATCTTGGAACTATCTCCCTGCAGCCCTACTGTGGTTATTTTACTCCACTCCATCTACTGCAATATGAATAGAAATCTTAGACCACGTGAATAGAGAGGTCAAAAGAGAGCAAATTTTCTCTTTAGTTGCAATAATATGATATCTAAAAAAATTAGTTCTATATGTTAGTATTTTTCTATTAAAGCCATGTACCTATGCATCTGTTTTTAAAATATACACTTGTCTTTCAGACATTTGCAGTATTTCTCAACCTTTAAACAACCTTCAGGAAAATGACTCCAACATAGATAATGTAAATTTGAACAATATAGACTCCCTTTTTTCCTGGAAGACACAAAGAATAAAATATCCATAAAAGTCTGAAAGTTTTAGTTTAAAAGAATAAATGCTAGAGTCTTTAGAATATTTACCACCCACTTATTTGCTTCTAGGATATTTTGTAAATCGATGAGTCCAATTCTATGAAGTGGATGAGAATAAAGCTGTCCACTTACGTTCTTCCTACTAGTCAGCCATGAAATTTAAAATTCTACGATAATAGATGTATGTGATATTTCTATATATGGTTTTTGATATTACATCCTGAGTTTCTTTTGATTCAACATTTACTAGTTATTTAATATCCTCTTCCTTTCAGTTAATTACTCCATGAAAAAAATGGAAATGGTTAAAAGTTCAAAATGACGGAAAAGAGAAGATTGAACTCCTTGAGAAATAAGTCCAAACTTTAGATGCAAAATGACAAACATAAAACAAAAGGAAGTCAGTATATCTGTCCTGGCAAAGAAAAGAAAAGTTCTCTATTTTTCTCATAAGAAAAAAAAGTAATAATCTTAAATTTAGAAAGGGAAATTGAGGTTACATTCCTAAACAACAGAATCATCTGGGTGGTGAGAGGCAGAATTTGTCCAGTCTATCAGGAAGTAAAGATTAGAGTAGACAATATCACCTTAGAGAGTAGAGAATACAAACATTGTAAATGTAATCCAACCTGGAAGAAGCATGGAATGCAGTTCATGATTTCTGGAGGACAGTTCCTTCCAGCCCTAAGAATCGGCAATTTGCCTACCATTTAGTAAATAGCCTTTACTTAGTGGAGGGTAGCCTAATGCTATAAAAAAATAAAACGTCTATCACAGCCCCTGCTCATTAGTGCTACACAGACCTCACGAATCTTTGGTGCTGTATTAATGCCAAGTACTCTCTCACTTTGTGGTACAGCCTGTGTTCCATTAGAGACGGGTAAGAAGAGGCACCAGTTCTTTTTTAGCAATCAGGTTTTTTTTTAAAAAAATTGCCCATCCTCATCTTAAACTTTTCGATAGCTTGTCAAAATAAGGGACAGTGGAAGCACACAACATAACAAAATATAAACACCAAACCTAGTCCTTGTGAGAAAACTCTCCAGCGTTCCCTACCCTGTTCAATCACGCTGCTCATTAAATAAGTCATTTTAATACTCACTGTCAGCCCAGTCTTCTAGGTGCCAGGATTTTCTTTTGAAGAGAGAAGGTGCTCTGTGGGCCAGCCTTGCAGAAGGGTAAACATGTGGAAACCAGGACAGGGTTTTCTAGTATTTAAGATCTGGCATCTTCTAAATTTAGGGGCACTCCCCTCCCCTCTTTTTGGGCTTAAAATATTTTTAAATTTTATTTTATTTTAATGTTTTAGTTTGCACAGACACAATGTGCTGTGAAACACACCTCAAGTGTCTTTTAAAAATTAAAACAGGGTTGATTTGTAGTGTCAATGATTCCTGCTAATCAAAATCACTGACAATTTTTCAGGAGGGAAGAAGTATGGTTTAGCCCTCTCACTAGAGAGCATTGCTTCATTTTTCTGTTTTGATCTAAATCTGAATGTTTTCCTGCAGATAATTCTCTTGCATTTTTAAAGGGGAGAAACAGGCAATAAAATTCTAAGAAAATAGGTATTTATTTGGACACACAAATTTCCATCCCTGACCCCAGGCGCATGAGCAGAGCTTCAGGTCCCTCTACTGGTCCAGCTCAATGGGAGCTGTCAAGGGCAGGTTCAGAGACTTCCACCTCTAAATGAAAACTTATAAATAGAATGTTGTATTTACTCTTTTTCTACGGCCAAGGACCATCACTGGGATGCAGGGAGTGGTAAGTGTGGACTCCAATTATCACAGGAGAAACAAGCAGCTGCCCAGACAGAATTCCTCTAAGTTGTGTATCTGACTCAGAAGCCAATGTACATTTCAATACATGCTCCATTTTCTAACCATGCTTTTCTGAAATTGTCTTTTAAAGATGAGGAGTAGTTTTTGTGATCCAGAAAATTTATAAGAAGCTCCTCGTCTTTAAAGTCAAGGATTTCTTTAAAAAACTAGAGAAACAAGAAGAAAGAAGGCAGGAGAATGTGACAAAGCAGTAATTTTCCCAGACTCTTACCTTCTAGCAAAACAAATCTGTGTAAGTATAGTTTGGTGAGCAGTAGACTTGATTCTTTTCAACTGGAGAGTCATGCTATGGTATTCTAGTACTCTTTTTCTATGAGAATAAAATTGATTTTTAATGTTTTTAAACAGTATGTGTAGCTTAACTGTAAACCCATTCAAGAAAGCACCATTCTCTTTAATTATCATTACGAGGGCCTTTATGCAAATTCATGAATTAACACCAGAAAAGGATAGTGCTATTTTCTAACACTAGTCTTCATTATATTTTCACACCATTCTTAAATACAAAAATATAATATTAGAGAAAGAAAAAAACTAATGAGGTCACTTAATTCAAGTAAGTCAAAGCGAATAATATTTGAACAGTGATTAATTGGTCTAAAGCTATCATTTTAAACCAAAGAGTTAATAATGACCCAGAACAAATAATGACAGAAATATATATATATATGTATTTAGATATATATATCTATATATGTGCATATATGTATATATAGTATATATATGTATATATGTATATGTACACACATATGTGTATATACACTATGTATACACATATACACATATATAGTATATGTGTATATATACACATATATAGTGTATAGGTATATATACATATACAGTGTATATATACACATATATAATATATAGAGAGAGCAGGTGCTCTGTGAGCCAGCCTTGCAGAGGGGTAAACATTTGGAAACCAGGACAGGGTTTTCTAGTATTTAAGATCTGGCATCTTCTAAATTTAGGGGCCCTCCCCCTCCCTCTTTTGGGGTTTAAATATTTTTAAATTTTATTTTAATTTTTTAGTTTGCACAGACACAATATATACACTATATACGTACATATACACTATATGTATATATACACTATATGTGTATATATATACATATATACATAGAGAGAGAGAAAGAGACAGACACAAAGAGAGAGGGAGAAAAAGAGAAGAGGGAAAATGAGAAATGACAGAGAAAAATACTACTTCAACTAGCTGATGGGACCCTCAAAATTATCCAAAATGATAATGACTTTTTATGTTATACATCTTAGTATTTAATAGAATAGCAATAGAGAAACATCCTTCTGGAATGTCTGAAATCATTCCTGCAGAAATCCACTCCTCCTCAGTGCGAGGATCCCCATTCTGAGAAACATACAGGAATGGGAACCCATGTGCCAGCCATCTTTCTCATCACATCAACCCCAACCCACACGCGGGTCTGATCACCTTTGTTTTAGACACACAGGGTGAATGAATATTAATTACAATTGCTACAGCCTTATTATTTTCACAATGAATTCAACTTTCTAGTAATTGAGATATTTGAGTATTTTTAGTGAATACCATTTTGCTAAACAAACAAACAAACAAAAAACAACAACAACAACAAAAACTGTGAGGCATTTTTAAATTACGTTGACTTAAAATTCGTATTATTTGAAGGATTCTGTTGCTAGAGGAATTAAGGACACGAAGGTCACTTCCAAACTTGTTGATAATCAGAAGCAGATGGACGTGCTATTAAAAATTCACATACCCATGCCCACATCAGAGCTACCAAATCAGAATCACTGAGGACGGGTTCCTGGAATCTTATTTATTTATTTAGCTTCCAGATTTGGAAACCACTGCTCCAGGATGTTGCAAAATCAAGAGAGATGTTAAATGATTTGAATGAAAACATATCCCAATATCTGGGCAGTTCCCTGCAGCCTCAAAGACTAGAAGAGCCGAGGCCACACCATCTCCAAAAGCATCAGGTACACATGTCTGTTCTCCAAAAATGCACAGAAATAGAATACTGTGTAGTACACTTTTTAGGTAAATGAATTGAAAAATCATAATTTAAAATGCTCTACCTTGTTCCCATTGTACAGAGTGATGTATTTAAATTACTAGCTTTTGCGTCTTTACTTTTTAAAATTGGTTGTTGGAAAATAAAATCTATCTCGTTTATTGGGAGGCAAAGCTGCAACATAAAAGAACAATGTTGCCATCTAGTGGTCAATTGAAGACATTCATGAATCAGACCATTGCATGAAGTTTCGAGTTGAAGGAAAAGATAGCTCAGGAAATAAAGTAAATATATTTCATAAACGCAAGACCTGAAACTACAAATATCCTAGAAGGTAACATTGGAAAAACCCCTCTAGACATTGGCTTAAGCAAGGATTTCATGACCAAGAACCCAAAAGCAAATGCAATAAAAACAAAGATAAATAGCTCTAATTAAAGAGTTTTGCACAGCAAAAGGAACAGGCAGCAGAGTAAATGGACAACCCACAGAGTGGGAGAAAATCTTCACAATGTATACATCTGACAAAGGACTAATAACTAGAATCCATAATGAACTCAAATTGGTAAGAAAAAAAAATCCCATCAAAAAGTGGGCTAAGGACATGAATAGACAATTCTCAAAAGAAGATATTCAAATGGCCAACAAACATACGGGAAAATGCCAGCATCACTAATGATCAGGGAAATGTAAATCAAAAGCACAATATGATACCACCTTACTCCTGCAAGAATGGCCATAATCAAAGCATCAAGAAACAGTAGATGTTGGTGTGGATGCGGCCACCAGGGAACACTTCTACACTGCCGGTGGGAATGTAAACTAGTACAGCCACTATGGAAAACAGTGTGGGGATTCCTCAAAGAACTAAAAGTAGATCTACCATTTGATCCAACAATCCCACTACTGGGTATCCACCCAGAGGAAAAGAAGTCATTATTTAAAAAGGTACTTGCACACGCATGTTTATAGCAGTACAATTCACAATTGGAAAATCATGGAACCAACTCGAATGTCCATCAATCAACAAGTGCATAAAGAAACTGATATATATATAATGGAATAGTAATATCCATAAAAATGAATGAATTAACAGCATTTGCAGTGACCTGGATGAGACTGGAGACTATTATTCTAAGTGAAGTAACTCAGTAATGGAAAACCAAACATCTACGTTCTGACTGACATGTGGGAGCCAAGCTATGAAGACACAAAGGCATAAGAATGACACAATGGACTTTGGGGACTTGCGAGGAAGAGTGGGAAGGTTGAGGGATAAAAGACTACAAATATGGTGCAGTGTATACTGCTCAGGAGATGGGTGCACCAAAATCACCACTAAAGAACTTACTCATGTAACCAAATACCACCTGTACCCCAATTAACTTATGGAAAAATAAAAAATTAAATAAATAAATAAGTAATAAAATAATTACTTATACAATTTCCTTGTTGATGCTAGGAAATTTTTACCAGTTTAACTCCATTTACCATCATCTCATCTTTTGTATTATTGTCATGCATTTTGAACTTCATATTTTTATTCTCAAAATAAATTGTTTTTGCACAGTCATTAAAAAAATTAGTAAAAAAATTCTATTATTGAGGGGATTTCTCTCAACTACAAATGCTACTACCACCAGACCCCCTTAACCTTCATGCTAGCTTCTAGCTCTAAAATCAAAGTATTGGTCAGTTGACAACAAGGTTGTGTTTCATTTGACTCTAACAATAGTATGACAGATCCTCTCATGTTTCTGTATTTGTGAAGGTTCTAAGGTAGATGTTAATACTGGGAGTTTCTCAAATCATCAGTGATACCACCCTTTGAAGCTGTGGCTGGGCTACTAGTTTATTCCAATTACTCAAGCTGCCAAGGAAGATGTGAGCCTCCTTGAAAGGGAGATTTCAGCCCCTTCCCCACCTCTGACATCTTAGGGGGTGACACTGCTTCTCCAAGTATTCTCTCTAGAAGCCATCCTAGACTGAGCCCGCCTATGTGTCAAGAGTCAGCTGTGTGAAGGAGTTGGCCTCCCAAATCATCTAGATGAGGGAGACTTTCGTGTCTGCACATGTATGCACACTTGACCAGAGATATTAGTGCACATATGATCAGCAATAAGGAAAGGAATAAATCAAAGAGGTATATTACTAAGTAATTTTAGTTATTTTAATTTTAAATAATTGGTTTCATCTAAGTGATCTCAATTAGGTCATGGTATATCTTAAGCTGAATGTTACTCTAGCTTAAATTTTTTGTTTCTGAGAGTTACAAGACTGGTCTGAGGACAGCCATCTTTAATAGATGGTGTGTCTTTGAAAGGTGGAGTGTATAATGTTATGTTTCAGAAAACAGCAAAATAGCTCTCTTACACATTGAAACAGGGTCCCCTAATATAGCAGAGGTCCCTAAGGAGCTTCTTAGAGGGAAATCCCAGTCACTACTAATAGTAATCTATTCCTTGTACTTTTCACTTAATGGGACCTATTTCTGTGTTTGCCTGAAAAAAAGGCATTCTTATGCAAGATTTGTTTCTTGATTGATTTAGGCAATCTGTATTTCCTATCTAATCCTTCGGAAATGAAAAGGCGCATGATCGGTGTGAGAGAATGGGTTCATAGAAAACCTCCACTAACCCTCTTGAAGAACTTACAGGTAGCCTGAGGCCAAGGAGATACTGTAGGGCTCTCCTGTTCCAATCTGTGCACACACGGGAAGATCTGCTGGGAGAGAATATTTAAGGATAACCTGGAGAAAGGGTGACAGAGAATATAAGGCTTATAGCAGCCTTCCAGCTTATATTGCAAACTCCTTGCTGGTAAGGCCTTAGATATTGAGTTTATTGTGTGATTACATGGCCAAGGGAATGGGGTGGGGGATGGTTTCTATGTACCAGAAACTCTTTAGAAAAATTAGCTCATTTAATCCTTGGAACAACCCTTTTAGGTAGGTAGGATCATTATCCCCATTTTATAAATGAGGATATAAGCTGCATTTCTTTCTTTTATTAGTTTATTGTGCTTCCTTTTTGTCACTCTCTAATTCATGCCATCGGAGCAGAAGGAAAAACATAGGCTTCTTTGAACTTCCGGTAGTTTGGTCATCAAATGTATAAATATATACACGTATATGTTTATTTTGCGAATACTTTTTGAGTACCTACTATGTGCAGGGCATTTGCTTGATACTGATGAAAATGGGAAGATAAACACCAAGCCGCAGCAATCAAGATGCTCACAGCCAGTACAGGAGATTTAAAATAAAGACTTAAACTTCACTGTGAGAGTGCAATAACGTCATTGATTATTTCAAAAAGAGAGGAATGGAGCCAGTGAATCCTGTAAATCTCTTTGAACCAGAACTCATCCACAGCTTAACCCCCAATAGATAAATAGCTTTTTTTTTTTTTTCTTTTTTTTTTTTTAGATAGAGTCTCGCTCTTGTCACCCAGGCTGGAGTGCAATGGTGTGATCTCAGCTCATTGCAACTTCCGCCTCCTGGGTTCAAGTGATTCTTCTGCTTCAGCCTCCTGAGTAGCTGGGATTACAGGCACCCAGCACTATGCCCAGCTAATTTTTGTATCTTTGGTAGAGACAGGGTTTCATCATGTTGGCCAGGCTCATCTCAAACTCCTGACCTCAGGTGATACACCCACCTCGGCCTCCCAAAGTGCTGGGATTACAGGCGTGAGCCATTGCGCCTTGCCACAGATTAACAGCATTTTTGGAACATATCATTCACTGACTCCCAAAATATCATTCCCTGGATAGATCTTAGCTTACAATTCACCAAGCAACCACAGGAGAACGGTAGAACCAGCCCAGAGGATGCAACCCGGAGAATGGAATTGTGGGGAAGAAGCACCCAAGAAGAGCAGCTGCAACCAGCTCATTAGCACTGCCGTGGAGCCACGGGTTTGATGCCAGTCCAGCAACAGGAGTGGCTTCTATCATACTGACAAAATGGCCAAAGGCTCCACTGACTTCATTCTGATCTACAGTATCTTATAAGAATGGTCTAGAATGCCGCCTAGTTTTTCACACATTCATGGAAAAATGACGGCACATTTCCCCTCTCTGGATCTGATATGAAAGACTGTTAGAGAGGCATGGCAGCTAACTCCTATAATCCCAGCACTTTTGGGGGCTGAGGTGGGAGGCCTCCTTGAGCCCAAGAGTTTGAGGCTGCAGTGGGCTATGATGGCACCACTGCACTCCAACCTGGGCAACAGAGCAGAGCAAGATCCTGTCTCTGAAAAATAAAATTTTTTAAAAAGTTTTCAAAAAGACTGCCCAGCTAGCCAAGCCTCTCTCTCTACCTTAAATGGTGCCTCTACCTACTCCCTGTCTTAGACCTTTTCATCACTGAGGGTTTTCTGTCACTCTGTAACTGCTATTTACTTCTGTGTCAGTTAGGGTCCCATAAAGATTACTCAGGTTAAGTTATTTGAAAGGGTTCAGGAAACTTCACAAAGCACACTTACCTAAGACTTGAAATAAAGGCAAAAGCTCAGGTATACCAAGAGAAAGAGATTGCACTCAAGCACTGGGAATCTGAGACATCTCCAGGCACTAGGTTTCTTCTGATTTGCATAAGGAGGTGCTTGCTCTCCAGATTAAATAACCAAGACTTGTGACATGAACCTAGAAAACCTCTAGGCAGAAGTCCCCCTAAACCCCACACCCCTTTGTTAGCCAAGTCAGGCAATGGGTCATACCAGGTGAAAGCTATCAACAAACATTCTGGCCCTGGGGTTTGCCAGGGGATTTCTGGACTGTAAACAGTGCATTAAAAATCACTGGTTAGTTGGTTAGTTAGCCCACTGACCTTCAATTGGGCAAGAGTCAAAACAAAGCACCCAGGCATTCATGGAGGTCAGCATGGAGCTGCCCAGTCAAGCTGTAAAAATAACTGTATGACACAGGTGTGAGCAAAAGAAACTGATTCTGATTAATGTAAGCAGCAAGGAATTTAGTTAGACTTGGAAACAGGCACATAGCAAGGCAGGCCCTGGACAACGTAGCAGGAATGACAAGGTGCTGCCAGGACCTAATGGAGTTCCAATCAGTTTTTCAGTTCTTTTGTCTCTCTATTCATAGTTCAAATTCACAGTAAAAAGAACATTTCAATAACTAGACTTGGGTTGTGTATCTATCCCCAGTCTAAGTAAGTATGGGGCTCCTGATGACAATTAAACTAGACTGGGTGAGAAACAATTTCTGAAAAGAAAATTGTTGTTAGAAAGGCAAAATTGGCCAGGCTCGGTGGCTCACGGCTGTAATCGTAGCACTTTGGGAAGCCAAGGCGGGCAGATCACTTGAGGTCAGGAATTCAAGACCAGCCTGGCCAACATGGCAAAACCCTGTCTCTACTAAAAATAAAAAAAATTAGCCAGGTGTGGTGGTGGGCACCTGTAATCCCACCTACTCAGGAGGCTGAGGCAGGAGAATCTCTTGAACCCGGGAGGCAGAGGTTGTGGTGAGCCGAGATCGCACCATTGCACTCCAGCCTGGATGACAGAGCAGCACTCTATCTCAAAAAAGAAAAAAAAGAAAAAAAAAATGAAGAGAAGAGAAAAGAGAAAAAAGAAAAGAAAAGAGAGGAAAAATTGCATTTAGGGTTGCCAAAATGTTCACTACAGCTTGTGACCAACTGTAAGTGAGAAGTCTTGGGCAATTGGTGTAAAATACTTTATGTTTAAAGCAATAGCCTCAAGTCATTTCTTCTGAACATACTGCTCTTTTCTACATTCCTCTTCCTATATTACACTCACCCCACCCACCATATACCACCAGCTGCACACAGCTATTGTTGTTTTAGAAAACTGTATGTACTAGCTGATGTAAAAATGGAAACAAAAAAATAACAACTGGTGGTTTTTAAATAGATTTTACTATAAAACTTATATATGCCATTATAGAAATGTGAAAGTGAAGACATTTATAATGAAAACCATAAAAATAATTTGTAATTGTACTATATAGAGGTAGATTCCTATAAATATGTTGTTATATTTCCTTCAGGTTTTATATTGCTATTGTAGTATTGCCTATGCATTTGTATAGTAATGTAAACATAATCTATTCCATACTGTTATAATATATAATCTGGACCCTGTAGTCTATTCAGATTTGGTGCGGGGGTCACTGGCTGTTTTTAAAAAACTTTGTTTTATAATGAACATTTGTACTCAAGTTTATGATTTTTTCCCCATATATATGCACATATATTTTTAAGAAATTTGTAGTTTGGGTGGCCTTTAAAGAGCCATGTGGATTAACTTTGCCTAAGAATCTGTGAAGAAACAAAACAACTGCACAACCTCAAGTAACCCTGGAAAATGGTGCCCACAAGGGGAAGCAATTGGAAATCAGCCCAAGAGCTTGCCAGGAAGAAGCAAAGAGGGTGCGAGCCAGCAGAAATCAAACGATTTAGCAAGGGGGGTGGAAGTCACTTAGAGCCAAAGAACTGCCCAGCTAGTCCCTTCTGAGAAAGAAAACACTGTTAATAGCAGAATTCTAGGTTCTGGCATCAATTTAACTTGCATCGTAGTCTGTTCCCACTTTCTGTCCTCAGTCTGCCACCCCACCAAGAACTTCTATATTTTCTGGTGTCTCCATGCCCTTCCCAGTCCCACTAAGAACATATTTATAACAGCAGGAGCTTGCCTTGGTCCACTGTGACATGCAGGCTGCTTTGCTGGGAAACTTCTGCCTGACTCACTGAGGCTGTGTGAAGAGTGGGGAGGGAGTTGGTGAGGCGAGTTTCTGGCGTGACTGTCCTTAGAATGTGCACTGAGTTTCCTCAGGGTTCACTGCTCCCGTCTGTGACTCAACCAGAAATGTAGAACATGCATGAAGACTGTGTGAACCACAGGCATTTGATTTGGTGGGTGGGGGGCGTAGGGCTACACTGAGTTCATAACTATGGAAATAGTTTTTTCTCCATAAATTTTCTGTCTCCCTTAATCTATAGTGCTTCCTGACCCTTTAACGTTGGCTATGAACAAATCACAGAAATATTTTCCTTAAAAGATGAGTGGGAGGAAATTCTAAAACTGGCTAGGAGTGATGTTTTAAAATTGCCATGTATTAATACTATCAAATAACCAAATATTATTTGATCGTACCAAATCAGGGTGAAAGGTAAAGTGTTTTATGAGATTCAAGTGCAACTTACCTAAAAGTAATATTTTAAAATTGACACACTGTTTTCCTACAAAAGCTCCATGGTCTATTAATTTGCCAGTGAAAGTTACTGAGCTACTTTTGTTTGTTAATGAGATAAATGCCAAACACAAATGTGAGTTAAGCTTGATACTGTGAATGAAGCCACTATGATATGTAATGTCAAAGCCATCTCTCATCAAAAAGCACTATGAGCGTGTCATGTCTAGATTCTGGGGGTAAACCCTTGGTTAATAATAGCATAGAAGAATCACAAATTTATTCACACTATAATGACATGTAAAGAAAATACAGATTTCCACTTCCTCCTATAATTGAGTCTATCTTTCTCATAAGCCTCTACCTGGTAGATAATGAGAGGAAAAAAAAAACTTAACATAGTCTGATTCAATAATTTAAAATATCCCTTTGGTAAATGCTCCATCTCTGAGGTCATGAATGAGGTCAAGATCAGTCTCTTAAATATCACTCCAGATCATCTCTGGCTTTATCAGCAAGGAGTGTGGTGTGTACGATCAGATGGTGACAGAAAAGACAATAGGCATCCTCCGGACCCTCTTTGGCCCCTTAGGCACAGTGACTTGTTCGGGTTGGATTTAAACACTAAATTGTGACGAGCCCATCTCTGGGCTTCCTGCTGGCATCTGTTACTGAAAGGCTGCTGCGTTTCCTGGCTTTGTGTGGATTCTGTGAAGTCCACTCATGTTCCAGGCTTGGGTTTGCCATGAGCAAGTGCTGCAGCCTGTCAGAGTCTGCCCCTCCTCTTCCCTCTGCCCTTTGCCTAGGCTGTGCACTTAGCTGTGAGGGCATCCCTTACCCTTCTCCTACTACAGATCCCTGGCCCATTCAGTGGCTCTCCTTGGAGGCCTGTGGGCTTGTTTGAGTTCCATTCACATCCCAGAGGTGTGAAATAGACCTGGGAAAGCTAAACCTGGCCCTTCTTCTGCTCAATCCTGTTCTGCTACTCAGTGCTCGGCTGTGGCCATCCTGCCCCCTCCACCACCCCGTGTTGAGGTGTTCACTCTATATGGAAGTTCCTTACAGGGTTCCAAACTGGGCAAATTATTCTCCTTTGACCCAACACCTCTCCTCCCTTGGCTTCTGACCAGAAAGAGAAAAAATGGGGACATGTATGTCTCACCCAGCCTCTCCCATTTTTCTCTCCTTCTAACAATCTCCTGCTAGGGGGAGAGTTGGGTGAGAATTCCCGTAGGTAAACTCCACAAACTGTCAGTCTTGACTCTTGAAATTTTAAAGAATCTTGGTTATTAGAAATACCTCAGCTGGCAGAGACACAACAAATAAAGAAAACTTCAGGCCAATATCCTTGATGAACATCAATGCAAAAATCCTCAACAAAATACTGGCAAACTGAATCTAGAAGCACATAGAAAAACTAATCCACCATGATCAAGTATGCTTTATTCCTGGAATGCAAGGATGGTTCAATATATGCAAATCAATAAATGTGATTCATCACATAAACAGGACTAAAGACAAAAACTATGATTATCTTGATAGATGCAGACAAGGCTTTTGATAAATTCAACACACCTTTATGATAAAAACTCTCAATAAACCAGGAATTGAAGGAACAAACCTCAAAATAATAAGAACCATCTATGACAAACCCACAGCCAACATCATATTGAATGAGCAAGCTGGAAGCATTCCCCTTGAATAGCAGCACAAGACAAGAATGCTTTCTCTCACCACTCCTATTTAACATAGTATTAGAAGTCCTGGCCAGAGCAATAAGGCAAGAGAAAGAAATAAAGTACATCCAAATAGGAAGAGAGGAAGTCAAACTATCATTGTTTAGAGATGACATGATTCTATATCTAGAAAACCCCATAGTCTTGGCCCAAAAGCTCCTTTAGCTGATCAACAACTTCAGCAAAGTCTCAGGATACAAAATCAAAATACAAAAATCACTAACATCCCGAAACACCAACAGTTAAGCTGAAAGCCAATTCCGGAATGCGATCCCATTCACAACTGTCACAAACATAATAAAATACCTAAGAATACAGCTAACCAGGTGAAAGAGCTCTACAATGAGAATTACAAACCACTGCTCAAAGAAATCAGAGATGACACAAACATGGAAAAATATTTCATGCTCATGGATAGGAAGAATCAGTATCATTAAAATGGTCATGCTACCCAAAACAATTTATAGATGCAATGCTATTCCTATCAAACTACCAATACCATTCTTCACAGAACTAGAAAAAGTTTGTGTAAGCAAAAAAATCTGATTATAACTTTTTAAATTTAGAACCTTAACTCTAATGGTGTTTCTGTATAGTTTAAATATAAATGATATATTTAGTTTGTATAAACCAATATAAAATTCCCAGTAATGCATCTACCACATATGTGAGAGAATATCACTATGCCTTGTTTGGTATATTACCAAGGGTTTTGCCCTATTTGAAAAAGTCACCAAGTTTCTACTTCTTGTTGAGTCACATAGCTGGATAGTTCTGCATGGCTAGCTGCCATACTCAGGATGACTGTGGAGGCACAAATATTTTGTCTTCTGGTGTCATTTGTACCCTAGCATTATGTTGAAATGCTTATTAGTTCACCATTTGCCAATTATTATGAAATGCATATTATTTGCCAATTTCTTCTACTCTCCTTTATGTTATAATTAGAGCACTCTCATGTGCTCTAATTTAAATAACATAGTATCTTGTGTTAGCTCTAAAAATGTCTTTCTAAGACAGTAAAAGGAAAAGAAAATATAAAACTATTTGTTGGGGGAGAAGGGATTGGGGAAGCATTGGTCAACAAACACAAAATTTCCAGTTACACAGGAGGAATAAGTTCAAGAGACCTCTTGAACATCATGGTATCTATAGTTAATAACAATATATTGTATACTTGAAAATTGCAAGGAGATTTTAAGCACTTGGCACAAAAAATACATATGTGATGTCATGCATATGTTAAAGAGCCTGATTTAGCCATTCCACAATATACACATTTATCAAAACATCATGCTAGATACCATAGTATACACAATTTTTAATTGTCAATTTAAAATACATAAATAAAGATTTGTTATATAAAGAGAGTTAGAATCAGATAAGGTTAAGAGTCACTGTTCTATGCAGTTCCTATTTTTCTGCTTTCCATATTGAGTGCTTCCTGTGTGCCAAATGCTAAGTATTTCCCAGACTTGCTCTCCTTCACTTTTCCCAACCTTCTATAGATGATATAAAACTACACAATTTTATATTGGTTTATATAAACTAAAGCTTAAAGAATCTAAGTAAACAAGTAAGTGGAAAAATCCAAGATTCAAGTTCAAGTCCACCTGGCTGCAAGGCCTGGCATCTTAACCATTCCATGTATTTAACTAATGTAGAAAAAGGTCATCTTTTGTAAATATTACTACCATATTTCTATGTACATAGTTTAACAACCTACTTATTGAAGATATTTATCTAGCAATTAAAAGATATTTATCCAGCAACTAAGCACTACAGCCTTTTGTTTTAATGTACGCTTTGTGTGGTTTTTAATAAACTGTTACCTAATTGCCTTACTCAGCCTATCTGTGCTATCATAACTTCTTTAATGTTTTATGTGGAAAAATACTAATCCTTAAAATGTAAGTTATTAGCTAACAATTTTTAAATGCAGTATTTCTCTAGAGTCCTTCATCCAGAAAATCCTAAGTACTTCAGCAACACTAATCCTATATGGAAAATAGCCCCACTCTAATTATGAAAAATGACAATGAGTACATTTCCATCCAAGCTGTTACCTCAGAGAGGAGTCAGATCACAGAACACCTAAAAAGTGCAATAGACTCATCCAGTTTCAGAAAACGGTTTTGCTCAGCAGCCATTATGCATCTAGGTCAACAGAGAATGTCAGCTGATAAAAATAAAGACAATGATGAGTGCCTGTAATATGACCACCACTTTACGTGTATTATTAGGTTGATGCAAAAGTTACTGAGATTTTTGCCATTGAAAGTACAGGCAAGTCAGGCATGGTAACTCATGCCTGTAATCCCAGCACTTTGGAAGGCTGAGGCAGGTCCATCACCTGAGGTCAGGAGTTCGAGATCAGCCAGGCCAACACGGTGAAACCCTGTCTTTACTAAAAGTACAAAAATTAGCTGGGCGTGGTGGTGGGCACCTGTAATCCCAGCTACTCTGGAGGCTGAGGCAGGAGAATCACCTGAACCCAAGAGGTGCAGGTTGCAGTGAGTGAGATGGTGCCATTGCACTCCAGTCTGGGCAACAAGAGTGAAACTCTATCAAAAAAGAAAGAGAGAGAGAAAGAGAGAGACAGAGAGAGAGAAGGAAGGGAGGGAGGGAGGGAGGAAGAGGAAAAAAATCACAATTACTTTTGCACCAAGCTAGTATTTATTTATTAACCCATGAGTTAGGTATTATCACCTTTATTATACAGAACAACAACTGAGGGCTCCAAGAGGTTTAAGTGACTTAAGAGACTCCAACACAGAGTGTGCAAGCTGGGATTGGAGCCCAGCATGTTCCATTATGCTAATCTACTCGACTTCATGTGTGTGGGGATTTGAGGCAGTTATAGGGAGTCATATTATGACAGGGAAGTTTTGGTGTGGGCTATGGATTAAACCTTCAGTTAAGTCTTGCTTACACCTAGGAAGTCTAATATCCAGTGAATGTTCCCAACTGTCTCTAACACATAAGGATTTCACTGGATTTGGGCAGTTCACATGCCACTTCAAGGATGGGAATGTTTCTTGGGAAATCCAACAGTGACAGGAAAGCTTGAGTACACTCTTTAATAGCATGCAAATGATGGAAGTAGAAATTCCCAGAACTGTTTTCGCCACTTTCCTGCACTCTCTCCATTTTTGGTACTGCTATTTGATAGCTCTCATGTCCTAGGAAAGTCGTATCACTGCTGAGAAACTCTTTCTTTAAAGGCATATATAACTTCTATATTCTCATCATCTTCTTTCATTTGTTTTGGGACAGAACTTTAGAAAGTTAAATTGAAAATTTAAAAACTAAATATAAAAGCAGCAGCCACTGGGTGTCACTGATTTACCACTTGAATGTACCTCGTCCCACATATCTATAGCAGGAAAATACCTGGCCTTTTTATTGGACTATTTCAAAGTACTTTATGTTCTTGAGTGCTATAGATAAGCAGAAGAATTTAAAATGTTTAAAACATGAATTTTGTGACACTGAGAAGCTCAATGACCATTACTGTATGCTCTGTTACAGCTATTTATAACTGCAAGTAATAATATTCCCATTTTAGAGAGGGATACACTAAAGCAGAGCAAGCCAACAAATCAAGGATGGCAGAGAACACACTCTTAAACTTTATTATTTAAATCAGGACTTTGTGGCCAGGTGCGATGACTCACACCTGTAATCCTGGCACTTTGGGAGGCCGAGGCAGGTGCATCACCTGATTTCAGGAGTTTGAGACCAGCCTGGCCAACATGGTGAAACCCCATCTCTACTAAAAATACAAAAATTATCCAGTGTAGTGGTGTGCATCTATAATCCCAGCTACTTGGAAGGCTGAAGCAGGAGAATCACTTGAACCTGGGAGGCAGAGGTCACAGTGAGCTGAGATTGCCCCACTGCACTCCAACCTGGGCAACAAGAGCAAAACTCCATCTCAAAAATAAAAGAAATAAAAAATAAATCAGGACTTTCATGTTGTATTTTTATTTAAAGATAATTCTCTAAAGCCAGGAATACAGAACCCATTATTTCATTCTTGCTCGTATCCCCCCAACCCCAATTCTACATCTAAGATGAAGAAAAAGAAATCATTTCAGAACATTTCCAAAGAATTTCAGGATTCAGCTCCATTCCAAGGTGGCTGAATAGGAACAGCTTTGCTCTACGGCTCCCAGCTTGATCAATGCAGAAGACGGGTGATTTCTGTATTTCTAACTGAGATACCTGGCTCATCTCACTGGGACTGGTTGGACAGTGGGTGCAGCCCATGGAGGGTGAGCCGAAGCAGGGTGGGGCGTCGCCTCACCTGGGAAGTGCAAGGGGTCAGGGATTTCCCTTTAAGCCAGGAATACAGAGCCCATTATTTCATTCTTGCTCATATCCCCACCAATTCTATATGTAAGATGAAGAAAAATAAATCATTTCAGAACATTTCCAAAGAATTTCAGGATTCAGCTCCATTCCAAGGTGGCCGAATAGGAACAGCTTTGGTCTGCAGCTCCCAGCGCGATCAACACAGAAGCCAGGTGATTTCTGCATTTCCAACTGAGATACCTGGTTCATCTCACTGGGACTGGTTGGACAGTGGGTGCAGCCCACAGAGGGTGAGCCGAAGCAGGGCGGGGCATCGCTTCACCCAGGAAGTGCAAGGGGTTGGGGCATTTCCCTTTCCTAGCCAAAGGAAGCTGTGACAGACTGTACTTGGAAAAATGGGTCATTTCCACCCAAATACTGCGCTTTCCCCCAAGGTCTTAGCAACTGGCAGACAAGGAGATTCTCTCCCATGCCTGGCTCAGCGGGTCCCACACCCATGGAGCCTTCCTCACTGCTAGCCCAGCAGTCTGAGATCGAACTGCAAGGCGGCAGCCTGGCTGGGGGAGGGGCGTCTGCCATTGCTGAGGCTTAAGTAGGTAAACAAAGCAGACTGAAAGCTTGAACTGGACAGAGCCCACCACAGTTCAGCAAGGCTGACTGCCTCTATAGACTCCACCTCTGTTGGCAGGGCAGAGCTGAACAAAAGGCAGCAGACAACTTCTGAAGACTTAAACCTCCCTGTCTGACAGCTCTCCCAGCACGGCGTTTGAGCTCTGAGAATGGACAGACTGCTTTCTCAAGGGGGTCCCTGACCCCTGTGTAGCCTAACTGGGAGACACCTCCCAGTAGGGGCCGACAGACACCTCATATAGGTGAATGCCCCTCTGGGATGAAGCTTCCAGAGGAAGGATCAGGCAGCAATATTTGCTGTTCTGCAATATTTGCTCTTCTTCAGCCTCAGTTGGTGATACCCAGGCAAACAGGGTCTGGAGGAGACCTCCAGCAAATTCCAACAGATGTGCTGCTGAGGGACCTGACTTTTATAAGAAAAACTAACAAACAGAAAGGAATAGCATTAACATCAGCAAAAAGGACATCTACACCAAAACCCCATCTGTAGGTCACCAACATCAAAGACTAAAGGTAGATAAAATCACACAGATGGGAGCAAATCAGAAAAGAAAAGTTGAAAATTCTAAAAACCAGAGCACCTCTTCTCCTCCAAAGGATTGCAGCTCCTTGCCAGCAATGGAACAAAGCTAGATGGAGAATGATTTTGATGAGTTGACAGAGTAGGCTTCAGAAGGTCGGTAATAGCAAACTTCTCCAAGCTAAAGGAGCATGTTCTAACCCATCACAAGGACACTAAAAACCTTGAAAAAAAGGTTAGATGAATGACTAACTAGAATAAACAGTGTAGAGAAGAACTTAGATGACCTAATGGAGCTGAAAACCATGGCACGAGAACTTCATGATGCATGCACAAGCTTCAATAGCTGATTCAATCAAGTGGAAGAAACAGTATCAGTGATTGAAGATCAAATTAATGAAATAAAGTGAGAAGACAACTTTAGAGAAAAAAGAGTAAAAAGAAACAAACAAAGCCTCCAAGAAATATGGGACTATGTGAAAAGACCAAATCTATGTTTGACTGGTATACCTGAATGTGATGGGGAGAATGGAACCAAGTTGGAAAACACTCTTTAGCATATTATCCAGGAGAACTTCCCCAACCTAACAAGGTGGGCCAACATTCAAATTCAGGAAATACAGAAAACAGCACAAAGATACTCCTCAAGAAGACCAACCCCAAGACACATTATTGTCAGATTCAACAAGGTTGAAACGAAGGGAAAAATGTTAATGGCAGCCAGAGAGAAAGGTTGGGTTACCTACAAAGGGAAGCCCATGAGACTAATGGCAGATCTCTTGGCAGAAACCCTACAAGCCAGAAGAGAGTGGGGGACCAATATTCAACATTCTTAAAGAAAGGAAATTTCAACCCAGAATTTCATATCCAGTCAAACTAAGCTTCATAAGTGAAGGAAAAATAAAATCCTTTACAGACAAGCAAATGCTTAGAGATTTTGTCACCACTAGGCCTGCCTTACAAGAGCTCCTGAAGGAAGCACTAAACATGGAAAGGAACAACTGGTACCAACCACTGCAAAAACATACCAAATTGTAAAGACCATCAACACTATGAAGAAACTGCATCAATTAATGGGCAAAATAACCAGCTAACATTATAATGGCAGAATTAAATTCACACATAACAATATTAACCTTTAATGTAAATTGGCTAAATGCCCCAATTAGAAGAAATGAACTGGCAAATTGGATAAAAAGTCCAGACCCATTGGTGTACTGTATTCAGGAGACCCATCTCACATGCAGAGACATACATAGGCTCAAAATAAAGGGATGAAGGAAGATCTACCAAGCAAATGGAAAGCAAAAAAAGCAGGGGTTGCAATCCTAGTCTCTGATAAAACAGACTTTAAACCAACAAAGATCAAAAGAGACAAAGAAGGCCATTACATAATGGTAAAGGGATCAATTCAACAAGAAGAGCTAACTATCCTAAATATATATGCACCCAATACAGGAGCACCCAGATTCATAAAGCAAATCCCTGGAGATCTACGAAGAGACTTAGACTCCCACATAATAATAATGGGAGGCTTTAACACCCCACTATCAATATTAGACAGATCAATGAGACAGAAGGTTAACAAGGGTAGCCAGGACATGAATTCAGCTATGCACCAAACAGATCTAATAGACATCTATAGAACTCTCCACCCCAAATCAACAGAATATACATTCTTCTCATCACCACATCGCACTTATTCTAAAATTGATCACATAATTGGAAGTAAAGCACTCCTCAGCAAATGTAAAAGAACAGAAATCACAACAAACTGTTTCTCAGACCACAGTGCAATCAAATTAGAACTCAGGATTAAGAAACTCACTCAAAACCACACAACTACATGGAAACTGAACAACTTGCTGCTGAATAACTACTGGGTAAATAACAAAATGAAGGCAGAAATAAAGATGTTCTGGCTGGGCATAGGGCTCATGTCTGTCATCCCAGCACTTTGGGAGACCGAAGCGGGTGGATCACAAGGTCAGGAGATCGAGACCATCCTGGCTAACATGGTGAAACCCCATCTCTACTAAATATACAAAAAATTAGCCAGGTGTGATGGTGGGTGCCTGTAGTTCCAGTTACTCGGGAGGCTGAGGCAGGGAAATGGTGTGAACCAAGGAGGTGGAGCTTGCAGTGAGCGGAGATCATGCTACTGGACTCCAGACTGGCTGACAGAGCAAGACTCCATCAAAAAAGAAAAGAAATAAAGATATTCTTTGAAACCAGTGAGAACAAAGACACAGTGTACCAGAATCTCTGGGACACATTTAAAGCAGTTTGTAGAGGGAAATTCATAGCACTAAATGCCCACAAGAGAAAGAAGGAAAGATCTAAAATTGACACCCTAACATCACAATTAGAAGAACTAGAGAAGCAAGAGCAAACACATTCAAAAGCTAGCAGAAGGCAAGAAATAACCAAGATCAGAGCAGAACTGAAGGAGAGAGAGATACAAAAAAACCCTTCAAAAAATCAATGAGTTCAGGAGCTGGTTTTTTGAAAAGATCAACAAAATTGATAGACTGCTAGCAAGACTAATAAAGAAGAACAAAGAGAAAAATCAAATAGATGCAATAAAAAATGATAAAGGGGATATCACCACCCATCCCACAGAAATACAAACTACCATCAGAAAATACTATAAACACCTCTATGCAAATAAACAAGAAAACCTAGAAGAAATGGATAAATTCCTGTACACATAAACCCTCCCAAAACCAAACCAGGAAGAAGTTGAATCTCTGAATACACCAACAGGCTCTGAAATTGAGGTAATATTTTTTTTTTATTATACTTTAAGTTCTAGTGTACCTGTGCGCAATGTGCAGATTTGTTACATATGTATACATGCACCATGTTGGTTTATTGCATGCATTAATTCGTCATTTACATTAGGTATTTCTCCTAATGCTTTCCATCCCCCAGCCCCCCACCCCAAAACAGGCCCCAGTGTGTGATGTTCCCTACCCTGTGTCCAAGTGTTCTCATTGTTCAATTCCCACCTATGAGTGAGAATATGTGGTGTTTGGTTTTCTGTCCTTGCAATAGTTTGCTCAGAATGATGGTTTTCAGCTTCATCCATGCCCCTGAAAAGCAGATGAACTCATCCTTTTTTATGGCTGCATAGTGTTCTGTGGTGTATATGTGCCACATTTTCTTAATCCAGTCTATCACTGACAAATATTTTGGTTGGTTCCAAGTCTTTGCTATTGTGAATAGTGAATTGAGGCAATAATTAATAGCCTACCAACCGAAACAAAGTCCACGACCAGATGGATTCACAGCTGAATTCTACCAGTGGTACAAAGATGAGCTGGCACCATTCCTTCTGAAACTATTCCAATCAATAATAAAAGAGGGATTCCTCCCTACTCATTTTATGAGACCAGCATCATCCTGATACCAAAGTCTGACAGAAACACAACACAAAAAGAAAATTTTAGACCAATAGCCCTGATGAACATCAATGCTTAAAATCCTCAAACTGGCAAACCGAATCCAGCAGCACATTAAAAAGCTTATCCACCACAATCAAGTCGGCTTCTTCCCTGGGATACAAGGCTGGTTCACCATACGCAAATCAATAAATGTAATCCATCACATAAACAGAGCCAATGACAAAAACCACATGATTATCTCAATAGATGCAGAAAAGGCCTTCAACAAAAATCAACAGCCCTTCATGCTAAAAACTCTCAATAAACTAGGTATTGATGGAATGTACCTCAAAATAATAAGAGCTATTTATGACAAACCCACAGCCAATGTCATACTGAATGGGCAAACTGGAAGCATTCCCTTTGAAAACTGGCACAAACAAGGATGCTTTCTCTCATCCCTCCTATTCAACATGGTGTTGGAAATTCTGGATAGGGCAATCAGGCAAGAGAAAGAAATAAAGGGTATTCAACTAGGAAAAGAGGAAGTCAAATTGTCCCTGTTTGCAGATGACATGATTGTATATTTAGAAAACCCCATTGTCTCAGCCTGAAATCTTAAGCTGATAAGCAACTTCAGCAAAGTTTCAGGATACAAAATCAATGTGCAAAAATCACAAACATTCCCATACACCAATAATAGACAGAGAGCCAAATCATGAGTGAACTCCCATTCACAATTGCTTCAAAGAGAATAAAATACCTAGGAATACAACTTACAAGGGATGTGAAGGACCTCTTTAAGGAGAACTACAAACCACTGCTCAGTGAAATAAAAGAGGGCACAAACAAATGGAAGAACGTTCCATGCTCATGGATAGGAAGAATCAATATCATGAAAATGGCCATACTGCCCAAGGTAATTTATAGATTCAATGCCATCCCCATCAAGCTATCAATGACTTTCTTCATAGAACTGGAAAAAACTACTTCAAAGCTCGTATGGAACCAAAAAAGAGCCCGCATTGCCAAGATAATCCTAAGCAAAAGAACAAAGCTGCAGGCATCATGCTACCTGACTTCAAACTATACTACAAGGCTACAGTAACGAAAACAGCATGGTACTGTTACCAGAACAGAGATGTAGACCAATGGAACAGAACAGAGGCCTCAGAAATAATGCCACACATCTACAACCATCTGATCTTTGACTCTGACAAAAACAAGAAATGGGGAAAGGATTCCTTATTTAATCAATGGTGCTGGGAAAACTGGCTAGCCATATGTACAAAGCTGAAACTGAATCCCTTCCTTACACCTTATACAAAAATTAATTCAAGATGGATTAAAGACTTAAGTGTTAGACCTAAAACCATAAAAACCCTAGAAGAAAACCTAGGCAATACCATTCAGAACATAGGCATGGGCAAAGACTTCATGACTAAAACACCAAAAGCAATGGCAACAAAACTCAAAATAGACAAATGGGATCTTATTAGAGCTTCCACACTGCCAAAGAAACTACCATCAGAGTGAACAGGCAACCTACAGAATGGGAGAAAATTTTTGCAATCTTCCCAACTGACAAAGCGCTAATATCCAGAATCTACAAAGAACTCAAACAAATTTACAAGAAAAAAACAAACAACCCCATCAAAAAGTGGGCAAAGGATATGAACAGACAACTTCTCAAAAGAAGACATTTATGCAGCCAACAGACACAAGAAAAAATGCTCATCGTCACTGGTCATCAGAGAAATGCAATTCAAAACCACAATGCAATACCATCTCACGCCAGTTACAATGGCGATCATTAAAAAGTCAGGAAACAACAGAGGCTGGAGAGGATATGGAGAAATAGGAATGCTTTTACACTGTCGGTGGGAGTGTAAATTAGTTCACCATTGTGGAAGACAGTGTGGCAACTCCTCAAGGATCTAGAACTAGAAACACCATTTGACCCAGCCATCCCATTACTGGGTATATACCAAAAGGATTATAAATCATGCTACTATAAAGACACATGCACACACATGTTTACTGCAGCACTATTCACAGTAGTAAAGACTTGGAACCAACCCAAATGCCCATCCATGATAGACTGGATAAAGAAAATGTGGCACATATACACCATGGAATACTGTGCAGCCACAAAAAAGGATGAGTTCATGTCCTTTGTAGGGACATGGATGAAACTTGAAACCATCATTCTGAGCAAACTATCACAAGGACAGAAAACCAAACACCTCATATTCTCACTCATAGGTGGGTATTGAACAATTAGAACACTTGAACACAGGGCGGACATCACACACCAGGGCCTGTCATAGGGCGGGACTGGGGGAGGGATAGCATTAGGAGAAATATCTAATGTAAATAATGAGTTGATGGGTGCAGCAAACCAACATGACACATGTATACCTACATAACAAACCTGCACGTTAGGCACATGTACCCTGGAACTTAAAGTATAATAATAATAAAAAAAAGAATTTCAGGATTCAGATTATGTTCCAAGTACCTAAAACATGCTATTAGGTGCTATCATTTAACATATGTCTATTCTGATATTTACAGCGGTATCTTATCTAATCCTAACCACAAAACAATAAGTAGGTTATCATTATCCTCAGATGAAAACAATATCTGGGACTCAGAGAGAGTAACTTATAATAAGATCCCAAAGGAAACAAGATGAAGACTTCAGATATAAGCCCATATCTTTAGCTCCCAAGGCCATGATCCTTCTGCTACACCAGGCTATATCTTTATAAAAATGTTATCTCTATTTTTGGCCATATCCCTTTCAAAACCATTTAATGTTGTACCAAACCTTTGGTTAACCAAGTAGTAGGTGATAAAAATATTAAATGCAGACAACTGTCATTTTAGATCATTTTAAGATGACTTTGTCACCAAAGATTATTTCCCAGGTAATTCCATTTGCCAACGGAATTAGTTACAGTCTCTTATCCCCCAAAGATTACAAATTTTCCCCAGACTCCTCAGGGTGAAATCTGGTCTGGGATTTAGTGTCTCTAGATCTTCTGCTGTCTAAGCAGAACAGCTCTTATCTCTTTCCACAGTGGATATGTTCCTGCTCTCTCATTTTTGGCTTGAAAATAGCCATCTATCTGGACAAATATACTCCTTATTTAGGCTAAAGCATGATTAAAAGCCTTGGGGTTATTTGTTTATCTTCCAAATAGGTACAGGGAGAGCCCAGCAAGGCTATAAAATCTTAAGCTTCGTGATTCTCCCTTGCCAAAAGGATTAGGCTCAGAGCTGGAGGACTTTCTCGGGAGAAGATAAGATAGTGTGTCTACATTACCATTCGCTCCTGCCAAGTTCCTGCTCTGCAATAAGCCAGCTTTCTTGTTAACAGCCGTCTCACTCCTTCTCTCCTGGAATCGCACCTTGATTGTGGATTTTTCCTTCTTTAACCTACAGTCAAAACATTATGAGTTGTTTTTCACTCTCTCACTCTAGATCTTTGGGTTTCCTCTTAGATCTGGATATGGTGGTAATTTTTCCATGGATTCTGTATAGTCTGGCAAACAATCTTATTATTTTATATTTTAAAAAGGAGTTGGGTTCTAAAAGACAATGTTCTTTTAATCTTTCCATTCTTCATTTTAAGGAAAATGCAGTATTTTTCTCGTCATGCTCAGCAAATCTCTGATATTTGGAGAATGATAGGTATCTTCTCCTGCTCCTTTCAAACACATTTTTATAATAACATCAAAATGCACCTGAAAAACTGATACAAAACTCAAGCTTCCTCTCTTGATGATTATTTCAAAACAGAGACGAAATAAATGCACAAGAGATGCAATCTAACTGAAACTCAATTTTATTTATTAAAAATAATATTACAAATTTTATCTTAAAACTAGATTATTTATAGAAAAAAGCCTACAAGTAATATATGGTTTTTATTTTTTTATTTTTATTATTATTTCTTTTTCATATTTTCCTTTGGATTTTTTTTTAAATTATACTTTAAGTTCTAGGGTACATGTGCATAACCAATGGAACAGAACAGAGTCCTCAGAATTAATACCACACATCTACAGCCATCTGATCTTTGACAAACCTGAGAAAAACAAGAAATGGGGAAAGGATTCCCTATTTAATAAATGGTGCTGGGAAAATTGGCTAGCCATAAGTAGAAAGCTGAAACTGGATCCTTTCCTTACTTCTTATACGAAAATTAATTCAAGATGGATTAGAGACTTAAATGTTAGACCTAATACCATAAAAACCCTAGAAGAAAACCTAGGTAATACCATTCAGGACATAGGCATGGGCAAGGACTTCATGTCTAAAACACCAAAAGGAACGGCAGCAAAAGCCAAAATTGACAAATGGGATCTAATTAAACTAAAGAGCTTCTGCATGGCAAAAGAAACTACCATCAGAGTGAACAGGCAACCTACAGAATGGGAGAAAATTTTTGCAACTACTCATCTGACAAAGGGCTAATATCCAGAACCTACAAAGAACTCAAACAAATTTACAAGAAAAAACCAAACAACCCCATCAAAAAGTGGGCAAAAGATATGAACAGACATTTCTCAAAAGAAGACATTCACATAGCCAACAGACACATGAAAAAATGCTCATCATCACTGGCCATCAGAGAAATGCAAATCAAAACCACAATGAGATACCATCTCACACCAGGTAGAATGGCGATCATTAAAAAGTCAGGAAACAACAGGTGTTGGAGAGGATGTGGAGAAATAGGAACACTTTTACACTGTTGGTGGGATTGTAAACTAGTTCAACCATTATGGAAAACAGTATGGCGATTCCTCAAGGATCTAGATCTAGATGTACCATATGACCCAGCCATCCCACTACTGGGTATATACCCAAAGGATTATAAATCATGCTGCCATAAAGACACATGCACACGTATGTTTATTGCGGCACTATTCACAATAGCAAGGACTTGGAATCAACCCAAATGTCCATCTGTGACAGACTGGATTAAGAAAATGTGGCACATATACACCATGGAATATTATGCAGCCATAAAAAAGGACGAGTTTGAGTCCTTTGTAGGGACATGGATGCAGCTGGAAACCATCATTCATAGCAAACTATCACAAGAACAGAAAACCAAACACCGCATGTTCTCACTCATAGGTGGGAACTGAACAATGAGATCACTTGGACTGGGGAAGGGGAACATCACACACTGGGGCCTATCATGGGGAGGGGGGAGGGGGGAGGGATTGCACTGGGAGTTATACCTGATGTAAATGACGAGTTGATGGGTGCTGACAAGTTGATGGGTGCAGCACACCAACATGGCACAAGTATACATATGTAACAAACCTGCACGTTAATATATGGTTTTTAATACCAGCCTCTCTACTGCCCACACGATCTCAGTTGTTGGTTACAGTACTGGGGTATGACTGTTTAAGAGGTGTGGGAATGGATATTAGACATATTGTGATACATTACACACAAGGTTATCTGCAAAAATGCAGAGAAAGCATTCAGTTTCTTTTTGCCCCCAACTTTTAATAGAAGCATTTCCCATCTTTTTCTGCTTTCAAGTCACCTGGCCCTGCCTCCTGCTGGCCTTACCACCACCATCACACAGTCCTTACCTTCTCAGTGGACCTGTGCAGGGGCATCATCCTGACCACAAGAAATGGATGCGTTATATTGTTTGTCACTTCCAAATCCAGCACATAGGTACTAAGTGACCACTATGTGCTAGTCCCTGATTTCACAGAGCTGATGCTGCTATGTAATTTCCCTCCCTCTTTAGTTATTGCTGCTAACAGCACAGTTAGTTGAGAAACTGGCCAAAGCCTATAACCAAGAATGGACAGGGGAAGGCTTCCAACCAAAACTGAAACTCCTAAGCAAACATGAAACTGCTCCTGAGGTTTATCACAATTATATTAGGAGAGTTTTTCCTCTCCCATTCCTGTTCTTTCACTTCATCTAATACATTTTCCAAGAGAATAAGCAATAGAAAATAAAATAGAATAAGGTACCTTAAGTTAGTGGATATTCTAAATGATAAGGCATTAATACAGATGAAATGGGTATCTTGGGCTCTTAAAATTAATAAATGCTACATAAAATGTGACATGTAGCTGAATATAAATATATGATGATATAAATACATCAGCATCTGTATTTATATGTACATGATGGTTTTTTTCTTTTGCAAATGAACTTTAGCCATTGGTCATTACAAAGATCAGTGTAATTGTCTTATCCAGGGAAACCTGCTTTAGGAAAATGTGTCCATTTGGAGTACACATTTCCAACAAGTAGGCAGAAGGCTTTGCCCACCTCATGCCAGTTGGGATTGGGAAAGTAGGGGGGATAACTAAATATTCCTTTTAAAAAGGGTTACCACCAGAATTGTCTCACTCTCACAATCCACATTAACAATTTTAAAGGTGAAATGTTTCCAAAGCCGGAAATATACTAAGGCATTGTCTACTGAGGAATAATGGAAAATTCTGCCTACATAAAGAGAATTAATGAAAATCAGAATTTGCATTTTAGAGAACATATTAGGAAAACTTGGCAGAGGTGAAAAGTATTCTCTGTCGTCTTGTTACAGTTTTATTGCCATCATCTCACTTTCTGGTACTTTGCAAAGGAACAGTTCCCCCCGACAAGTACGCTTTGCTCTCAGAGACCTACTTATGTCCTAATGATGCTGCAAATGTGATGGTGAAATCCAGACATTCCGTTTATAGGATGTTCATATTAAAACATAACCGTTCAGTTTCTCCAGCACAGACACCTCCCTGTCTCGTCCAGGTGTCAGTCGTGACGGCCAGAACAAGCGTGGCAGGTGAAGACCACCACTATGGAGTTCCTGCCACCCAGGGCTCTGCTGCCAGGTGACTTCACCCCTGCTCAAGAGATTACAGCAGTTTAGAAGTTCATCCCTGTTTCACCCGACCTTCCCCACTCCCACCCAGCATCACTTCTGCTTAGAGAGCAGAGAAATCACAGAAGTTGGTCCTTGTTGAATGCTGTTGGTCCTGACCGCAGTGGCCACTGGTCCCTAAAATACCATAATCTGGTAAGAACAGAGCCATGCGCAGCACCTCCCAGGAGGCTTGCTTCCATTCCTCCTGACACGAGTTGCCCACCTAGTCAGAAAACTCTCAACCACTGCTGACTGAACGAGGCCTTTTTCTCTCTCTCCCACTCCAAAGATCAGAGCAATAGCCTCCATAAAGCAGGTAGTGTAAAGAAATTGATTATGACTTAACTAACTAGAAGAATAATATAGAGGTATTGCAACTAGCAATCTCATAAGCCCTAACACAATGGTAATATTTACTTTATGCTGCCAGTCCATTCAACTGGCTGCTAACATGTACTTGGGTAACTAACCCAAGAAATGTATAAAGTAAATATTTGGGGTTTTTTGATGATGTTGTTGTTGTTTTTTAAGATGGAGATTCACTCTGTTGCCCAGGCTGGAGTGCCATGGTGCGATCTCAGCTCACTGTAACCTCTGCCTCCTGGGTTCAAGCGATTCTCCTGCTTCAGCCTCCTGAATAGTTGTGATTACGGGTGCCCACCACCACATCCGGCGAATTTTTTTATTTTTAGTAGAGACAGGGTTTATGCCATGTTGGTCAGGCTGGTCTCAAACTTCTGACCTCAGGTGATCCACCAGCCTTGGCCTCCCAAAGTGCTGGGATTACAAGCGTGAGCCACCGCACCTGGCCTAAAGTAAATGATTTTTATAGACTGTTCTCCAACAAACAAACAAACAGTAACCAAATGTCTCAAAATGTTAAGTTTTCTGTTTAAACATACTATTCCAAACATTATATGCTGTGATGTAAGATTGTAATAAAAAGGAAGACCCAGCATCTGGAGTGACACACCTCAAGGAGCAGGAAGCTTGCAGGTGACATGTTCTTTAAAGACACAGGGAGTGTCACAATGGCTATTATAAAAAAGATGAGAGGTGAATGTTAGTGAGGATATGGGGAAAAGGGAACCCTAGCACAATACTGGTGGGAATGTAAATCAATACAGCCATTACTCAAAACAGCATACAGGTTCCTTAAAAAAAAAAAATAGAACTACCATATGATCCAGCAATCCCACTTCTGGGTACATATCCAGAGTTCAAAGAGACATCCACACTCCCATGTTTATTGCAGCATTATTCACAATAGCCAAGTTATGGGATCAATTTAAGTGTCCAGCAATGGATGACTTAACTGTCATCCAATGGATAAAGAAACTGTTGTGTATATACACAAAGAAATATTATTCAGCTGTAAAATAGAAGGAAATCCTGTCACCTGTGACAATGTGGATGAACCTGGAGAACATTATGATAAGTGAAATAAGCCGGCACAGAAAGACAAATACGATGTTCTCACTTACATTTGGAATTTAAAACAGTCAAACAGAGTAGAGATGGTGGTTACTAGAGACTGAGGAGTCAGGGGAAAGAGGAGATGGTGGCCAAAGGGCCTGTTCAGTTAGACAGGAGGAAGAACTGATAAGTATTCAAAGTGAACAGAAAAGACACAAGCAGTGTGACTTTGCTTTGGGTTTTTACTCTCCCTTACTCTAGCACCCTAGCATAGGTATCTTTGGTGCCTTACCCTGAAGTGGAACAAATATAGAAAAGTGGAGATAAGGTAGAGTGGGAAGGATAAATTATTTTTCTTTCTCTATGGCAGTTTTTTTTTTCTTATTCTACTTCAGAAAAGAACCACCTGGAAACAAGCATGAGACTAGAGAAATTGCTAACTGAGCAATTTGAATATTCAGAGGACACCCACCCTATGAGCTTGAATTATGGGATCCTGGAAGGACACTTGATGCCAAATTGGCCTGAAGCAAGTGAAGAAAAAGCCTGAAGAAGTCTGGCCCCTCAAGAATCCAGGATAACTTTTTAAGGAACCCTCTTATTAAGTTCTAGGAATAAAGCCAAGCTTAATCAAGCTGTGAAAAATGGAGAGAAGTTGTTCCTTAGATCTGATTTTCTTTTAAAAACATACTCTCTTGAGCTCCTCTTTGAAGCGAAGACCTTATAATGTTGTTTGAGTTCAACTAAACTGTGCTGGAGTACAGACCTTATTACTTTAGAATCTATGTGTGTATGTGTGTGGTAATATCATTTTCCTTTTTAGGAAACCAGAGCTTATTTCCAAACTCTTACATTTTAGGAATCAAAACGTTTGCAGGTTAAATCCACAACCATAAACATCTGGAATGATGTTAAAGTTCGAATCTAGTCAACTGCCTGAATTGTTTATTCCAATTGCTGTACTTTGATAAATGTAACTACGATACCTACTCAGTTTTCCAGATGTGTTCACTTCCTCATGGTAAGATTCAATTCAACATGTCATAAATCTGAAAGAATTCTTGTTGCCAAGATCAAAGTATTCTAGTCATTTCACAGGAAAACTGATGTATAAGCAAATCGACCATCTAGGAATTAAAGTAATATAAAGCACCAAATCAAGTAAAAAACTACTGATGGGCCAGGCATGGTGTCTCATGCCTGTAATCTCAGCACTTTGGAAGGCTAGAAGGCAGGATTGTTTGAGGCCAAGAGTTTGAGACTAGCCTGGGTAAAATAGCAAGACCCTGTTTCTAAAAATAAATAAATAAATAAATAAACTATTGATAATTATGATAAAAACAAAAGAATAAATCAGAACAGAAGGAAAACAAGGAGAACCTGATGCAAACCAATACCCTTTCCTGGTTGGGTGCAAAAAATAACAATATTTTGCATATAAATAGCCTCACCCAACAAGTAATTTTATGTCTCTTTTTAGAAGAAGATAAATTATCTTTGTAAAAATGTTCCGCAGATGTGCAGTTACTCCCAGATGCATGTGATAGGGCCCAATATTAACTGTGCTTTAGAAATTACAATCTCATAAAGAGAGTGACTTTGCTACCACTGAGATTGGTTTCTTAAAATAGCCAGCTCAACTACTGTTGTCCAGATGTATTATTTTTGTCTTTGTCTATCTCTACCGTGAATTATTTAAAACAGCGTATTCTGTAGTTTGAATATAGCCCACATTTCAAATTAAGTTCACAAAATTTTGTGCTCAATGCACAATTTCTATTTAATAGAAATAGTTCTATAAATCCATAGTATCACTGAAAGGCAATATGAAGCTAAACACAGGAATATTTCTAAAACCCCCATGTTATCCCACGAAAAATTAATCTTTGAACAAAAATATCATGCAAATATTTATTTGCAAAGAATTATGAGCATGATGTAGAAAACCACATTTATAAACAAACTTGTTGGGCTGTTTTAAAAGGCTCTCCACCAACATGGTTCTTTCATGTTGTTTTAATTACTTTTGTAGAAATGTATTGTGTATGCAAGACCTACATGCTTTTTGGCTGGATAGGAAAGCTCCATTTTTAAAAAGTAAAGATGTGTTATAGTATTGCTACTATAGTAATTTATTGAGATCAAATTCTTCCAATAGCTCAGCTACCTCCTACAGGGACAAATTTTCTGAAAAACAAATGGAGCAAATGGAGAAAGAAGGAAGTTCAGATCATAGGATTGGAAACCTAGACATTCACCTCTGCCCTCTCTGAATTACTGGAAATGTTTCAGGTCAAACAATAATTTATGGGCCCTCCTAGTGGTCTTTGATTTCATGATACTGGTTTTTAGGTCTCTAAATCCACTCCAAGGCAATTCTAAGCAAAATTTAGAAGCCCTGTGTGTTTAACATCGCCCGTATCACTTTCCTTGGCTCCACTCTAATTGCCACTTATTCAATAAGCTGGTAAAAATTATAATAGCTGCCACCAAACCAATATATGCACCCATGCCCAACCAATTTATAAATAAGTAGATATTTGTACCCACATAGATATGTTAGACTTACTCTACTATATTTTGACAGTGTGGTCTTATGATGTTATATGGATTGATGTCTCCATTAAAGAAAGTTAATATTTCTGTGACAATTATCTGGGGAAAGGAAGTTCCTCAAACAGAAAATCCAATCTTGGATGACAGACTTTCAATTCATTCACTCGCCCATTCATTCATTCATTGAATATTTATTGAATGCTTACTACCTATCTGGCAGTGTTCTCAGCCCAAATCATTGCCCAAAACTAGAAACTGTATATCCAATTGCCCATTCAGTGTTTCCACAAAAGTACCTAATGGACATCTTTAAGTCTACGTGTGCACAACTAACCTTACATTGCAACTTCCCACCGTGTGCCACCCATTCCTCCCCGTGTCAGCTAATGGCAATTCTATGCTTCCAGTTACACAAACCAAAAGACTTGATGCCTTTCTTCCTTTCACAGTACACATCCTATCTATCAGGAAATCTTGTTGGCTCTTCCTTCAAAATATATCCAGAGACTGACTTCTTTCCACCATTTTAACCGCTGTCACCACGCTCTCATCCACCATCGTCTCTACACCGGCATCTCAGCTTTCACCTTGCCTCCCTATAGTCCGTTCTCAGCACCACCCCACAGATATTTCTGATAAAACTTAAGTTCAAATCATGCCACTCATCTGCTCAACACCCTCCATTGGCTCTGCATTTCACTCAAGAAAAGCCAAACTTCTCATTATGGCCTTTAAGGTTCCCATGACCCCTCATCCCTACCTCTCTGAGATCATCCTTTCTCTTGATGGCAGCCTCTGCACCCTCCCTTTAATTAGCACTCTTCTCTAATTATCTAATAGTGACTAGCTTAACGTCGAGGTGCTAGTTCTTCTCTCTGCCTCCTGCTCTCCCTCTATATATTCATGTGGTTCATTTGTGCACCTCTTTCAAACCTTGTCTTAGATTTCACCTTCTCTATGAGGCTTCCCTTACCACCCTATTTTGCATTGCAAAAATACCCGATTCCACCACCCCCTCCCACAAACATACAAACTCCCCGCTGGAATTTCCAGTCCCCCTTTACCTATCTATCATGTTCTGTAGCATTTATTTCATTCTAACCAAACTTTTTTTAATGTTTTGTTATTGTCTGTTACTTGAAAATGTTTTGTTTTTGTCTCTTTGGCTTCCTGATGTATCCCAAGCATCTGGCATAGGGTGGATGCTCAGTGAAAAAATTCTTCAGTGAAAGAATGTGAGTAAAACAGATGTGATCTCTGCCATTAATAAAGTTACAATCCACAGGAGTGATAACTCCTATCTCTCGAGGCTTTCCCTTGTGGTCGGCATCTCTATGGGCCTAGAGGGGCCTAAATCTGCTATAGGACATCACCAGGCCAGGGAGGAAGAGTGGCTTCTGCCACACATCTGGCCTGGAGCTGCTGGACTACAGCTTGAAGACAGAGTAGTTATTCCTTAAAATCCCAATTACTTAATTTCATGCTCTTATTTCTCTTTACCTTCAGGTATCCGTAAGTGGTTAACAAAATCTTACTTGAATGTTGCTGCTTGCATTTTATTGTGCTCTGAAGAATTCTCAGAAGCAATGTATCGTCAATTACAGTCAGCACAATAAGGGAGGCAGCACTGTCAGAGATGAGCTTAAATGTGGAGTCACAGGGCAAGAGGACTCTACTGAGGACAAGGTCAGCGGGCATCACCCCTCCTCTCTCAACACTGGCTTCTGCACCCTTCCTCTAACTGGAAGAGTTGCCCTATCTGCATGGCTCCACAAGGCCACCCTTGGAAATGGATGGAATTTTCTCAGGTTGCCAGTGGGTTTCCTTAACAGCCTTCATGCTGCACACTGCAAGCAGCGCCATGCACCTCAATCTGCTCTGCTCCACGTGACCTCACCTCCTACAGTGGCTCATATTCAACCTACCCCCAATCTTGTGAAAATTTCTACTTTCTCAGAGAAAGTGGGCTCAAAGAGTCATTAGGAGGTATAATCAATACTTATTAATCCAATGGATTTCTAATGTATTGCTATCTAATGTATTGGTAATGTGACTATCTTGGGTAACCTGGAAGAAACCTGTTGGGTCAGGAGGGCCTTCCAGGCCTCCTAGGCCATGCGTTATTGACATCTCAGGACTCGCCACCATGATAAAGCTCCTTCTCGATGTGGTGCCCTGCTCAAGGAGCTCACATTTGGTGCTTGGGAATATTAATGTTATGGAAAACTCAGGAAGAAAGGAAAACTAGATCATCCAATTTTTTCCTGATGATAAGAAATTGGGGTAAAAGGATAACTAACTGTTTAAAGTCATAAAAGTGCCATTTAACAAAATATTCACATTCTACAAAAATAGTGATTCTCTTCTATGCCTAAGCAATGTAGTCATCTGAAGAAATTCTCTCACTTACTTTTGTAGCCTCCCCAGAGCCTATTACAGTATGTGGCTAAATAGATGCTCAATAAACGTCAACCAAACATCAACCCTACATCTGCTCAGCCAACAAAGTCAGAATACAGAGCTCACATTGTCTCCTCGTACACTAAGGTGTGTTGTACAGTTAGGCCTTTAGTCCCCTAAACAACCAAGCAAACAGGCAAACCATTTTCTCCCAATTAATTGACAGAGGTCAATAACATTATACAACAGGTATGGCTGAGACATTTATTTTCCAGAAGCTAAATCTAATAACACTTGCAATTTCTCTTCGATTTTTTAATTTTAACTTCATTGGAAAACAATTCAGCTATGATTTACTATAGAACTATACTTGGTAAAGTCCTGGACTGCAAACCTATAAATTTTCAACCGCATTGAAATCCTGCCAACTTGTTTTACATTTCTTTCAGGTCTTCTCAACTTATCTCTTCTAATGCTGTCTTAAAAGGAAGAGTCACTGGTATGACATCAGTTCAAAATTCTATCAAGTTTAGGCACACAGAACATAAGCTTTCTGATTTGTTATTTTATTTCAGAAATGTAACAAGTCTAAACTGGAACTATACGTGTAAAATTAACAATGCATTTTTAACAAGACAGCATAAAAATGTAAAATATTTTATTAATGATTTTTATATTGAGTACATGGTGAAATAATAATGTTTTAGACATAGTGGGTTAAATAAAGTATATTACTGAATTTAAAAAATATTTCAATAGAGTAAATTCAGGGTTTTTTTTTTTTTAATCATTTTTGTGCCACGGATCTCTGTAAGAGTTTGGTCAAGTCAATAGATAAATGAATACAATAAAATACATAGAATTTAAAAGAAAATCAAATATTATTAGTTTTTACATGCCAATACAGAGATTTCTATTGCCTGAAATACAAATCTGTGAATGGGGTCTTAACTATTCAGATTATAACTGTTGTAGAGTACCATCTCTAATATGCCTAGATTGACTTAAAATTTAATAGATGATTAATGATTTAGCAATTGAAGTTACAGGTTATAAAATAGACATGGTAATATTTACACTTTGTTAAATAAAAAATTGTTTATGACACTTGTTCACTAAAGACGGTAAGGAAGATGTTATTCAAGAGAGATTCCTGCAATGAAGGTTTTGCACTGGGGAAAAGAGATGGGGCTCAACTCCAAATACAACAAAGACAAGTAAGGATTTATAGCAAGGAACAGAGTCAAGGTCAGTGGAGGGAACATTACCAAGATAAAATATCAAGGCCAGGGAATTCTTGAGAGCTGGACTCATAGGATTCTTGCTGATGACGGGCCAAGGTAGTAAGTTATAAAGAGTGAGAGGATAATGAATTTGATCAGACATGGAGGGTGATCAGATTCCAAAGGCAGGGGATTTTTCACTAACCTGACTGTATTAGTCCATTTTTACACTGCTATGAAGAAATGCCTGAGAGTGGGCAATTTATAAGGTAAAAGAGGTTTAATGGACTCTTTTCACATGGCTTGGAAGGCCTCACAATGATGACAGAAGGTGAATGAGGAGCAAAGTCATGTCTTACATGTGGCACGGGCGGGAGTGTGTGTGCAGGGGAACTGCCCCTTATAAAACCATCAGATCTTGCAAGACGTATTCAATGTCATGAGAACAGCATGGGAAAACCTGCCCCCATAATTCAACTACCTCCCACTGAATCCCTCCCATGACACATGGGAATTATGGGAGCTACCATTAAGATGAGATTTGAGGGGGACAGAGCCAAACCATATCACTGCCCTAGCAGGATTCTTGCTAAAACTGAATGAAGTGGGCCAATGACAGAGCCCAAGGACAATACCTAGATAGAAAGAGGATTCAGAGGAGTCTGACTCAAATTTGGTCAAGGAGTGAATTTTTGTCAGTCTAAATAAATAAACTTGGCGGCCGGGCGCGGTGGCTCAAGCCTGTAATCCCAGCACTTTGGGAGGCCGAGACGGGCGGATCACGAGGTCAGGAGATCGAGACCATCCTGGCTAACACGGTGAAACCCCGTCTCTACTAAAAATACAAAAACTAGCCGGGCGAGGTGGCGGGCGCCTGTCGTCCCAGCTACTCGGGAGGCTGAGGCAGGAGAATGGCGTAAACCCGGAGGCGGAGCTTGCAGTGAGCTGAGATCCGGCCACTGCACTCCAGTCCGGGCGACAGAGCGAGACTCCGCCTCAAAAAAAAAAATAAATAAATAAATAAATAAATAAATAAACTTAGCAATCTTGGCGTTAGTCTCTCTTGGAGGACCATCCTTATACTGTGCTTGGTTTGCCACATAGTGAGTCTCCTGTATCAATATGACGCAGACTCAAACTTTTCCAAATTCCTCCCAAATCAAGTTAACTTTAATTCACTGAGAAGTTCGTGAGAATGTTTAGGTAAAGTTGCAACAGGGTGCTCTCGTTTCTATATAAACGGCTTTCTTCTATCACCTGAAATTTTATATATTTTTCCCCTTCTCTATAAATATCTGGAATATATCAGTGAATAAATAAATGATCTTTCTTCTTGCTTTTCTCCTCTCAGCCAGATAAAACCAGTGAAAAGATTCTCTTGGTCCTTGTTCTCTTGAAGGACGAAGGTGCAGCTCTCTGTGACTTGGCATAGTTTGGGTCTAGGAACTGCTCTAGAGAAGACTTGTGGCCTTCTTATCAGAGACACTTTCTAGAATTACTGAGGTCTTAAGGTACTGCCTGAGGTGGAGATGACAGCAGAAAAGGTAAATGAAGTTGAGAGTTAGTTAATAATAATAAAATTTATTTATAACTTACCTATAATAATTATCATCATTATTATAAATATATTGAGTTCACTTGTTGAGTAATATTAAATGTAATATTTGTGGGACATGTCCTAATTTTGAATTTTATTGAAAGATAGTATGTATATTTCATGTATTTGTACATGCATATGCAAAGTTTTTTCAACAAATATTCTTAAGTGCCTACTCAGTGTCAGACACTATGTAAACTGTTATTCACCTATTAAGTTTATCTTATTGCCCTGGGAACTCTGGAAACACACCAAATTTAAAACATTAAAACTATGTTGATGTGCTCCACCCAAATAAGCTTCTACATATTCCAGCTCTAATTCTATTCAGCACAAAATTTCTAGCAGTAACAGTGGCTATTATCATTTAGGTTTCAAATATATTGTAATTACATATTTAAAACTCAATCACCAAAATCTCACCATTAGAAAATTGTAAAAGGTATGAAAATGTCAGCCCCCAAAACACAATAATTTAGCAATTTAAAAGTGAAAGCATAAATTTGCTGGAGAAAGTAACATTTTACCTTGGCTCTTGTTTGCCTTCTGAAGAAAGGAGTATGGGTGGTTAATTTTTAGGCAAGGCTGTTTCCATTTTGTTTTACCAATTAAAAATATGCTAATTAACCCTGGAGTTCAAAGACTTTTACCAAAAGGGATATGATGGGGTCATTCCCATGCTTGCAGTTTATCTGGTTGATAGCATGGCTTATAATTGTGAGAAACAGAAAATACTCAAATGAATGCACACCTCCCTAGGACATTTCACAGTGTCTTTCAGCATAGCAATAAAATTAAACAACTCCCTACATGTATGTTATGAATAGGGTCTTTTGGTAAGTAAAGATGATTTGTTTCTAACACCAAAGCCAGTATCTCACTTTCTGGAAAGATAACTGAACCCAACAGCTATTGGTTGGTTAGAATTTACTTTACATTATTTTCAAAATGTCAAAAAAGAAATTACTTTTTTCTTCTTGCCTGTTATTTTTCCAGTTCGTTTTAAAAACAAAGTGTTCATTTGGGGCCATGACAGCTAAAATAGAAATGTCTTTGGCATAAACTCAGCTCTCTAGCCTGCAGGCAAAATGTAAAATTGTTGTTAAATTGGAGTGGACCAGAAAGCGGATGATAAAACTCGTCCATGGAACTTCTGTTAATAACAAACATTCGTCCCGTGACACGTACTCTAAGTAACAACACATGATAGGGGATGGATGTGTCACTGTCCTAAACAGCAGGTTTTCGTGCCTGTAAGGCAACAGGTCAAGTTCACCTACCCCTTCAGTTGTGGCTTCCTATAATCTGTTGGGGTTTTCATTAAATGTCCTTTGTTTAAACTTGGAAAGACTTGGGAAGACAATTCTCAGGTATATGGGTCTAGGTTGATCTGCCTTTAGAGTTTTAGAAGCAGCTTGGGTCGTTGTGTCTGGTTCTATTTTCAACTGCAGCAGCATTTGCTGTTTCCTAAAAGTCATGCCATTTAAGCATTTTGCCTCCATTTCTTTTTCACTCAGTAGTCAGAAAGAGAGAGGAGGTAATTCTGAAAAAGGCAGATAGATGGTAGGAGAAGGGACCATGTTGATACCAGATAAAACCAGTGAAAAACCAGTAGAGGCAGTAAGGCCTTCCCATTTTCTGGCATTGTTTCATCGTATTTACTGAATCTAAGACATCATGGATGGTGAAATACACCATTATTTTATGCACTGACCAAAACTCTCCTTGACCAAACTTCAGTCAGGTTCCTCTGAGCCCTCTTCCTAACTAAGGTCTCAGCCTGGCTTCCACCCTTGCTGGACCTGCAAAGCCCAGCTGCAGCAAGAATCCTATTTAGTTTATCAAAACTTCCCGTACATACTCTTGATGTCTCTTCTTAGTCTAGTTTTCATCCACTGAACCCCCCCGCCCCTGCTACCCTGTTCCTTAGCTGTACCTCCCCACTTGTCCTTGCTGTATTCAGAATTGAGCTCAGTCTTATACTGAGGTTTCTTTTCCCATATTGCAATCGCTCCTAAATAAAATGTGTTCCAACTGCTTTAAATACTGTCTGGCTCAGGTTCTCTTTACAGAAAAGAGGATACATTTCCAATCAATCCCAGATGCAAAACCTTAATGATAGTCCTCTGTGAAGCCTGGGTGGGCCACACAACCTTTGTCCGGAAATTTCTTTTTATCTACTACAAACTATTTGGCATTTTCTCTTGCCTTTGGTTGCACCGCTTGGCCTGTAATAAGAATTCTTTTGTACTTACCTCAGTAACAAAATGTAACAAAGCCTCATAGACCTGTAAGATTTCCCCTTCTTAGATCTCCTAAAGCACTTGGATCCTCTTTCCAAGAAAAGAAGGAAAGGCAGTCATTACTCCTACAAGGAACTTTTGCTTCACTAATATCAAAGTCATGGCAAGTTGCTGTTTCCTTGTCTTTCTGCATATTAAAGTCACTTTTTGTGTCAATACTGAGTAATGGCATAATCTTATTGAAGATGTTTTAAATAGTAACTTAAAACCAATGCCTTTGTTGGTGTTGCACCTTTCCAATGCTAGATATAAAACCAATTGATAAAACAACATAAACAGTTATGACCAAGTTTGCAGGCAGTACCCACTTAACTCCCCATGGCTGCTGCCCAGTGACAGCAAATTTAAGATGCCTCCCAATTTTAGAGATGTCAAAATATGAGAGAAATGTTTATGACAGAATTCGTGCCACACAGTGTTACCCATTCACACATTGTACAGGAGTGGTAAACTCAAATGCTCACAGGGACAATTAAATCAGGTATGTCAGCCCAACTCTATGTAAGAAACATGTACCCTCTACACCAAATATTTATTTCACTTTTAACAGAAGCATGGCTTCAAAGGAATATTGAATACTATAAAAAAGCACCAAGCCCCTGTGGTGGCTTCACAATAGGGAACTAGAGAAAACTGAGGAATGCATGTCTCATCTAAAGGAAGCAGATACCACACAGCTCAGATCAAACATTATCATGTCAGTCATCCTTAAGACTTTGGAGGCAGTATTGCCCAGTCTTCTGACTTTTGAAGATAAATAGGAAATCTGAATTTGTAGGTGAAATCCCTTAAAAATTCACTCAAAAAATTTAAAATGCCAGGCACGCCTCACAAAGCAAATCTACATAACACATTTGGTTCCTTGTTCACCAATTTGTGGCCTATGTAAGATACAGCTAACATGCATGGGTCACCCATGTTCTAAACATCACCATTTGTCCCATGGCTACGTTTAATCCAAAAACTATCAGCATGACTTGAAAGGTAATCATATCATGGTAACAGTTAAGCATGAGGGCATAATAGGTGCCAGTAGAAATACTCCATCAGAAGAGTCATTTGTAGTTCATTTTAGATATGTTTTTTCTGTCTATATGTAATAAAACCAATTCACTAGAAGGATTTCAAGTTTGGAACTGAGAACCAGCAGTTTTTCAGAAAGTAAAACTTGATTGTTTTTAAGGCACAAAGTATTCGTTTAAGAATGAGAATTCCTGCTCTCATTCCCGTTCTGATGCTGCTTGGTGCCCCTTGAAAGGCAACCTCACCACAGCGGACGTGTTGCTATGAACCTCCCAGCTCTCTTGGGGCTGTGTGAGGGGAAGCCCAGACCGAGGACCCAGAAGACCTGGAAGTGGAGGATACAGCTGAATACTGGCAAATACCCTTTGCGTTGTCCTCTGCTTCCCAAGCCTCAGAAACACGACTTTTTTTTTCCTCTAGGAAAAGGGAGATGGGAGAATGAAGAAATAGAGACTTACTATGGCTCGACTTACTTCATTCATCTCTGATTTAAAAGCTTGGAGTCAGCCAAGATGCTGAATCCTGAACATACCTGCCCTCATAATGGACTTATGACATCCTCTAAGGGTACTTGATTTTCTAGGACTCAATTTTACTACCTGTAAAATGAGCAGATAAGATTAAAAAGGTGGTTTTTCTCCCATTCTGTAGGTTGCCTGTTCACTCTGATGGTAGTTTCTTTTGCTGTGCAGAAGCTCTTTAGTTTAATCATATCCCATTTGTCAATTTTGGCTTTTGCTGCCGTTGCTTTTGGTGTTTTAGACATGAAGTCCTTGCCCATGCCTATGTCCTGAATGGTACCACCTAGGTTTTCTTTTAGGGTTTTTATGGTATTAGGTCTAACATTTAAGTCTCTAATCCATCTTGAATTAATTTTCGTATAAGGAGTAAGGAAAGGATCCAGTTTCAGCTTTCTACTTATGGCTAGCCAGTTTCCCAATCTACTCATCTGACAAAGGGCTAATATCCAGAATCTACAAAGAACTCAAACAAATTTACAAGAAAAAAACAAACAACCCCATCAAAATGTGGGCAAAGGATATGAACAGACATTTCTCAAAAGAAGACATTCATACAGCCAACAGACACATGAAAAAATGCTCATCACCACTGGCCATCAGAGAAATGCATATCAAAACCACAATGAGATACCATCTCACACCAGTTAGAATGGCAATCATTAAAAAGTCAGGAAACAACAGGTGCTGGAGAGGATGTGGAGAAATAGGAACACTTTTACACTGTTGGTGGGATTGTAAACTAGTTCAACCATTATGGAAAACAGTATGGCGATTCCTCAAGGATCTAGATCTAGATGTACCATATGACCCAGCCATCCCACTACTGGGTATATACCCAAAGGATTATAAATCATGCTGCCATAAAGACACATGCACACGTATGTTTATTGCGGCACTATTCACAATAGCAAGGACTTGGAATCAACCCAAATGTCCATCTGTGACAGACTGGATTAAGAAAATGTGGCACATATACACCATGGAATATTATGCAGCCATAAAAAAGGATGAGTTTGAGTCCTTTGTAGGGACATGGATGCAGCTGGAAACCATCATTCATAGCAAACTATCACAAGAACAGAAAACCAAACACCGCATGTTCTCACTCATAAGTGGGAACTGAACAATGACATCACTTGTACTCGGGAAGGGGAACATCACACATCGGGGCCTATCATGGGGGCAGGGGGGAGGGATTGCATTGGGAGTTATACCTGGTATAAATGACGAATTGATGGGTGCTGACGAGTTGATGGGTGCAGCACACCAACATGGCACAAGTATACATATGTAACAAACCTGCACGTTATGCACATGTACCCTAGAACTTAAAGTATAACAATAAAATTTTAAAAATTAAAAAAAAAAGGTGGTTTTTCATCTTTTCATCTGTGCTCTGCAAAACTTTAGGGACTCAGATAATTTGTTTAAGGAGAGGGACTTGGTTTTATGTCACTTGCATTTGGTCTTAAGAGTGAAGCTTCCATTTAATAGGAAAAATACACCTTAAAAAATGCAGTGTTTGAAAACCACTGGCTAGATGACCTAAGCGATCTGTAACGAGGCCTCTCCAGCTCTGACCCTTTGTAATTACAAAATTTCTTCAACTGGCATGTACTTTTCAATACTGTGTTCACAAGGCAAAATGCAGAGACATTTTTCGACTAAAGAATAACTCCAGTTTTGCCCAAAATATGAGTCAACATGAAAATTCTGGCAAGGCTAAGTATGAAAAGGTATAAATGGCTTTGATTTCTTTTCTTCCAAAAGAAGCTTTCTTTTTTCAGATTTTTTAAGAGATGACAGGCAAAGAGTATGAGTCTGGGAAAGTAGCTTGCACTAGAAAAAAGGAGACCTTATGTCTATTCATTGTCAAACACGTACTCCTTGATTTTGCATATACAAATGAAGAAGAGAACTGGGAAATTCTCAGCATTTAAAGGTTCTGGACCATTTTCTTCTGGAAATGCAGGAAATTGCAATTAAAATAAACTCCACTATGCAAACCAGGCATAAATCTGACTACTCCTTAAACATACCCAGGTATTTCCCACTCTTTCTGCTTTGCCTGAAATCTCCCTCAGCCCCCTCACTCTAAATCCAGGTCACATCCAGGTCAAATGGAATGGTGAGTCCATTTCCCATCTCTTTTTTCCTCAGCCCCTTTCTTCTCAACTCCTGTAGCACCTGTCATCTTTTTTATTTCTATTTTTGGTTTAAACAACAGGAATTCTTTTCTCACTGTTCTAGAGGTTAGAAATCCAAGAGCAAGGTGTCTGTAGGTTTGGTATCCCCTGAGACCTCTCTTCTTGCTTGCAGATGGTGCCTTCCTGCTGTGTCCCCAAGTGGCCTTTCCTCTGTGTACATGCCCCTGGTGTTCCAATTGTCTTTTATACTTACTTTCTACAAATGGCTAGTTTTGTCAAGTCCATATGGACATACATATGGATAACTTTTATCCTCATACTCCTGAAGTTAGGGCCCACTTCTGCTTTTGTGTGTGTGTGTGTATTCTTCACGGTTTCTTGCACATATGTAAATAGGTAATCAATAAATCAGTTGAAGGATTAAATGAATAATTTTTGCATCTATGGGCAAAAGCACTAGTATTACCATATGAGGGATGACACTATGGGCTCAATAATATGGCACTTTGAGAAAAAATGAAAACAACCCAGTTGTTCATATGGTGGTAGGAGACTAGATAGTATCATGGCAACAGTGCTTACCATGTAACAGAGAGTGAAGAAAGTAAGATGTCGGTATAATGCTACAAGTTTAATCATATGTCTAAAGAAAACTCATACTTAAAAACCTAGAAGATAGCTCAAAAGAATGTTTAGGATGAATGGTTTTAGAGTAGTGTTTCCATTTTTTTGAAGAGTTAATAATGAGGCTTATATTATTTTTAAAATGAAAAATATAAAAGTGAACATGTTTTAAATTTTTTTGCTAAAAGTGGTATAAAATCAGTGGAATTTTGTTATAACAGAATTAGAGCCCCCATATGACTGACGTTTTTAGAAGAAATCATTTTATAGCAAATGTCCTTTTTTGGTAGTTCATAGGCTAAAAGCTGCTAAGCCCCTTCCGGAGGTTTCATCATGGGACTTCTTCTCCATAAATTCCATTTCATAGAGAACGGTGTTGCACCAACATGTCTGTGTCTTGCTACCAAAGAAAATTTCATAAGCATACTGACCAATTTGTTTCCTAGTGTACGTTTATCCTCATTAAGAGAACAGAGAGCTTTAAAAAATACGGTAATTATCTTAGATGTGTCTAAAACACTTTCATGTTTGAAGCCGTGGCCTGGATTAGGTCCTGAAAGATCCAATCTAGCAAAAGCAACAAAGTCTACTAGTAACCCAGGGAAAAGCCTCAAAACATTTTGTCCTCTGGCAAGTACTGACCTGGATCTGGTGGTTGACAAGCCACTAGACAGCATTTCCAGGGATGGGGGCATGTCTGCTCCTGACCCAGCTTTAAAGGAGTATGTGTGTGTGGTGTGTGTGTGTGTTTATTTTAAGAGAGTATACTTCCCCAAAGATAAAAAATGGAGATAGGATACTTTACCACTTTTTAAAAGAAGAACCCAGTTACTTCACAAGACTTGCCCAAAGGAATGTGTCTAAAATAACACATTCCACCTCATATTTCTACAGCTTGAAATACACACAAATTATCCCAAACTCATCTTCTTACCTCAATTCTGTTACTGCCCCTACGTCACCAAGAAAATGTCCCGTGGAACAAAATAAAATTCTAATGTAATCTCTTTCCAGCTCTTTGCTGTGTGACATAGTCCCATGGAATTATGTACCTTCACAAATCTGTTGTAGACTTCCTGGAAACTTTTTCATTTTCTTGATTACAAAAACAGCCTTTCCCACACCCTTTCCCTTTCTCCTACCTTTTTTCTACATCGGATGCAGATGTACGGGTCAGAGTTACAGAAGCCATATTGCAATTAGGAAGGAACAGCTGAAAGGAATGCAGAAATCTTGGATCTAACATTGTAAAATTGCTGAATTTAACTGAATTACCCAGTTCCTCCATTTGTTTTTCTGTTTGTCTGATTCGTTCCCCACTGTTCTTGAGCCCCCATGTGAAAACACATCAATTTGCAGACATGCCTATGATGCACATTGCATTACACCAGTGTTTACCAGTGTATGTGTCCTCAGAATATGTGTTTGATGATATAATCCACCAAAATAGTGGGATGAAGACATGGTATAGAGATAATTTTGTGATCAATATATTTGGGAAAAAAGGATACTCTGTTCCCCTTCTAGAGCTTCACAATGCATATAAAACTGTTACAGACTTTGAAAAGGAGAAATACTGTTGCAGAGAAATCTAAGCAACATTCAGAAGCTTCCCAATTTTATTGACCAAGGAACTAATATTAAAATTAATCCCTTTGTCATCTACAGTGTGTCCCTCAGAATTAGGGTTCTGAGGACCATGTGTGGGAACCACTGTACTACATCCATCCATAATTATTTTAATAATTATCATTTTATGCTTTCTTATTTACAAATGATCCACATGTTCTGACAAATTTTAGATAAACTCCTAGGAATTCAAACCAATGGAAACGTTGACACATACCAGACAAAGGCAGGTATAATGAAATATGTGATTACTTCTGGCTAGTTACAAATTCCCCATTTTCTTTGGCTAGCAGATGCTGTCATTGACACTGTCAGCAATTATAACCTACATCTGCATTTCTGGATGAGACAACTCTTCTCAGGCAAAGTGCTTCAGACCTGTATTCCTCGATGAGTCTTTGCTGCTCTTCTCTGTGAGGACAATTGCTGAGGTTCTGGGAAACCAGCGATTCTCTTGAATCTATGATATATTTGGTTTGTCATGTGTTCTTAAGGTCCTTCTTCACCTTTCTTGCTGAACCTGCTTTCCCTTTGGGTAGAGTTTGTTCTCTTGGCAGAGAACAAACTTCCCTCCAGTTTGTTCTCTGACAGACCTCCAAGGAACTGTAGGTTGTAATCAACCACCCCCAACATCCTTTTCCAAATTACTTACTCTGTGCCATGAGCCCAACTGTAGCTATCGGGGTGTGTTTGTTTTTTTCCTTTGCTCTCTTCACATTGTCTCAATTTTTGAGCCAGAATAATTTAAGCACTAGGGTCTTGTCGGGTTTTGCAACCATGAAAAGCCTTACAAAGTCTAGGCGTTTTGCCAGAAATCTAAACTTTGCTGAACTATGTTAAAAGGTTAAGCGTTTCACAGAGTTCGGCCTCCTCCACCCCCACCACACTCCCTGCCTCTGCCTTGTTGGTAAATGTCTGCGTTATCAAGAAATGGAATAACTAATAATGTGCTGGATAGAACATTTTCAATCATCACACTGTGACCACAGTTGTGTTAAAACCCCCAAACAAATGTTATTCACACTTCTCTCCTTAATCAAAAAGCTGAGGACAGAGAGTCATTGTTGTCATTTCAAGATGAAATGCTACACACTTTCCATAAAATGTAAGTTTTAAAATAAAGCTCTTATCAATTATTTGTAAAAATTTCTATGTTAACCAAACAGCTTCACTAAAATGAATGTTAATGAATAAAAATAAATCACAACCTTTCCAGACTGGAGAGAAGTACTGGTTCCTTGGTCCCTAGTTTTGAAAGCTCCCTGTGATTATTTCCTGGAACACCAAAAGCTGGTTTACTCTTAGGATGCTTCCAAGGTTTTCAAGTGCACAGTCAACAAGTCTAATGAAGAGAAAGGAAATTTAAAAATGTTTGGGAATTATCCTGGGTCCCCTTGTTTCCATAGCCCACATCACAGCTAAGAGTAACTGCTGTCAACTTCTCTGACAAAAGAGTTCCCACATTTGTCTAGTTCTCTCCATCCCCACTGTGGCCATCCTGATCCCAGTCACTACCCTCTCTTGCTTGGACTCCCATAATAATATCCTAACTGGCCTCCTTTCATCCACTCTGCCTCCATTTTCCCAGAGCAGCCAGGCCATGAGGTCACCAGTGCCTTAAGATAAAAACACAAGCGTCTTACCTTGTTTTATTCAGCCTCATCTTAAAGCACCGAAGTCTCACCACTTGGGGGCCTTCTTTCTTTGCTGCAAATATACCAAGCTTATGTCTGACTGAACCACTGTGGGGCATGCCCTTCTGTCATCTTTGGCTGGCTGGCTCCCCTCTGTCCTCAGTTCTCAGCTAGTGGTGTCTCCCTAGGAGAGCCTTTCCCAGCCTCACAATCTAAAATCTCTCCTCCTCAGACCCTCTGTTATTCTCTACATAATCCACTTTTTAAATATTCCACCGGATACTTTCTCTATCTAATATTTTTTCTATTAATCACCTGTCTTCTTTTTTTTTTTTTTTTTTTTTGAGACGGAGTCTCGCTCTGTCGCCTGGGCTGTAGTGCTGTGGCTGGATCTCAGCTCACTGCAAGCTCCCCCTCCCAGGTTTATGCCATTCTCCTGCCTCAGCCTCCCGAGTAGCTGGGACTACAGGCGCCCGCCACCTCACCCACCTAGTTTTTTGTATTTTTTAGTAGAGACGGGGTTTCACCGTGTTAGCCAGGATGGTCTCGATCTCCTGACCTTGTGATACGCCCGTCTCAGCCTCCCAATAATCACCTGTCTTCTAACTGCCTTCACTGGTCATGAGCAAGAATCATACCTAGTTTACTGACATATCTCCAGCACCTGTAATAGTGCTTGGGGCACCAGAAGAACAAGATAAATATGTATTGAATGAATACATGAGCAAGACCAGAATAAGAAATTGGGTGCTTGCTGCAGCTCCTGTGGCTTAGCTGTTGAAAGGTGTAACACAAACAGTTATTAGGTACTTTTGGGTAATGGTCTGTCAGGGACTGGACATCTCGATAGATGTTTTAGGGGTGTGCCATGCACATTTGCCAACTGAACCAGAGAAAATACAGTATTTACAGGCACATAAGAAGCTATGTTTGTCTTCTTTTGTGGGAATATTTGTGTCTTTGTCATTTTCAGTATAATCTTTCCAAGACAATCTCCTAAGAAGAAATTTCCCTAAACAAAGAGTATGTATTCTTGCTTAATGTGCTAAGGTAAATGACTGGGGGATTTTTGCTAGATTGTCACAACTTTATAAGGAGTTTATGAATACTTGATTAAGTAAAGTAACCTAGTGCCCTTACTTCTCATCAAATAGCCAACTTACATGACTCATATGCATAGGTTGAAAATTACATCTGCAATCAAAGATCAGAGGCAAAATTGGTCACTGGAAACTACTTAATACATCCTTGGCTTCTAAGCTGGGCTTCATCTAAAGCCAGGATTAACAACAGAAAGCATGACCAGAATGGAATGTGAGGTTTGAACACTGAGGAGAAGATGTCCCCAGGGCTGTGAACTGCCTTTGGTCAGCAGCCCTGGGAGCCAGGCTTGTTTCAGTCTAATGCAATTTTGCTCTCATGATCAATGGGATGGGAGGAAAACTGGGTGAGGGAACACACTGAAATATGTTTTATAAGATAAGAGAAAAGAGAAAGATCATGTAAGGTCACTTCTGAGAGAATGAAGATAATTGCAAATGTATTGATAGAATAAAGAGCGAGGAAATAGGCTGCCTCCAGTTTCATACGTAATAGAGCTTATAGAAGGCACAACTTTTTTGAGATTCATGCCTCCACAGAGGAAGCCAAAGTAGAACCTGATCTGATAAAATTAGTGTCCTACCATTGATCATACTGTATGTAAAGATACTAGATGATAATAAGGATAAGCAACTTCCTACTCCTAAACTCTTACAAGAGGAAGCATAGGATAAGGAAAAGGATTGCAATCCTTTTTGAAGAATAACATGAAAAGAAAAATTATAGACCTGGATCAAAGAGGGTACCTCTATCTTTACTTATTTATTTAATATGTATTTATTGGGCAATACTTTGTGCCAGGCATTGCATCTGGTACCAGGTACATAAAGATAACTAAGTCACAGATCTTGAAAATAGATTCAGGAAAATACGGACTATAGCAAGTCCTACACAAGTTGAGGGTGGTTGCAGCAGAAGTGTCAGGCCAAAGAGGGACTGTTAGGTGAGAAGGGAGAAATATAAGCCTGGGAAGGCCCCAAGTCATTTCTGAAAATATTGATTAAATACAGGCATACCTTGTTTTATTGCACTTTGCCTTATTGTACTTCACAATACTGCAATTTTTACAAATTGAAGGTTTGTGGCAACCCTGCAACTGCCAACTCTGTGAGACCTACGTTTCTAATGGCATGTGCTCACTCTGTGTCTTTGTCACATCTTAGTATTTCAAACGTTTTCATTATCATTATATCTGGTATAGTGATCTGTGATCACTAGTCTTTGGTGTTACTATTGTAATTATCTGGGAGCATCAGAAGCCATGCCCATGTAAGACAGTGAACTTAATCTATAAATGTTGTATTTTTATTGCTTCACTGACTGGCAATTCCCCCATCTCTCTCCTGCTCCTTAGGCCTCCCTGAGACACAATAACTGAAATTAGGCCATTTAATAACCACGCAACTATCTCTAAGTGTTCAAGTAAAAGGAAGAGTTGCACATCTCTTGTTTTAAATAAAAAGCTAGAAATGACTACGCTTAGTGAAGAAGGCATGTCGACAGCCAAGACAGGCCGAAAGCTAAGCTTCTTGAGCCAGACAGTTAGCCGAACTGTGAATACAAAGGAAAGCTTCTTGAAGGAAATTAAAAGTGCTACTCCAGCAAACACATGAATGAGAAAAAACAAATGAGAAAAAAACAAAACAGGCTTATTGCTGATATGGAGAAAGTTTGAGTTGTTTGGATAAAAGATCAAACCAGTCACAATATTTTCTTAAGGCGAAGCTAAATCTAGAGCAGGAACCTAAGTCTAGTTAATACTAAGAAGGTTGAGAGAGGTGAGGAAGCTGCAGAAGAAAAATTTGAAGCTAGCAGGGGTTGGTTCATGAGGTTAAGAAAAGAAACCATCTCTATAACGTAAAAGTACAAGGTGAAATAGCAAGTGCTGATGTAGAAGCTGCAGCAACTTATCCAGAAGATCTAACTAAAATAATAGATAAAGGTGGCTAGACTGAACAACAGATTTTCAATGCAGATAAAACAGCTTTATATTGGAATAAGACATCATTTAGGACTTTTATAGCTAGAAAAGAGAAGTCAAAGTCTCAAAAGACAGGCTGACTCTCTTGTTACAGGCGAATGCAACTGGTGACTTTAAGTTGAAGCCAATGCTCGTTTACCATTCTGAATGTCCTAGGGTTCTGTCTTGGTTCATTTCTGTTTCTATAAAGAAATATACAAATCTGGGTAATTTGTAAAGAAATCAGGTTTAGTTGGCTCATGGTTCTGCAATCTGTATAAGAAGCATAGCACCAACATCTGCTTCTGGTAAAGACCTCAGACTGCTTCCACTCATGGTAGAAAGTGAACAGGAGCAGGTAGAGATCATATGGGGAGAAACAGGGAGAAAGACAGAGAGAGAGACAGACAGACAGAGAGAGAGAAAGAGAGAGAGAGTAAGCAGGGAGGGAGGTGCCAGACTCTTTTTAACAACCAGCTCTCATGGAATGAATAGAGCAAGAAGACACTCATTAGCGTGAGGATAGCATCAAGCCATTCTGAGGGATCTGACCCCCACAATCCAAACACCTCCCACCAGGTCCTACCTCCAACACTGGGGATCAAATTTCAACATGAGGTTTGGAGGGTCGCATATACAAATTATATAGTAAGGCTTTAAGAATTATGCTGGCCAGGTGCAGTGGCTCATACCTGTAATCCCAATACTATGGCAGGCCAAGGTGGGCAGATCACCTGAGGCCAGGAGTTCAAGACCAGCCTGGCTAACATGGTGAAACTCTACCTCTACTAAAAATACAAAAATTAGCCAGATGTGGTGGCATACCCTTGTAACCCCAGCTACTCTGGAGGCTGAGGCAGGAGAATCGCTTGAACCCAGAGACAGAGGTTACAGTAAGCAAAGATTGCACCACTGCACTCCAGCCTGGACAACAGAGCAAAATTCCATTTCAAAAATAATAATAATAATAGACAATGATAGACAAATAGACAATAATAATAATAGACCAAAGAGTGAAATCATGACTGAACTCCCATTCACAATTGCTACAAAGAGAATAAAATACCTAGGAATGCAACTTACAAGGGATGTGAAGGACCTCTTCCAGGAGAACTACAAACCACTGCTCAAGGAAATGAGAGGGCAAAAACAAACAGAAAAACATTCCACGCTCATGGAGACGAATAATCAATATTGTGAAAATGGCCATATTGTCCAAAGTAATTTATAGATTCAATGCTATTCCCATCAAGCTACCACTGACTTTCTTCACAGAATTAGAAAAAAACTACTTTAAATTTCATATGGAACCAAAAAAGAGCCCATATAACCAAGACAATCCTAAGTAAAAAGAACAAAGCTGCAGGCATCATGCTACCTGACTTCAAACTATACTACAAGGCTACAGTAACCAAAACAGCATGGTACTGGTACCAAAACAGATATATAGACCAATAGAACAGAACAGAGGCCTCAGAAATAATTCCACACATCTACAACCATCTAATCTTGGACAAACCTGACTATTGAGGGAACCCGCCCCCAATATTTCATTGTAGGTTCTTTCGATTTTCCACAAGTGTCAGCCAGCTGATAAATAAAGAGAGACAGTATGAAGAGAGGAATTTTACAGCTGGGCCACTGGGGATGATATCACATATCGATAGGACTGTGATACCCCCTGAGTCTCAGACCAGCAAGTTTTTATTAAGGGTTTCAAAAGGGGAGGGGGTGTAAGAACAGACAGCAGGTATAAAGATCACATGCTTCAAAGGGCAAAAAGCAGAACTACTAATAAGGGTCTAACAAAGATCACATGCTTCTGAAGGAACAGGACAAAGGGAAAAACCAGAACTACTGATAAGGGTCTATGTTCAGTGGTGCACATATTGTCTTGATAAACATCTTAAACAACAGAAATCAGGGTTTGAGAGCAGAGAACCAATCTGACCACAAATTTAGCAGGGCAGAGTTTTTCCCCACCCTAGTAAACCTGAGGGTACTGCAGGAGGCCAGAGCATATCTCAGTCCTCATCTCAACCGCATAAGACAGACATTCCCAGAGTGACTGCTTATAGATCCCCCCCCCCCCCAGGAATGCTTTCCTTTCCCAGGGTATTAATATTAATATTCCTTGCTAGGAAAAGAATTTAGTGATATTGCTCCTACTTACATGTCTGTTTATAGACTCTCTGTAGGAAGAAAAATATGGCTGTTTTTGCCTAACCCTGCAGGCAGTCAGACCTTATGGTTGTCTTCCCTTGTTCCCTAAAAATCGTTGTTATTCTGTTCTTTTTCAAGGTGCACTGATTTCATATTGTTCAAACACATATGTTTTATAATCAATTTGTACAGTTAACACAATTATCACAGTGGTCCTAAGGTGATGTACATTCTCAGCTTATGAAGATAACAGGATTAAGAGATTAAAATAAAGACAGGCATAAGAAATTATAAAAGTATTATTTGGGAACTGATAAATGTCCATATTAAAATTAAATCTTCATAATTTATGTTCCTCTGCCACGGCTCCAGCCAGTCCCTCTGTTCGGAGTCCCTGACTTCCTGCAACACCTGACAAAAACAAGAAATGGGGGCAGGATTTCCTATTTAACAAATGCTACTGGGAAAACTGGCTAGCCATATGCAGAAAACTGAAACTGGACCCCTTCCTTACACCTTATACAAAAATCAACTCAAGATGGATTAAAGACTTAACTGTAAAACCTAAAATAATAAAAACCCTAGAAGAAAACCTAGGCAATACCATTCAGGACATAGGCATGGGTAAAGACTTCATAACTAAAACACCAAAAGCAATGGCAACAAAAGTCAAAATTGACAAGTGGGATCTAATTAGGATATTAACCATGATAGCTCACAGTGATAGTACCACCTAATCCTCAAATGCCATCTAAGTTTTGTATATTTCCCCAATGATACACTTTAGAGCAAAAAGATCCAGGCCAGAATCATGCATTTGGTTGTCATGTCCCTTAGTTGTCTAGTCCCTTCAGCCTAGAACAGATTTGCAGTCTTTCCTTGATTTTCCTGACTTTGACACTGGAAACATTGCAGACAAGTTACTTTGTAGCATGTCCCTCCATTTGGCTTTGTTCAGTATTTCTTTTTGATTAAATTCAGACTATGCCTTTTTGGCAAGAATATTTCAGAGGTGACAACATGTTCTCACTGAATTCCACCAGACTACAAGTAATTTTTATTAGTCCCATTACAGATGATGTTTACTTTGATTTCTTGAGTGAAGTGGTATCTGCAAAGCTGCTCCATTGCAAAATCCTTCCTTTATCCTTAGAAATTAACAATTATTTTGTGCAGAAATATTTTGAAACTATGTAAATATCCTGCTTCTCTCCAAATTTTCTATTTATTCACAAATTTACTTATACCTAAATGAATTTCCTATTTCATTTACTGGGTTATAACCCATTACTATCATTATTTTTATGCTCAAATTGTCCCAAGTTTGGCTACACGAAGCCAATTTAAGCTCGTTTCTCTTTCCTTTTGACTTGTTCCCAACATCCTTGTAGCACATCCTTACTTTGTGGCACATGATGTCCTGTTTCATATTTTCCCTGCCCCATCCTTGAAATTAGCTATTTTCTCAAGAAGCCCTGGCTCTTTTGCATGGAAAATGGTATTTAAAAGCCAAGATGTGAGTGTCAGGTGTGTTCATTGCTATTGGAGTGTCACTGCTTCCACCCCTCTCAGTAGGGAAAGCTAGAAAATATATGTATGTAATACATACACAGATAACTTCCATATCCATACATTTATATTTTTAATTATCTTTCTTTCTGTGTATCTACCTATTTATCCATCTTCCTATCTATTATCTATCAGAGACCAGGAGTTCACATGGACATTACATATCCAATCTAACAACTGGGCTTATTCTAGTTTCCTCCCTTTCTGTATTTTTAACTCCCTTCTCCAAAAGTGAGAAATCTGTCTCCATTATTTGTATCTATTTATTAATTTTTGAGATGGAGTCTCGCTTTGTCACCCAGGCTGGAGTGCAGTGGCACAATCTGCAACCTCCGCCTCCCAGGTTCAAGCAATTCTCTTGCCTCAGCCTCCTGAGTAGTTGGGATTACAGGAACCCACTACCATGCCCAGCTAATTTGTTTTGTACTTTCAGTAGACATGGGGTTTCATCATGTTGGCCAGGCTGGTTCCCGAAGTCCTGACCTTGTGATCCAACTGCCTTGGCCTCCCAAAGTGCTGGGATTACAGGCATGAGCCACCATGCTCAGCCCTTCAATTACTTTTTATGTATTTATGTAATTGATCCATCCCACTGTATGTAACCTGACATCAGTCCCCCCACTGCGAGGCTGCCTCCTCTTCTCTGCACAGCTATGATTCCACATTCTGAGCTGCCCTTCCTTCCATGTAGACAGTTCCTCTCCCTGCTCGGACTCTGACAGCTCACATCACATCTCTGTGAGGCACTGCACCTGACCCTGCTTGAGTCACCTCCCACCAGGCCACCTCCAACAAGGACACTCTTCTCTCCCTGCTTGAGCTCTGACATCCCACCCCAGGCCACCCTCCTTAGAGTTTCTCTTCCTGTCATTTTCCAGCTTTACCTCCACATGGACCCACTCCTCACCCTGCTCAGGGTTGATACTCTATGCCAACTTACCTCTGTCCCCCTGCATGGACATCCTCCAAACTCTGATCAGGGTCAAACTCACCAGTCCACCCCTGCAGGGATGCCTTTTCCAGCCTGCATGGATTCTGACATTGGATACCCTGCTGTGGACCATCTTCAATCTGCTTAGGCTCTGTGCCACTGCAGTCCCTCTCTGACACACACATACCTCAGATGCTTGCCTTGCTCTGTTCCATTTCATGATTTAGGACTGAATTTTTCAGGAAGGAAAGAGAAGAGCTCTGAAAGACTTTTAATAGAAAATAAAGGGTTTCTGGGATGTCTACAGACTTATAGTTTGTCATTTTCTAATCTTAATGTTTATAACTAATATTTTAGTATGAATTATTAATTTATCTGAGATGAATAAAATTCACTGAGTTCATTGGTATCTCATAAGATGTAAAACTAGCCCTTCTGATATTCTGGAGAAATGTTTATTTTATCTGATATCTGTCTCCTATGAGCAGATGGAGTGAACCATTCATATTTTTTGTCATATTGAAGACCAAGGTCTGGAAAAGCTTAAAAAATTGCAGGTCTACAGCAAATGATTAATAATTAATAGTAAGCCACGTGACATTCTAGTCTGTCACATAGTAATCACCATAGTTTTAAGGAAAGCTTATTGCCTGATGAATGTCTTTTTTATTTATTTATTTATCCACTTCTCTAAAGTCTTTTAATGCACTTTATTGGGTTTTGGTATAAATTAAGAATAAGAAAGACATTTTTATCAGTTTTTATGAGGTTAAAAAAATTGATTTATAAAATGTTAACTTTAAGTAAGAATTCATTCCTTTCATTTGGTTCACTGTGTCAAGTTTGTTTGGAAATGTGACTTGTGTGTGCCTGTGTATCATCACTTTGCATGCAAGTTTTCTCCAGCCTCATTTTAATACATATTGTGTTAAACCACTTACTAATGTTTTTACATTTGAGGTTTTACATTTGATCCTGTATTTATTCTTATTATCTAAAAATTTTCAAAAAATAAAAATAAAAACATTCAATATTTAGTCACACAGATACACTATCGATTTCTTTATTTTACCTTTTCTTTATGGTGTCATGAATGTATTTAAGTAATCAGTTGCAAAGTGAAGCTGTCTATTTGATTGTTTTCATAGAGCTCAAAAAACAATGGCTCAGGCTTTACTAAATTTATTTTTTCCATTGAAGGTATTTTTTCTTCTTTGGTAAAATCTATGTGTTATCATTTCTTAAAACTAGCAAATCTCTAGCCCTATTTCTGCATGGAGCTTCATTTAAAGTAAGCTATTTTGAAATCCAATAGTGACCAAAGTACAATGTCATTTTCCTCTTGGAGTAGGGACAAGGTATTTTCTCTTCCCAAATACGAATAGAAAGAAATTCATTATTTTTCTCTGATACTAACCTTATACATTTTACAGGCTTTCTTGTTTTTCAAGGATGTGACAACTGCAGTAATTCTAGCAGCATATTTTCCTTCAATTTATTTCCTGGAAATCCGTTATTGAAAAAAAAAATGAGCCCATATCAAACTCAAAAATTTTGTAAAACAATTGCAGTACAGGTTTCAATAATAGCTACAATACCCTAGATATTTTGTAATTTACTAGTTTGGTTACTAATGATTTCACCTTCTACTAGTCTAATTGATTCTGTTAAAGATAATGGCTATGTGTATCCATCAGCTTTCAATCTTGTTAGAAATGTTTTGATCCTTTTTCCCATCTTATCTTTTTTGTCTTATCTGCAAACAACATACTTTTCATCTACTAATAGATATATGGGATTCAGGAGTAAAATTATCTTTTCTGCTTGCATTACAAAATGAAAACAAATGTGCACTCCTGAGTATGGTTTATGATTTAATAATGCCACAGTTTCTGGTCTTGTCAGTCTTCTTACCTCTGCAAGCATATTTTGAGGCCACCCAATCTCATACACACCTCGTGTCATGTGGGTATCAGGAATAAATGGCAAATCTCGTAAGTGCTGTGCCTCTACGCACCACATCGAGTGCAAGGAGAAATGCAAAATACACCTTTTTGCCAGTTTTTCATTTCACTGAAGCATTTCCTTTGGCTAACTCATGACAATTTGCATTTTCACTTAGAGTACTTTAATACTTTTACCAGTCTAATCACTGAATATATACTCATTTTTAATTAATTAACTGACCAGAAATTCTGTCTTTCATTCACAATGTAAAATATATAAACACATTCACACCCTCAACTACAATTATGTATACAATTTGTATAATAACAGGCTTATGTAGCCTGTGATAGTCTATGAAAAATATCATTTAAAACAAATGTTATCCTATTTTCAAGTATGGGAAATGTTTCATATTTGATATAAAGCAGATAAATATATTGTTATCATCAAAATCATATCTATTATACATTCTTCCAGTTTTTCTGAAACTTAATTCACTAAACTCAAATGAATAAATTCCTCAAAGGGAAAAAATATCTCTCAGCTAAAACTGAATTCTTGATTAGGTCTAGACTTGTAGTGTGGTGTCACGGATTAGACATCCCTCTGGTTTTAAGGAATGTTAAATGTTACTATAAGCTGCTTAAGGTTTTTAAAGGAGGCACACTCTCTAGGAGTTGGAACTAATTTTTAACATTTGCATAATGCACATGTCCAGTTGGTTGAACTGCTGACTTAAATCTATCTTTGAAAGATAGAGTAAGACTTTTCACAAATGCAGAAAGGTCGAGTTATGCTAATGAGAACCATTTAGTCAGCTGCCTGACACTTATAGGACATGATAATCAAATTGCAGTATAGGCAGTAAACTCCCATGTATGCAATGGCTTTTAAACCCAAAAGTTATGCAAGAAACCACTGTACCTTCCAGCTGCATTCAGCTTGGCGATATGTTAAACCAAAGATGTGTGTGTGTGTGTGTGTGTGTGTGTAAGCCCAGAGGAGGACCGAGGGGAAGAAATAGCTTATGTTGCTCAGCAGGGTCCCTGCTTATGGATTAGGAGCAGGGACAAAGAAACAGTGCATAGAAGACAGTAGCCCAACCTATGAAGATTTTGTCATAGGGTTGAGATGAAAGGAGCAAAGCAGGAAGAGGAAAAGAGTTGGGATTAAAAGACAGGAGGAGATAAAAATCTTAACAGTGAACAGTGCTGATATAGGAGAAGAGAAAAAGGTATTTGCCAGTTGTCAAAAAGCTACATATACGGGGATAAGGTAGAAGAGTGGAAGGGGCTGGGGAGGATCTTTTTTATTTATACTAAGAATAAGCCAGTACTATGTCATTAAATTTGGAAATTGACTTTACTGGACTTTCATATTAATTTATAGTCTATATTGAATTTGAAAAACAATAGCAAAATGGTAAACTAATTTAAATTCTGGTTAAGTCTTCATATTCATTTTATAATTGCCAGGAATCCTATAGGCATGGACCCACAGCTAGAGAATCCTCAAACTTGAAGTCTTATCAGCTGTTCTTGGGACCCTCTTAATAAACCACGCCTAGAATGAATGAACTTTCTCCTCAGGTCTCACTTTGGAATTTCACCAATATATAGTTATTAGTTAAGAATCTCTCTTGTGCAATTATATTCCAATATTGTTTTCATGCTTTAGTACAGCTAGTAATTAGAAATAATTATTGACATCTAAATGATAAATGCTGCTGTATGGTATCTCCTAGTGTGGCCAGATAGTAGCACAAAGGATAAATTGGACATTATAATAACAGTAGATTTGTGAGATATAAGAGAAGGTTGTCCTTTAAAACTAAAAGAAATAGTTTTACAGGTTAGCAAGGAATACTCAATGAAGAGATAAACTTTTACAGTGTGCTATTAGACCAAAAGATTTTCTTATTTATTTAGCAAATATTTGCTGTTTCTAGATTGGTTTTGCCAGCCTTCCACAAAGAATATTTCAAAGAATAATGGTTCCAACAATGAACTAGTTTAAAACAAAAAGTTTCATATTTAAATGATTGTGAGAATGTGGGATATTAAATCCCCCTCTTGGAGATTCCCAATATATGCAACCAAAATAAAGGTTATGTAATGTTTACACAGCCATGAAAACCTCTTTAAAATAGTTTCATTTATTTGACCCTAAAAACTTCCTGCATTTAACCTTAATAATTTCCTGTAACACTATTGTACTACAACAATTTTAAAAGCTGATGTATTTTTCCATTCATCCGCTTATCCATTTTTTCCTGATACCATATTATTTAATTACCAGGAATTCAAATCACGTTTAAATATCTCATAGAGTAAAATCTTCTAAGCCATTATTTTTCTTCTTAAAACATTTTAGCTCTTCCTTGCATATCAATTTTTCTAAATTAAAGTCAGGATATTTTCCAAGTTAAGAAAGAAATGTTGAAGTTTTTAAATTAGAATTCATTAATACTTTAAATCAAAAGGAAGAATAGATATATTTATTTGAATAAATCTATTCTTCAAGAACAGATTATATCTTCATTTGTCCCACTCATCATTTATGGAAGAGAAAATCACTCAGTACACTTTTAAAGTTTTCTTAATATAGGATTCTTGCTTGTTGTTGTTAATATTGTTAGTGAGGTCTTCAGTTTCAGATAATAGAGTATTTTTAGGTATTTAGAGAAAAATCTATTAACATTTTTCCCACATTTATTCTATACTAGCCGATTATCTGAACTATTGGAAATTTTGGTGGGATGATTTTTTGTTTGTTTTCCTAGATTAACATATTATCTGAAAATAATAATAATTTTGTGTTTTATTATATATCATTATTGGTGGGTTTCTTGTTTCTGCTTTGTATCTTACTGTATTGGTTTGAAATGGAAATACTTATGGTAATGACAGACATTCTTATTCCCCATGGTTTTTCACCATTAAAGATGATATTGGCAATTGATTTGAGGTGGGCACTAGTTATCTTGTTAAAGAACTATTCTTCAAGTCCTAGCTCACAGCTAGAGTTATACACAAATAGAGGCTTAATTTTTATCATGGGCTTTCAAAATCTTTCTCAATGGTTTATCATTATTAACCTTTTGAAATAATTACATTAATTAATATTCTAATAAATAAATAACCCTTACATTCTTTGCTAACCCTAGTTAGTGATGGCGGATTGCTCTTAGATATACCAAGGAATATGGCTTACTATTGTTTAAAAACTAATATACTTTCATAACAAGAATTGCTCTGAGCTTTTCTTTGGCTGGAGAGGGTGGTAGAGAAGGAAAAGATCTTTTTCAGGTATTTTTGGCAGAAATATTGTCCATCATTTTATATGCTTCACAATGATTTATTAATTTAACATATAGTATAAGAAATATGAGCTCCTTTAAAGACTCAAATTAACCACAAAAATATACAACCTAGAAATCTATAAGAAATTTTTATCGGCCGGGCGCGGTGGCTCAAGCCTGTAATCCCAGCACTTTGGGAGGCCGAGACGGGCGGATCACAAGGTCAGGAGATCGAGACCATCCTGGCTAACACGGTGAAACCCCGTCTCTACTAAAATACAAAAAACTAGCCGGGCGAGATGGCGGGCGCCTGCAGTCCCAGCTACTCGGGAGGCTGAGGCAGGAGAATGGCGTGTACCCGGGAGACGGAGCTTGCAGTGAGCTGAGATCCGGCCACTGCACTCCAGCCTGGGTGACAGAGCGAGACTCCGTCTCAAAAAAAAAAAAAAAAAAAAAGAAATTTTTATAAGTTAAAATTTTAGTTCCATGAGTATTGATCTGTTAAGATTTCTTTAAAAATTTTGTTTAAAATTGTGTATGTGTGTCAATGTTGATAAAAGTTAGCTCAGTGTTAAAACAGATTAATCTGTTTTTTTTTTTTTTTTTTTGCATTTATAAGAAAAAGAGAATGCAAAATAGGTATCATTGGAAAGAAGGATTTGGAGTCAAGTACACTTGGAGAACATTGAACTGAATAAATTTTAATAGACTTGTTTACTGCAGAACTTCTCAGAACTCTCTGTGTAAGAGAATCCTTTGACTTTCTCAGTAGGAGAGACATATGGTAAGCAGGTGGTAAATCTCAAAATTATTTACTATGGAACAACATTGCCCTGAGCATCATGCAGATGGAATATACTTTCAGGAATGTCAATTTCTATTATACTTATCATATAGAAACAAATAGGTAGGTAGATACATGGACAATTACAGAGAAATTTTTCAAATATTGCTACAATTTGCCTATGAGTTTCATCAATATTTTTAAATTAATCATAATTTGTCTGCATTGAAGATTTTCTGCAATAAGTGCTTTCTTGATTGAATTTCCTTGTTCTTCATGGTTGTGAGTTGTGTAATGGTCACCTCAGGTCAGTCAACAGATCTTGAGAGTTCAACATAGCAGAGTATTCTTTCTTTGACCTTTTACCCTGGTCAATATTTTCCCTTAGGCATTACTTGAATATTTTCCTTTTAGAAAGGGTTAGAAGTGCTGCTAATTGCCATTTAGGAAAGAGATTCTAAATGAAGACTAACTAAAATAAACCATTACATATCAGAGTTGGGGATTATTAAAAAGCCATGACCTAAGTGAGGAAAAACACAGACACCTTTCTTATATAACATTGCAATGGTTGTGGCATTGCAGAACCATCCTTAGCTAAAGATTTGTAGATGCTTTATCAATAATATACCGAAGACAGAGGTTGAATGCTATCATTTTGGATGACTGGGATTTAACTCACAGGTAGACACACACAGAGAGACTCATACATACATTCACACAAATATGTACACACATCCCTAAACTTTACTTTGGCAAAGCAAGTGAAAGACACACAAAAGGGAAAATGATAAAGGTAAACTTTACATCTTTCCTAGTGTTGCCTAGACCCAGCCTACACAAACCTAGTGTTTTCTTTTTCATCACACTCCCCTAACCCTGTGGTTCAGTAACATCCATCTTAATATTGAGCCATGGAACAAGGCTTTTTCAGTCTGCTCACATGCCAGGGTGTGTCAACAGCCAGGAAAAATTATTTGCTCCATGTACCTGAGTGGCTTGGCGGCAGCACGGGCCCTTTAGATCTCATCAGGTCTCATGAGTTGGGCCTTTCAGAGCCCAGAATGAGGAGCCTCCTACTATTCAGAGGGAGGATAACAACCAAACTGTAAATAGCCTCATGTAGTTTTGTTAATTATCGAGAAAAATAGGCCCAAACTTTGTAGCATTCTTAGTGCACTTACATAGCCAACATTCCTGGAAAAAATATATATATATATATATATATATATATATATATATACACACACAGATTAAAGCACTAAGACTAAAACATACAGTTTCACTCACTAGCCCAAGAGTTTTTGCTCTGACCCATGTATACAAAGCAGGAACTACTTTTGGCATCTGATAAAGGATTCATGCATGCCACAGAAACAAGTCTTGGATGTGATCTTTGTGTCTCACATGCTGAAGCCATCTTAGAGCTCACCATTCAGGCAGGGGGTTAAAAAAAAAAAAAGGCTGTGGCAGCACATCAGGTTCTGAAAGGGGAAGGCCCATCATACAAAGATATTGGCTCTTCTGCTTCCACAGACATGGTTCTCATTATCCCTGATCCTAATTGTCAAACTATCAGGAATAGACTTGGTCTGGAGAAATACAGTCCTTATATTCTCACTGTCAAACAGCAAACAACAAAAACCCAAACCACAATTCTCATTTTCATGGTCGCAGCCAAGCAAATTTCCCATAACCTCTCCCTACCATGAAACTCAATTGTCTAAGTGATCCTAGCTTGTACAAGTACACTTGTGGGAGTAGTAATTCCAGCCTGCCCAAGTGGTTTGCAAGGGCAAGACGGATGGGAAGAAGTTTCCAGCCCCTCACATCACAGAAAGGGTCAGGAGTTGTGAGTGGCCACAGGCATCCTTGACCATTGGGGTACAACTGTTCATCTTTGAAACTGGCTCTGCTACAGGAACATTTTTAAGTGTGATACATTTTAACGGACACAGTGGTTTATATTTTAACAGGCAAAGGGCAAAATGAGTAGTTTGTATGGAAACAGACCTACTCAGCTAAAGTCATTTGCAGGCCTCTGCCAGTAGATTCTGGAATCCTATTTCTGCCCATTCCCTGGGATGGAAGGCAGCGCAGCCACCTGACTGCCGTGCAAAGGTCTGTCCTCATCCATCAGTGTTTCCTGCCACTTTCTGCAATTCCTGCACTCTTGTCTATTTACTCCATTCTCTCTTTTCTGGGCATTCAAAATACAAGTCTTTCTCCACTTCACCTGATTTCCTCTCTGGGTTTTCAGAGGCCACTACCAGCTGTTGGAACATCCATCTCCATCAAGGTCTGAGCAACTGAAAGGGGAGAGGCTCACCTAAACTGCCTGACTGAGGAGAGGAAATCAGGAGAAGGCTGAAGCAGCAGCCAAGCGGGGGATAAAAACCCATCTTAGCACTGCTGGCAAACCTGGAAACACAGTGATTCACCAGGTTCATCGCTGGATCATTGGGCAATCCGCTCTGCCCTGACACCTTTCACCACTCTCGTTCCGTCAACGAACATGACCAAGTGTCTATTACATGCATCAGGTCTCATGCTAACTGGGCAGTGGAAGAGGACAAGATGTAAAAGACCCAGTTCTATAAACTGTCAGCTTTTTGAGAGCTCTATATTCCCAGTATCTAGAACAGTAGATGGCACACCTTAGCCTCAAGTCAGTATTTGCTGCTTCAATTAAATAATCCTAGTTACTGCCTGGGTGGGATGGCTTCATGACCTGCTTGAGACCAGGAGTTACAGATTTTAGTTAGAAACAAGGCTCTTCTCTGCTGTATTGCCAATCATGAGCGAGTTTGTATCCTCAGAGGGCAGTAGCTGCATTTCCAGTATCATCTTTGCCTCATCCACCACCCTGGCACTGCACAAACTGAGCCCCCTGAAGCCTGGCGTTCCCTCCCTCCCTGAAGCGGCGCCCCCTTCCTTCTCGGAGGGTCCCCTGAGCTGCACCCCTCTGCCCCAGAGCTGTGCCTGGCGTCTGGCTGTCAGGAGGCACCGCGGCCCCTCCCGGCAGCTCCCGGCCGTCCTGAGGCAGGCGCGGAGTGGGGTCAGCGGGGAGTCAGGGCTCCCTGGGCCTGTCACTCAGCAAGACTGAGCTGGGGCTCCCTGACAGCCCTGCAGACCCTAGGGGATAACCGTGTCCGTGTCTGTCTGTGCATCAGATCAGAGGGAACCAGGCGTGGTCCCCCGCCTAATTCCCCCTTTCCTGGAATGTCCACGAGCTCCTGCTAATGCTATTGTTTGCTTTTGCTTATGCACACGTAAGTCTTTGGTACACACACACTGTTTTGTTTTGTTTTTTCTTTTCCTTTCCTTTCTAAAGCTAACGGTTTGTGGTGGTGTGAAGATACGGCTTTGGGTGTAGATTCAACTGGGAAAAAGAAATGCAAGCAGAATTTAGAAAATAATAAAACCACTTAATACATTTCCAGATATGCCGTTAATGCTAGCGAAAAAAAATATGGATAGCAATTATTTTTAAGTTCAGTGAATTGAAAAGGCTGGAACTAGAATAGGATTTAAGTAAAGAACAAATTACTTCTCTAAACCAATTTCTGGTTGCTGAAAATTCCCAGGATAAATTAAAGTATGAAAGAAATGATGACTTCATATTATCAAAATATACATAGATTTCTGATTTGTTTTAAACACATTTTATACTAGTAAAATTCATTGATGGTACAGAATGTTTTCCAGCTATTACAACTGATTTTAATTAAGCAGTTTCATATGTCCGGATTGTGTGTTTGAGGTATGGCTCATGGACAGAGTATCGGTCCACATGTAGATTTTACCATTTTAAATTTGCATTGTTTATAAGATAGGCTTTGTAGTCAGGTAACCTGGGTTCACCTCCTCATGTAGCCACTTACTGTATCACGTTGGACAAACTTTCTGTAGATTTTCTCACCTGCAAAATTAGGGATAATAGTATTTATTTCATGAGATTGTTGGAACATTACATTAGGTACTACATATAAAGACTAAAAACTGTCTCACACAGAGTTATCACACCATAAATATTAGTTATTTATTTCTGCTAACTAATTCTGCTCAAATGATAGGAAAACTATGGGCCATTTAAAATTAATTATAATGTCAACATATTTTAAAAATAAAATACTATCATCCTATTTATATATTTTGGCATTTCTGAACTTTTTTGCAACATATATATATAAATTCAAAAATAATTCATAGCTGTAATATATAATTAGAATATATTGAAATGATAGAGCTCATTAGTAAGCTTTTAAACTTTAATCAGTCTAAGATTTGGTTTGGAAGAGATTGAGAAACACATTCAAATCTCAACCTTATTTTACCGAAAAGCATTAATCTTGTTTATTTGAAGTCAAGGTCAATAGTATAAATTCTGGGGATGGTTGATGAACCAATTTGCAAAGGATATGTCACTAAGAGTCCCCTTCCTGACTACAGACAATAACATAGACACCAGCCCCTACTTATGGTGGGACCAAAGGAGAACGTGTCATCTATCTAGAAATAATAGAACTTATTTTCAATGCCAACTGTCTCACAGTCTATAATTTCATGTGAACCAAACACACAGCTATGATTAACTAAATCCTTCCACTTTTCAACTAGCTTTTGTGCACAAACACATGTAAATACACAATACCAAATTAACTTTTAGTTGTGTGCTACTAATTCAATCACTTTGAAAACAGGTTTTTACAAAGGCAAAAAAATACAAATTTAATATAAATATTTATTCTAAAAATTAAGAAAAGGGAGACCCTTCTCACATCATTTTAAACAACCACTAAAAACAAAAATATTACATATGTTTCTCATAAACTCCCTGTAGCCTCTTAGACCTAATTTTATTTCCTTCATTCATATTATTCCCTTTCAATTACATGATCAATCAATAAATACTGATATCTGATGAGATCTGAAAATTATTTTTGAGACTTTTAAGTTTACTTTTTAAGAAAACCTAAATCCTGGGAGGTAAAAATTTTGAAAATATTTGATTAGGAGATAAGGTATATCTCCATTTAAAGATGTTCTGAAGACCAAAAAAATAAAAATAGAATTTTAATCCCTCTGATGATCCCTTTTGCTCATGTTTAGAATCAATTTTTTCCCTCTGAAATTTCTAGATAAAATTCATCAGGTGGTGGTTGTAGTGGTGGTTGTGGTGATGATGGTAGTGGTTAGTAGTTTTAAGAAAATATTTTTTGGAGACTGTGATGTTTGGTACACTTATTTAAAGCCCTTCATTCTGAGGAACTGAATTATAAGATAATTCCTCAGTAAGGAAGAGAGAAGAGTGTCTTAACTGACATAAGGAATGATCATCACAACCAATACAAAAGAACTTTAACAATCAATCAGCCCTATACCAGTTTAGCCACTTCCGGAGGATACATTTTTCTGTGCTCCCATTTCAGACTTGGTTAAGTCTGACCTGCAGCTACAGCTCAGAGCCACCAGAGGTCAGATTTTTACATCCCACCCGAAGAGATGCTAAACTTGAGTCTGAGACAATGGTATTTCTTTTCCCAGCACTTTCTCCTCTTCAATTTACCTTTATCACCACCAAATACAACATAAGAATATTACATATAAATATAAGAGACACATAGTTTACTTTCCTATATGGAAATGGCATCATGAGGAAAAAGTAAGGAAAAGGAGGAAATAAGAAGACAATTATTTTAAGATGAAAGCTGGTATTAAGGAGAAAGGGCAAAAACCGAACAGCCTTCAAATCATTTTAAAAAGACAAAGAGAAAGAAAAAAAAAAAGAAAAAAAAAAAAAAAAAAAAAAAAAAAAAAAAAAA